>NC_044916.1:12555362-12679789 GCF_003576645.1 Ipomoea triloba | reverse complement strand
CTGACCTTTTACTTCTTTAAAGAAAACCGGTATCCTTCCTTGGGTCAAGCTCTCAACCCTACCCATATATCCAACCCGAATCCACACGATATAAAAGCCAAATCCTTCTTCTTTACCCGGATTCAAGCTAAAACCGTTTACCCAAAATCCCCAAATCCTAAACGCAGTACACATTCCCTCCAAAACATCTAACTTTCATCAATGGCGTCCGAATCCTCTACATCAACCTCATCTTCCGACGCATATCAGAGGGAGTTGCTACACATTCGCTCTCAAATCAAACAAGTCAAGGCGGGGAGTATCCTTGACAGAAACGGCTTCATCACCAACTCCCCTAATCCAAAAATGGCGGAAAAAGTCCTGAAGAAGTTTGAGAAAGCAGGACTGATGAAATACATGACGCACGACTACGGGACCGTTCACCCCCTCGACTTCACAGAATGGTTCGCAAATGCCAAGGTCACGAAGGGTAAAATCGAGAGCCGCTTTAATGATTTTCCCATCACAACATCTGTAGGTGACCTCAGAGCGGCATTTGATTTCGCGTCATCGGAGGAAGCAGTCAAGCATCTAACGGATTACGACTTGGACAAGCAAGCCTTCTGGGAGAAAATCCGACTAGCGACTGCACCACCCAGAGCATCCTCTGCCCTCCGCAAGTACCACCTAAAGGAGAGGTTTGCTCTCGCTGCCGACCTAATCATGAAGTTTGTGCTCGGCAAGGTGTCCGGAACTGACGAGGTTAGTCTAGACCTCCTCAAAATCCTCCATGCCATTTGGAACAACAACAAGCTGGATTGGGCACATATTATCTTCAACTTTCTCCAACAGCAAGTGATGCGCTCAGTCTCCAACGCCAACCTGTCGATCAGTAAAAAGGTTGGTTTCGGCTTTGTTGTGCAATTTCTCTTAAGCCTGAAGGGCTTTGAATTGAGGGAAGGAAAAGAGATTCATCGAAATACCTATATGGGTAGGACGAAATCTCTAGTCCCCAAAGCTAAAGGTGGTAAGGCAGCACCTTCTCCCTCACAGCCAAAAGGAAGGGGCAAAAGGAAAGCCCCAGCCAAGGAGAAGGACTCTGATGATGAGCCTTTGGATGCTCTGATTCAGAGAGTTGCTTTGAGGGCTAAAAGGGCCAAAAATATTGTTGTCACCCAGGTTCGAGAGGTGACACCATCAGTTATACAAGTACCCTTCGAGGACAGGGCACAAGCCCAGGGGGAACCTCAGGCTACACTGGCCACTGAGGTTGAGAGAGTGCCCCCTACCAGGTCCCTGTCAAGATATCTCTGTGATGATCTTCATGTTAATAATGATGCTGAGGGTACTGGTGAATCTATGTTTGAACCTCGAGAGGAGGTTCGAGAGGTTGAAGGTACTGGGATCAGTGATCCAGTACAGGGGGATACAGAAGAGCCACGACAGGTGGTTCGAGAGATAGATGATCCAGCAGCTGAAGCTCAGGACTACATGGTAGCTGCTGATGATCAGGGCATTGTGGTCAGGGACCCAGTGCAAAATGCTCTAGATGTTGAGTTGACACCCACTGAATCTGCTCAGATTGAAAGATCAGTTGCTCAAATAATAGCAGATGTCAGATTGGAAGATGATCTCTCGGATAATGGTCGAGAGATCACTACTACAGAGGTTCTGTCTGATGAACAGAATGATGGAGAAGAAGAGGTCACTACTCAGTTGGAAATGGAAGCACCTATTCTTGATGACTTCTCTAGGGTGATCAGGTGGATCAACTGGAGAACCAGCCCTTTCACTCAACTGATGGCCCAAGCAGCTGAGATGGAGGCAGAAGAACGGTTTGCACTCCAGTGGTTGGGTATCTCAGAGATCCCAGCTCATCATCTTCTAGACCTTGCCCACGAAACAAGAATATTTAAGCTGAACAATGGAAGATCTGATAAGGGTAAAGGCATAGCTGAAGAAACCGAGGTTGAGCCTGAGGAGGATCCAGAACTTGATGCCCAATTTCGAGAAGATATCAGGCTCGCCACTGCCATCTCCTTGGGACAAAACATTGAATTCACGAGAGGTCCAGGAGAGACTTCTGGGGTTGCTCACGATGATATCGCAACAGCCGCAATCCCACTGTCCCAAGTCAGTAACTCTGCTCTGGACGAACAGGTAGAAGCTTCGAGAGGTGAATCCGAGACCTCTGAAGCACCTCAAGTGGCACCCAACACCGCTCTACTTTTGCCACCACCTGCGTCCACACCCTCGATTGACAACGATGAAGCTCAGACAGTTCGAGAGGGTGTAGTTCCGTTGCTCACACTGCCGGGTTTTCCTACTGCTCCTGAAATAATTGTCATTCCAGACTCATCGGAACAGACTGAAATGCAGTCCAATGAGCACTTAGAGCAGATTGCCCCAAGTCCTGCTGGTTCGAGGGGTACTGATGATACCATCGAAGGTGGAAACCGGGAAGCACCTGTCGACACTTCGTCTCCAACCTCACCAGCAGATGACCAAGTTCCCAGCACTGGTTCGAGAAGTGACGCTGAGGGGGAACTTCTATTGGATGGAAACCGGGAAGCGTCCAATACCGAAGAACCCTCTCCGGCTAATCCTCTCTCCACAGTTGCTGAAGCTGAGGCTCCAGGTTCGAGAGGTGAGGAGCAAGAAGTGATCCATCCCTCAGGTGGAAACCGGGAAGCACCTGACATGGAGCTACCTTCGAGCTCTGAACCCAGTGTCCCTATGGCTCCTCAGACAATAAATCGAGAGGTGGACTCGCAACTGCAAGTCATGGGTGGAAATCTGGAAGCACCCAAGTCCCCTCCGACAAAAGGTACATCTCGATCCTCATCTCCTACTTCTGACTATGATCAACAGGCCGAAGAAGTCTTCATTGGCGAAGTACGTCAATTCATGGCTGATCAATCTCAGAAGATGGCTCAGCTCGAAAGAATACTCGTTGTTGTCCGCAATGCTGCAATGCCTGCTGCTGGCACAAGTGAATCCCAAGGCCGTCATGCCTAACTTCTCGAACAGGCGATATGGGCTGAGGATGCAGCACGGAAAGCCACTGATGAAGCTGCTGTAGCTCGAGCAGAGGCTGCAAGTGCGAGGGCTGAATTAGCCGAGATGAGAACAGAGCTTCGAGCCTTCCAACATTCCAGTGAACTTCGACAGGATGTAATGAAAGCCATACTTGATGACCTGTCGAACCAAGTGCCTGCCCAGCTTCAAGCTATCTTCGAAGGTATGTCCATCCTTCTTTCCCGTGCTGATGATGCCAACAAGGGGGAAAATAAAGGGAAAAAGAAGGGGGATACAACAAGCAAGAAAAGGGCAGCAAGTGAACCAGCTGGACCACCTCCAAAAATACCAAGAATCATGAGCAAAGCAATGGAGGATGCTAAAAAGGCAGAAAACCTAAGGGTTCAGCGCACACTGGAAATGGAGAGAAGGAGAGAAGAGGACAGAGAAAGAAGAAGAAAAAGACAAGAACAACAGTCAGAAGAAGAAAGGAAGATAGATCTTCTCATGACAAGCTTTAAGTTTGGGAACAGAGAAGACACTGAACAAATTCTGACCCTGGAGATATTCAAGCTGCTGAAAACCACTGGGATATCTACACACAGCAATATGTCTCCAGAAGAATGCATTGCCTGGTGGAAAGATGGAGTAATTGATGGTCAGTTCGTGGGGGAAGCCTACAGGAACTACAGGCATCTAGATGTCACAGATGAATACTTAAGCCTGGTAAATCCGAAAGACCCCATCAAGACACGAGAAGCCATTAACAAGAAAAGGAAAGCCAACAAGAAGTAAGCTCTCGTGGTCCAAACTCCATCTTATTTCAATGTATTGATGTCTATGTTGTTCTTGGTCTTATTTCTTTTAAACTTTTCTACTAAACTCTGCTTTGTAAACATTCCCTTTTATAATCATATATATATCTTTTACTGGGGGTGTTGCGTGAGTTCTATTATTCATGTTTTAGTAGAGTATTTGTCAAACTTACCATATGCGCTGAAAAATAAAATCTATGTTAATTCTTTCTATCAAATCAGCCATATAGAGTAAGTATATGTGTTGGCATCATCAAAAAGGGGGAAATTGTTAAGGAACATCATGTAATAGGTTTTGATGATACCAACTGTTAAGTAGAAATCCCCAAGTCTCGACACATAGGCAAAACGTTGTAAGTTCGACAAGTAAAGCAAGAGCGAAAATACAACCGGGTAACTTTGAGCTCAACTCGGAAAATATTTAAGCTTGAGGTAAATTTGTTTGAACATCTTAGAAGTCTCGTGTTGTAATCATATAGACAGATCAGAAGAAAGCATGGGACAACACTGGAGGAATAAGGGTCTGCGAGACATCAACTAAGTCTCGAGACATAAGCAGAGTTCGAGAGGTAGGACCTCTCGATACAGTTATCCAGTTCGAGACATAAACAGAGTTCGAGAGATAGACCTCTCGATATTTGAGTACGAGACATCAAGCAATCAAGATATCAACCTTGGTCTCGATACACTAACAATTCTCCAACAAAGCTGAATGACGGTCATACTTAAAGTTTGGAGAAGAAGAATATCATGGAGATGGAATAATGAAGAGGTGCCGAACGTGAAGATTTCAAAATGGGCGGAAATGGATGACACGTCAGATTTCCACCACAAACGGTCAAAAGGTGCACCAATGCTGAAGTGGTCTGATTCCCTACAAACAAGGAATAATGGGAATATAAAAAGAGTAACTTTTACCAAAAGACGAAAGTGGAGCATGGACTCAAGAAAGTGAACTATGGAATATTCACTACAAGACAAAGAGGTTCAAGTTACAAGATCACCACTCCATGAAATATGCTGAAAATATGCAAGACCCATGATCAGCATGGGAGACAAATTTCAAACGGAATAATTTTCCCTCCAACGGAATTATTCCTCTACTCTCATATATAAGGACGTAAAGACACAAAAAAAAAAAAAGGGGGAGTTAAAAAGAAAAGAAGTTCGAAATTCTTAAGAAGTGTCTGTCTAAAACGTTCAAGTGCAAGTGCTTAACTTGGAATATCATCCTGATATTCAAAACAGCGAGAAAACACATCTTAGTGTTTAAGAGAGTTACAAAGCTTAAACTGTTATACATCTAGAAGGTGACCGAAGCTGCTCTACATCGAAGTTGATTCAACGATAGCTTGTGGTCAGATTGGAGCCTGTTACATTCAACTGTGACAACCAAAAACACCTTGCTTTGGATTAAGCAAGAGAGGTGGAGTAACCTGGCAGCTGTCCGAGTGAAAGAAACCTGAGGCTTGACGCGGGCTTGGTGATCAAAGGTCAAGTGCTCGAGAGGTGGAGTAGCTGGAAGCGGGGAGAAAGACCTTGGAGAGGTGGAGTAACCTGGGAGCTGTCTTGTGAAGATCCTGAGGCTTGACGCGGGCTTGGTGATCAAAGGTCAAGTGCTCGAGAGGTGGAGTAACAAGAAGCAGGGCGAAAAACCTGAGGCTTGAGGCGGGCTTCGTGATCAAAGCTCAAGCGCTCGATATTGTACTAAAAAGGGAAGTTTTTAGTGCAATCCTTCCAGGGAGTTTCTGGAAGAAGAGTGGACGTAGGCGGGTTGGCCGAACCACTTAAAAATCTCTCTTGCATTTACTTACTGCTTTTATCTCTCGCTAACCTCTCGATTGCACTACATATAAACACACCTCTCGAACTAACTCAAACTCGTGCTAACTAAAAGGGGATAACATTTCCGCTGCGCATAAAACTCTGTCTTCACCTCGTGAGGTATCGAACCTAAACATCCTAAGTTCAATACACACGAGAGGTCGAAAAGATTTGCAAAATCTTATACAAGTCTATTCACCCCCCCCCCCCTCTAAACTTGTACCCCATCCCCTTGGGACCAACAGACGGGGCCGAGGCTAGGGGGCTACTTGATAGGGATTATTCCCCGGGTTACTTCAAGCGTACCATGATCGGAACCCAAGTCATAGAGTTTAGCCGAGCAAAAACCTGGACTGTTTCGCTCTAGACTGATCCATCTAGTCTATCCTTCCCGATCAACTGTGTGCGGAGAGTTCAGGTGGGACCCATCCGGCGCAGGTACTCGGACCGGTCGGATCGAGTTTATTTCCCTGTGAACTGCCCCTCGGGCGCACCGCTCATAGTCGCATAGCACTTGGCTTACAAGTAGTGGGCCTGCATTTAGCCCTTTGCCTGGCCGCCATGCGCCCACCATGCCGTGTGACCGACATCTGTCCCCTAACACGACATTTAAGTAGCTCGGAAACCTCTGACCCACTGTCACGTAGACCGGTTACTGCTTAGGATAACTCAATTGTATCTGATCTATTGCTAATAAAAGTACTTTGGCCGTATTTTGACCATCAACCCATGTATACACTTTATCACATATCTACTATACTAATAAGAGCCAAAGAGAGTTAGGCCTAAAATGGGTAGAAAAAATGACGGTCAAATTAGTTAATCAAATGGATGGTTCAGATGAATTATTTAATCGAATAGATGGTTAAGATAATTCAAATTAATATTATTAATAGAGATTACCTAATTTAACCTTACTTTTATGATTATCCGTTAAGTTTTCCGTTAAATATTCTCTTCTCCGTTAATATTTTGTTAACTTTTAACTTACCCATTAATTTCTATAAGAAAGGTCTTAGGTTCGAACCTCATCTCAATCAAATTTGACATAATTAAGTTTCTCACTCTATTTTACTCTTATTAAATTACTAGTTTTATACGCGCATTGCGCGAATGGGTTGATGCTCAATGTTTATATTTAAATAAATATTTGAAAGTATATCAATGCAAGATTATATAGGAGAAGTTTATACATGGGTAATTGAATGTCAAATTTTTTTTATTTAAATATCTAACTCAAAGTATATAAATCCAAGATAATATAGAAAATTCATTATAATTACTACTAAAATAAATGTTTGCAACCTTGTAAAATCGATAGTCTAAATATTTGGTCTAAAAAAGATAGTCTAAATAAATACTACTTTTAATTTGAATTTTTCTAAGTGGTTCTTAATTCTCTATTGAGTAACATTGTCATTGTCTTCATCTTTACTATTTGTTCTCTTCCTTTTTGTTGGTAGTGTGTGATTTGCAATTCAGATATTGTTGGTAGCATAGATGACAACATCATGCAATGAGATTATGATATAGGAGCTATGGACTTTCCTTTAGGTGTTCTGCTTGGGGTTCATTTGGTTCAACCATTATTGTTGAATGAGTTAT
This sequence comes from Ipomoea triloba, assembly GCF_003576645.1. Classification (NCBI taxonomy): domain Eukaryota; kingdom Viridiplantae; phylum Streptophyta; class Magnoliopsida; order Solanales; family Convolvulaceae; genus Ipomoea; species Ipomoea triloba. The sequence goes on along the minus strand of NC_044916.1, from coordinate 12,672,548 downwards.
TGTGGATAAAGAAATCCCTAGTTTAAGAAAAAAGATTACATAAATTAATAAAAATTTGAAATTTTAAAATATTATGTATTTCAAAGATATTAAAAGGTAGTTTCTCGCTTCAATTTGCTGGGCAATGGGTTATTTGAGTACTTTCATTGTCAACAAATCCCCAAGTAATTAATATGATTGGTTTCAGACTATTCTTTTTTATTTTTTCATGGTATTTAAGAAATACATATGTATCATTTTGTGGTGTAACTACTAATTTATTTAATTTAATAAGAGTAAAATAGAGTGATTCCGCTTCAATTTGCTGGGTTATTATTTGAGTACTCTCTTTGTCAACCAATCCCCAAGTAGTTAATATAATTAGCTTCAAATTATTTTGATTTTTTTTCATAGTATTAATAAAATACTTGGTAAATAAATATATAACATTATTTTGTACTATAACTTTGATATTTAATTACAAGATATTGTAAAAATAAGATAATGGACAATGTAATGAATATCAATTGATAAACTTAAATGTAAAGAATCTTTGCATGAGGTAAATAAAGACAATATAACTAATGAAACTATTTCTCTTATTTAATTTAATTTTTTGATAATGAATAATTTTTTTCAAATAAAGGTATTATAGACACATAATTCTAAATTAAAGAAATACATATGTATCATTTTTTGTTATAGCTACTAATTTATTTAATTCAATAAGAGTAAAATAGAGTGAGAGACTTAATTATGTCAAATTTGATTGAGATGAGGTTCGAACCTAAGACCATTCTTATAGAAATTAATGGGTAAGTTAAAAGTTAACGAAATATTAACGGAGAAGATAATATTTAACGGAAAACTTAACGGATAATCATAAAAGTAAGGTTAAATTAGGTAATCTCTATTAATAATATTAATCTGAATTATCTTAACCATCTATTTGATTAAATAATTCATCTGAACCATTCATTTGATTAAATAATTTAATCGCCATTTTTCTACCCATTTTAGGCCTAACTCTCTTTGACTCTTATTAGTATAGTAGAAATAAATTAGTAGCTACAACAAAAAGTGATACATATGTATTTCTTTAATTTATAATTATGTGTCTACAATACCTTTATTTGAAAAAATTATTCATTATCAAAAAATTAAATTAAATAAGAGAAATAATTTCATTAGTTATATTGTCTTTATTTTCTCTCATGCAAAGATTATTTACATTCAAATTTATCAATTGATATTCATTACATTGTTCATTATCTTATTTTTACAATATCTTGTAATTAAATATCAAAGTTATAGTACAAAATAATGTTATATATTTATTTACCAAGTATTTTATTAATACTATGAAAAAAAATTTGTAAATAATTTGAAGCTAATTATATATGTTAACTACTTGGGGATTGGTTGACAAAGAGAGTACTCAAATAATAACCCAACAAATTGAAGCGGAATCACTCTATTTTACTCTTATTGAATTAGATAAATTAGTAGTTACGCCAAAAAATGATACATATGTATTTCTTAAATACCATGAAAAAAATAAAAATGAATAGTTTGAAACCAATCATATTAACTACTTGGGGGATTTGTTGACAATGAAAATACTCAAATAACCCTTTACCCAGCAAATTGAAGCGAGAAACTACCTTTTAATATCTTTGGAATACATAATATTTTAAATTTTCAAATTTTTATTAATTTATTTAATCTTTTTTCTTAAACTAGGGATTTCTTTATCCACAATAACTCATTCAACAAGGTTAAACCAAATGAACCCTAAGCAGAACACCTAAAGGAAAGTTCATAGCTCCTATATCATAATCTCATTGCATGACGTTGTCATCTATGCTACCAACAATAACCGAATTGCAAATAACACACTACCAACAAAAAGGAAGAGAACAAATAGTAAATATGAAGACAATGACAACGTTACTCAAAAGAGAATTAAGAACACTTAGAAAAATTCAAATTAAAAGTGGTATTTATTTAGACTATCATTTTTAGACCAAATATTTAGACTATCAATTTTACAAGGTTGCAAACATTTATTTTAGTAATAATTATAATGAATTTTCTATATTATCTTGGATTCATATACTTTGAGTTAGATATTTAAATAAAAAAATTCGATATTCAATTACACATGTATAAACTTCTCCTATATAATCTTGCATTGATATACTTTCAAATATTTATTTAAATATAAACATTGGGCATTAACCCATTCGCACAATGCACGTATAAAACTAGTATTATAACAAAAGAATAAAATTGCTTATACTTTTGCTGATATAGATCCGTAAATGAAAACAAGTTAAAATATGTATACAAAGACAAAAATTTAAATAATGCTTCTACAGTACAGTGAAAATAAGGAATCAATTATGCTTCAAAGCAGTAAGCATAATATGAAAACAAAATCCAAACTAAACAGTTAGATTGATTCTACACAAATCAATAAACAAATTTCTCAGCTCAAGGCCTCAAACTTCTCAAAATCAAATCTAATGAATAACACAAAATAGCAAATGGAAATCGTCTTAAATTATAATATGAGAGGAGCAATTACTCATCCAATACTTTTGATTTTTAACAATATATGTCTTAATGAAGTTACATTGTTGTTGTCATATGCATAAAATATGTGCACATTCAACTGAGATGCAAATATCAGATAATGCGCTATCATATCTTAACCAGACAAGTTTTCTTGTCAAGTTCATATTTGACTTTGCTTCCTTTTGTCATCTCAATAACCCGTAAAAGATGCAACTAAAAGTCACAAATGAGTCCTGAATCGCTAAGGCTAGATGGATATATTGACAAATAACTAACTAGGGGTTATTAACAATATAGGTAAATAGGTCATGAGTTACTAGGATGGCCAAATATGAACAACCGGATAAATGGACTCCGAGCTACTAAGACTATAGGTTAATTGGACAACACCCAAACATAAAATTAGGTAGATGGGTCATGGGTTGTTAGGACGACTAGACCTAAACATCAGGATTAGGGATGACAACAGGGCGGGGCGGGGCGGGGAGTATATTGAGAAACAACTAATCGGGATTAATTGTACAACTTCCCCACGAATAACTCGATTAAATGGGTCAAGGGATTACTAAAATGACCAGACACAAACAATTGACGAATAGCTTAATTTGCCTATATCCCAACTTTTATCACACAAACGGGTGGAGCGATTTGTAAACCGGGAACTGAAACGTGAAGTTGACGGTTGTTGGTTGCTGTTCTGACAAACCAAAGCACCAAACGTAACAAAAACCGATCATCATAAAATATGGCCCCCATTGTGCGCGCGGGCGGGGATTTCAAAGCCTCCCTTCCTTTCATCAAAAAAGAAGAAAACAAAACAAATACGGAGTAAATAAAAGAAAACAATTTTATGTATAAAATCAGTTCTACATACAACCCCATCGCGTTTTGATTGAAATGTGGAGCTCTTTCTGGAGATCAGTCGATCGCTTCTCTCTTCAGCACTTCAAGTATGATCATCTACTTTTTAGCTGCTTTCTGGATTTCTTTATGTTCTTGATTTAACGGTTTTTTTGTGTGTGTGTGTGAATATAATGGAGATTTCGCTCTTTCTTTTGTTTCGAGATTTGCCTTGTTTCTAGATCTTAGAGCCTCTAGGTTCTACGCCACCCTCTATTAGTCTCATTACCCTCTTCATTTGTTGGAGCTCTATTCCCAGCTTGATTCCAGCTAGGAGATGAATATAAATTTTCATTTCATTACAAATCTTCTTCCTGCTGCTATTCAACTCATTCTGAGTTATCTGCTGTCATATTTTATTGTATTTTTGTTTTGTTATGTTTATTGTTTTTCTTCGAAACTATGAGATTTTTCTCAATATAGTTCTGGTGACACAGATGCATAGTTAATGAATTGCGAGAAATCAAGCTTGTGGATTATAAAAACAGGGTATGAAAGGAAACTTCATTATTATTAGTATTATTATCATTATCATTATCATTATTCCCAGTGGAATATAATTTTGTAAACTCTCAAATCCGTTATCTCATACGTGCTACTGGTCTTTTGCTTCCAGGATCCACTAGTTGACCTGTTACAATCTATTGTAGAGATTGTTACTTATGGTGACAGTCATGATCCCTTGATATTTGAGTATGTAACTTCTTAACAATCAATCATTTGATTTTAGGATAATGTATACCCTGACTGGTTGTCAGACGTGTACTGTGCTTCTGCTTGTCTCCAGGTGTTTCATGGAATATCAAGTTTTAGCTGAGTTTCTTCGTTTACTAAAGATTAGTGGAGATTCAAGCATTGAGGCACCCCTACTTCAATATTTGAGCATAATGATTCAGAACATACAAACTGAACATGCAATCTGTAAGTATTTTTGAGTTCTCTTGTCTTTGAACATAATGGAACTTGGGGAGAGACCATCCAATCACTGTTGAAATTCAAAGAAGTAAACACTTGTTCTTAGGTGTTATAGTTCTGGAGGGGAAGGGCAAATTTTGAGCAAGTAAAAAGAGTTCAGCCAAATTCTTGATCTTTTCTACTTCATGTCTTAACTCTTATATCAAAATTGCTACCTACTTCTTTTCCCTTACAGTAACTCATTTTCTTAAATTGCCCTGTTATTGTGATTTGAAGCATAATGCCTTTCTCATATGCTTCTTTTGTGGATGATGCAGACTACTGTTTGAGTAATGACTATATCAACAACATTATTACTCATTGCTATGAGTTCTCTGATGGAGATCTAGCTTATTATTATGTATCTTTGTTAAGGTTGCATTCAGTAATTTTACCATATTATTCCCTTCTGTTTACTTTTCGTAATTGAATTCCTTGAAATTTTACTTTAACAGTTTCTCATTTGATTCAGAGTTATGAGCGGGAAAATAACCAGGGAGACACTTTGCCTTTTGGTAAAGGCCCACCAGCAGAATTGCAGAACCTCACATTTAGTAAGTATTATATATGTATATATCCAAATATCCAATGAATCACCACTTGTTTACTAAATAGTTAATAATGTGACTGATTTCATATATCTTATGGAGTAAAAGGTTCTTCAAGGAAAGCGTTCTCTATTTGTAGTGCACTATACTGCTGTTGGACTTTAAAAACATGGATCATAATTTTTGTCAATGAAGAGTAATAAATGCTGAAATAAAAAAAAATGCTAAATAAAAATTTTGGAATTTGGTCTGGACTTGGATTTATGTGACTTGAAGTAAATTGCAGAATTTTGGACATGTTTACTTGCAACACAAGAAAGCATTAGAGTAAGTGTTTGATTATTGCTAAAATGCTACAAACTTGCTAGTATATTTAAGTTTTCAGTTGACTTTTGGGATTTGTTGGATTCATTTGGACACAATGTTCAAGCCGAGTGTTGTATTTTGTATTTTTGTACACTAGCGCCCTGCTAGTAGTATTCCATAGTTGCCTCTATGGTCCAAGTATGTTTAGTTGAATATATGTTGACTTGCTATTTGCTTTCGATATTGACAGGAGACAGTGATCTCATTTCCATTGTATACGGAGGCTCTTAAATTTGCTCATCATGAGGAAAAGATGATTCAGACAGCCATTCGTACTGTGACTCTGAACATATATAACGGTACAGGTTCAAAGTGTAATGTTTGAGGTGCTTTCAACTAGATGACTAAAATATTGCTATTTTGCAACAGTGGTCTTTTGGTTATGCAGTTTGTGATGATATGGTCTATCAGTTTATAACAACACCTCCAGTTTCAGATTACTTTTCTGACTTGGTCCTTTATTTAAGAAAGAGATGCTTCCACCTGGATAAAATAGTCCATGATAAAAAGTATGCCCTCTGAATTTGTAGATAAAAAATTGTTATCTAAGTTGATCCTTTCAAGAAATATGTTATTTATATTTATACATTTCAAATGACTTTGGCTCAGGGAGGCTTGGAATTTTGAAAGAAGTAAACTTGTTCTAGAAAGTGATGAAATCACAAATGATCTCTACTACTTCCAGGACATGCTTAGCGTTGGGGAGCCTCGTTTGAGCAAAATTGTCACCCAGAATATTTTCAGCTTATTGGTCTTTCCCACACTGCTTCCATCATTGTACTTAAGAGATACTAATGTGAGATCATCTCCATTTAAGTACTCTTTAATAGTAATTTTAAGTTAAAATGAACCTTATGGAAGCAGGTTGTTATAGAAGAATTGGTTGCTTGGATTTTCAAATTTGAGAAAGAACTGTAAGAAATTTCATTCTTTGGCCATTATTCCATCGCAGACCTTACATGCTATACTTTTCCATGTGGAGTTTACTTCAGTGGAAGACAATCACCCCTGACAAGTAACCAAATCTTATTTTGTTGTTAGTATAAAGCATTTTTCTTAGTTGTTTTGGGGGCTTGGGAAACGAGAGCATATGGTGTAGTTAATTTTGGTCAAATATGAAATTTCTTATTGAAATTTTTGGTTCCTCCATTTAAGAATTGATTCCACTATGGCAAGGAGTGCTTGACACTAGCTAATCATGAGTTTCATTTTCCCTGGCAGGATATGAACAAGTGTATATCTGCAACCACTTCCCTCTATCTACTTTCTCAGATTATTCAAATTCTCAAGGGAACAAATATTATTCATTTTATTTGTGCTTTGTTCCTATACATCCCCATCTTTTCAAGCATGAAAGAATCTATGGAGTCAGTTGCAGCCGATACTACCAATCAAACCCATGTTTTTGAGAGATATGTATCTGAATTGGATCAAACGGTGCAACTTCAGTGTGACGGCGCTAATGATATCCGGAGGAATCTCATGCTTAAGCAGCTATTAGAATGCATGTCATCTAACTCTGGTTTTATAAGCTTTTCCCCTGGGAATATGCTGCAGAAAAGGTTGGCTGTTATCATTTCATATTAATACATGGTCCAAGTCTATGTCACTTCTACTTGGGCTTCAAATACTGTTTTTGCCTTTACAGACGAATTGTTTTAGAGAAAGAACCCTAGAATTGGTGAAGATGCGAGATTAATGTCCCACATCTCTATGTATTTATTCTATGAGGCTATTCTTGACCCTCAAGACAATACCATACCTATAAGGATTCCCTCATTAGTGTAATTGCGTTAATTATGCTATAACACATTTTCCAACAAACATACCGATACATTCCTATGTACAGTAAACTATTGAGAGGCATAGGGAGAAAGTGTGGATCTATGGAATGAAAATGCTTCCTTTTGTATGCACTCCTCTGCCCATCAGTGAGATGCTACATTTGCGTATTCTGAGAAGTTCTAGGCATGAGCCAGAATCTCTCACCCCAGGCAAAAGGAAAGACAGCAAGTAAAAAACCATTGAAAAACTCAAAACATGCATTTATTGTCTTGTTGCTTTTTTTTTTTTTTTTTCCATGTGCTTTCCTTTCTTTCAATGTTATCGGAACCTTGAAGCCATTGTGACCACATTCTTTTTCAGTGATGAAATAATCCACAATGTTTGCTCTAATAGCCACTGTCTAATGCTGGCATCTCTCATGTTACTGGTAGGATTGCTTGAAAGTAAAGGTAGTTCTGTTTCTCCATTGCCGCCTTCTCTTTTGCAAGAAAGTTTCCCAGTACAGTAAAGTATATTGGTTTGCTTGCTTTCAGATATTGATCCCGAGCTTGCTGCAATCACAGCAATTCCTGAAATAAAAAGCAGGGTGAGAACTTTTTTTTTTTTTCCTGAGATTTTGAATATTTTCATCAATTGCCTCTTTTGTTATACTTCTAGTGTTCATTTATTACCTCTTTTTACAGTCCTTATTCTGTCCTATTTCAAAGGTCGACATAACCATTACATTCTGACATTAACATTATATAGAAGATGTATGAATCATTAAATTACTACTACTACTGCTTTCAAAAAAAAAATTACTACTACTGCTTCTTTGATTCTTTCAATCTCCATCTCCTTTTTCCCCAACACTAATACAGATACAGCTTGATTGTCTCATCATCCATAACATCAAACTAACATTGCCCTTCAGTAAAGCTATAAACTCATATTTGCTATCTGTCAATAGAATAATGATGTTATTATTATTCTGTAGATTAGGAAGATGTTATTAGAGATTTTAGCTAGCAGAACATCCGTGCAATTACAATTGGAGGCAGCTTGGGTCTTACGGAGGCTGCTGTTAGTTTCTGTTGATAAGAATCTGGAAGATAATGAGCTCCAACTCTTCAAGGTGAAGGAATTGGTTTTTCTTTGTCCCATAATAGGAAGCAATTAATAGTCTGTCTAGGTGATGGTTACTTAATAATCCTAAAGAGAGTTAGAGGGACCCATCACCCACTAGAGATGGAGTAATGCAACACTTTTTTATTTTTTATTTTTTATTTCATATTTGGGGTGAGAGGTAATTGAAGCCTCTTTGTTGCCCTGCTGTTTCTTGCAGAACTTTATGGGAACTCTAATATTCTTGCCAAATGTTGAACAAAAAAAATATTGTCCACTTATATGTGAACAACTTGTGACCAATTAGAGATTGTTTAAGGTGCAATCAAAGCAGCAATTGGTATTTTAATGTGTTAATTACCATAGGAAACACGATATAAAGACATTCCTACATGAATTGTTTTAGGAATTTGCTACACTCATGGAAGTGACGCCATCAGGCTTTCTCATTTTCTGTTTTTCCAATAACAGACATCATGTGAGCTGTCCACTGAACATCTTAAGAAGGAACTTGATGAATGCTGGTTTGACTATATTCAAGATACTTTAAAAAATGAATGGACTAGCTGCAAAAAAGGTATGTATGTTAGTAATTTTGATTGTCTCATCGGAGGGGTCGTTAAAATCCTCTGCTTATGAAACTGACTAAGATTATGTAACAGGAGAAAGTCCCATGAAATTCAACTCTTTTAGTATGTTAATTTATGACTAGGGTAGGAAATGCAAGTAGGCAACTTATTTCTACTGCATTTTTTTTTTTGGTTTTTCATGTGATTACAGCCCTTGAGCAACCATTGCAGTCCAAGGATCCATTTTTTGTGCTAGAGCTTTCTTTCGGCCAAAACACTACAAGCAGTAACTATGCATTTCACATTATTCTCTAATTTTCCATGTGATTCGAACTTTTAATTATAAAATAATTTCAATGACATTTAATTCGTTGCAGTATGTCCGACTTCTGCTCTTGCTTGGCAACACATGGTTGATGCAGTCAAGGTTTGTATTTAAGATCTTACTTTACCATTCTTCTACCAGTGTTTACTACTTCAGATTTCCATTTCATGTTTCATGGCTTGAGAATTTTCAGGGCAAGTGATTTCTACAATGTGCTTATGTTTTAGGGTTTTATCATCCATCATCAGCTGAAGTCATATATTTTTAGTGGATATTCATTTGATAATGCACTAGCAAACTTGAAAGACAGCTTTTCAAGAGAAACAAATGGTTCAGACCTTTCACGTGGAAGCTTTGGGTCGGAGCTATCTTTGGGTTTGTTCTCCATCCCTAGTAGTTTTTGCAGACATGCATCATTAGAGATTCGTTATGATGTCTTCGTTTATACTAACTTTTTTAATTTCTAACCCTCAGGTTCTGCAATCCCCTGTAAAATTGCTTTTTCCAAAACTGGGACAAGGGATGTATACATGATGCCCTTGGCAACTGGGAAATCTGGAAAGTTGATTCTTTTGGAGCCACACCCCTTGTACTCCAGAAAAGGGGTTGTGATAGCTATTGCCCCATTGGCTGGGCTAAATGTAAGTCTGTCATTTACCGCAATTCTCTCTTGTAACTTGGTGAACTATATCGACATAATTTCTATGATATGCTTATTCAATTGTGCTTTTATGTAATACTTCACCATAAGTGTTGTGTCTATCACTTTAATCTCTGCCAGAAACTTGTAATATAGCCAACACTCATCTTTAACTATTACTTTCAACTTTCAAACAGCTGAGTATAGTTGAGAACCAACCAACTTGGTTGCTCCTTCGTCTCAGAGACACCAAACCAAGGTTCAGTTCAATCCAAACTAGAGGCCATGACTCAAGTCCTTGCATTCGTGAGCCCGGGAACAGATGGATACTACGGTTTCCAGATGCTCAGGTTTGCAATACTGCTTACGCGATGGTACTCAAGGAAATAAACAAGCAGAGGTCTGTCGTGGAGGGAATGCTAACTACATTTCTTCAGAACATCCCTTCATAATCCATTGAATGCTACAAAAAAAACTAGTAGAGTTTTCCCCTTTTGTAGCCATTCCATTGGATTTTCAGTGTGATAGATTTCCTTTCAGTGTATCTCGCTAAATATACAACAGCTAGTAATGTTCATATCTCTCTCATGTTTATGCAGAAAAGGTATCTGATAAAACATTCAAGCACTAATGACTGACTTTGAGACTCTTGTAGTTAGTATATAGTTGATTGTATACAATTACATTGTGACCCTTCTTTTTTTTGGATGACGAGGGAAATCCCACAACCCTTTTCGAGTGTGAATAAATCTTAGCTTGTGACCCTAGCCGGCAAAGAACCACAAGGAAGTAAACCAGTTTAGGTTACTCATAGCTAACTGGCTTAAATCAAGGGGCAAGAATTTGAACTTGTGACCTTATGGTTACAAGTGTGTATCCTTGCTTATGGGCGGATGTGTTGATATGCAATCAAATATAAGGTTTCTTCCTTTCAATAGAAGTTGCATAATAAAATATTTGTATTATGACCAATGTCTCCTCAATGTTTCAACTTTTGGAGTTTGTTATAGTTGGTCTCCTGATATTATGTATAGTATTTTCTTGCAGGGTAGTTTTGTCTTTGTGATTGTATTAAGATTAAAGAAAAAGACTTGATAAAAGTAAAGTTCCACTTTTACATTTATTCTCTTCAAACTTAATAAGGGTTCTAACTTTATTTTATTTTCATGTATAGTATTTTAATAAAGATAGTAAAGTTGTGGTAACTTGCTTTGATCCTAGTGCATTCCTCCTCCTTGTCAACACTTGCATTCCACTTTCTGCTTCCAAATTGCCTTTTTGGTTCCACAAAATTGATTATCTCAACTTCAATAAAAGAAGAACAGCACCTAAGTGACCTACCCACCACCCACTCCCCCCCCCCCACATACAAGAATAGATATAGATATGCAAGGAACAATCCATTAACTATTCTTCTCCATAGTTAAATTCCCAATCTCTATCTCCTAGCTCTGCAACTAAAAAATCTGTGCAGAAACATGAGAACAAGAGGCTGTACTGTGCAGCAAGGTCTGAGTTTAGAGGCATTAAGTGTTGTAAACCAAGCTATGGTTCTTGCTAGGCAGAGAGGCCACTCCCAAGTCACACCTCTCCATGTGGCCAACACCCTCCTTGCAGGTTCTTCTTCTTCAAATGGCCTTCTTCGAGCCGCCTGCCTTCGCTCCCATTCCCACCCCCTCCACTGCAAAGCCTTGGAGCTCTGCTTCAACGTTGCACTCAACCGCCTCCCCGCCTCTCCTGCCCAACACCTCTCCCTTTCCAACGCGCTCTTGGCGGCCTTCAAGCGCGCCCAGGCTCACCAGAGGCGAGGCGCGATAGAGAGCCATCAGCACCAGAACCAGCTCGTTCCGCCTGTGAAGATAGAGGTGGAGCAGCTCATCATCTCCGTCTTGGATGATCCTAGTGTGGGGAAAGTCATGAGGGAAGCTGGCTTTTCGAGTTCCCTCGTTAAAACCAATGTGGAACAAGCTCTTTCCCTCCGACTTTCGTCCCAGAATTCAGAAACCAGAGAGAACACTGCCCATCTGTTTCCTTCCCATCCATGTCCAACAACTACTCATCAGAGTGAAGGGGTGAAGGATTTAAACAAAGTCAGCCTTAGCTTGAGCCTCAACCCAGAGAGGTAGTAAATCTCTTCCCATCCCTTAAACTCTGAAACTGGTTGGATTTTCATCATGCACAGATTAAATTAGCTTATTAACATGCATATCTTCCCATTTCTTTCTTTTCTTTTTGGGCTGAGATAGCATTTCAGTGGCTATTGCTGCAAAATTCTTCAAGATTCAAGGAGAAAAAAACAACTACTATAACACTACTTTCTTTCATTACACCTCAAGAGAATATGAGAATCTTGAATTCAAATTATTGATCACCTTTTATCTGCTTGGTTTAACTTTCATATGATGACTTTGTGTTCAAACACTTTTTGTTTAGTCATTTAGAAACAATGAAACCCCAGAGCAAGAAATTTGAGGACGGATCGTCTCGGAGGATGATTGAAAATGGGGAGATAAAGCTAAGTTGCTGTGCAGAATGCTCAGCCATGTTTGAAGCAGAAGCTCTTAGCATACAGAACACTATTTCTAACACTGAATCTTCAGTTTCAAGCCTGCCCTCTTGGCTTAGAGATGAAAATTCAAGACTTAACAGTAATGATGATCAGGTAGATTCAATTACTTCCCTTTTGGGGTAACCCTAACCAAAATGACAAGATATCCACACTTATAATCATAAGGTTACGAGTTGATTTGGTTTGAGCTGGTCAGTTATGGGTAACCGGTTTACTTCTTTGTAGTCCTTTGTTAACTAAGGTCACAAGGCGAAATTTACTTACACCCGAAAGGGTTGTGGGGTTACCTCATTATCCAAAAATTACTTCCCTTTTTAATTTCCTTATGCAATGAGCTTGAATTTCATTTTCCATTTTGGTTAATTTTTCAGAAATGTATGTCAATGGAGCTGCTGTGCAAGAAATGGAATTCTATTTGCCATTCAGTCCACAAACAATGCCCTAATCCAATTTTAGACCCCAAAGAACAATGGAGGGAAAATCAAGGATTTGAAACTAGCCTGAGAATTTACATTCCTGAGCACACCAATCTGGGAAATATGTGTTCTTTTAATCCCAATCCTTCACCTTCTTCAAGCAATGCAATGGAAGTTGAATACATTCCAAGAAAGGAAACAACCCGTGCTCATTGTGGTTCTCTCGACTTGAACATCTGCATTTATGAACATCACGATGCTTTTTAAAGATGATACGAAGAAGTCATTATCTTTGAAATTTATGGGTGTAAAAATTTTGTATGATAATGGTGTATTGACAAGTATTTGTAAGATCAGTACGTGATGCCAAAAATTCATATTTTTGGTTGATTTTAGGTAATGTGTAATTATTTTAACTTTTCTCATTAACACTAGTATTTAATAAATGTGGCTTTATATTTGTCAATTAATACTGTTACAATGCAATATATATTCTGCTGAAACACAAAGAGTTAATACCGCTTTCACTGAGACTCGAACACATGACCTCCCATATAGAAAAATCACTTCGTATCACTAGACTACAAGATTATTGGCACAACATTTAATATTATTTACAGTGTTTTTATATAGTACGTGTTGCATATTATATTATGTAGTGCTTAATGACTTTATGATTGTCAATTTGAATTTTAATATTTAGAATAGTAATTAATATATTATCACTTCACATAATAGTGAGTTTGTGTGTTCATGACGCATAAACGACGGCAATAAATGTGAAAATGACAGCACTAACAATTGGTGGGAAGCCAACGAAATTTATGAATATAATGAGGTTGGATAATTGGATGTGTTGGGCATAATGAAGAATTAACGGATAATCACTAGCGAATTGTTTTAATGAGCAAATAGTATCTCGTTTATTGTAAAAAAAAAAAAAAGTATCTCGTTTATTACCGTTGGTAATCTATACTATATATAAAAGCATTATCCTCCTTCCAAACTTTTCCGCCCAAAGTTAGTGGCATTTTGGTAAAATCAGTTATTTTATTTATTTATTTATTTATTAATTATTAATTTATTAATTATCCACCCGTGCGTGCCTATTATGGTTAAATGTTGGTGATTGAATAATTGGATTTATTAATTATCCATTATATATATATATATATATATATATATATATATATATATATTTATTTATTTATTTATTTATTTATTTATTTATTTATTTATTCACCTATAATACTATTATGGTTAGATGTTAAACTAAAATGTTAAATAGGTAATATAATATGGTAATATTAATTGGTGATTGAATAATTGATGATATAATTGGTGTGATATATTTGGTGATATATTTGTAATATATGTAATAGTATAAATAGAATTAATATTATTTTACATTTCTTATAGACGTATTGAATATTTCCTAATCTTAGCCTGGAGGATTTTCGCTAACAGTAGCCTAGGAAATTATAACATATTAATATATTAATTTTATGGTAATAAATTATAACAGTAGCGTAATTATGTTTTTTTTTTCTTTTTTTTTTCTCCTACTAATCAGCCAAATTTCCTAAACTACTCCCCCATCTCTAACCCTCTTAATTTCTTACCTTTTTCACCTCCATCTCTATCTCTTCCTTATTTTCTATATAAACTATTGCTTATAATCATAATTTGTATTCCCTGTGAATTCTGAGCCGTGGCCATTAATCCATCATTAAAAATTAGATCTAAATATTTACAAAATTATATTTAGATGGTAAATAGTATATTTATAAAATTGTGCATGCAATATATATATATATATATATATATATATATATATATATATATATATTTAAAATGCATCTTGAATATAATTTTGTAAATATTTATTCCATATTTTAAGAACTTATCCTAAGGTTTATTCCATATTTTAAATTCAAAAGAATGAAATTCTCTGCAAGAAATGAAATTGGCATATTATTAATTATTAATTGGCTGAAACAAATGAAATTTGCACAAATCAATGAAATTGAATGAAATTGGCTTTATTCAAATTGGCTGTCAATCAATAATTATAATTATTATTAATAATTATAATTTATATAATTATACATCAATCTAAATATTCTCAAAACATTATAACAAAATTCATTCCGTGCAACGCACGGGCGAAAATACTAGTATGTAAAATAATTTTAAAATATTAATATTTCATTTTATTTATTTAATTCTTCTTAAATTGTGTTTAATTTTATATATAAATTTTAAATATTATTATTATATTGTTGTGTTTTATATATAAATTTTAAATATTATTATTATTATTATTATGTTGTTGTTGATGTTGCTGTTGTTGTTGACACCTTAAGTTATTAATTTTTTTTAAAAAAGTAATTACTTGATAATTGTTATTAACCCGTTAAATGTGTTTATTGCACAATTTTGTTGGGATAACAATTTCAATCCACCTCGTAGATATCCACCTTGCATGGATCGGGTTTTTCATGTGATAGTGGCCTAGTCGGTGGTGGGTTAGGGTGAATCTTAAAATATTAAACCCGCAGTGAATCGGGTTGAATGTAAATTTTATATACAAAATCCACATAAATTAACTCAATCCAACTCTAAATAAATAAATAAATAAATAAATATATATATATATATATATATATATATATATATATATATATATATATATAGATTTACGAGAGAAACTCGCAATTACTATTCAAGCGTGCACACTAGATAAATATATATCGCCTTGTGACCCTATTCAGCAAAAGGCTATAAAGATGTAAATTAATCTAGGTTACCGATACCTAACTAGTTTAAACTAAAAAGGCTAATAGACGAACTAGGAGTCTAACGTGTAACTTTATGGTTAACCATATTATTTTGTTCAAATAATTTATGCCTAATTCTCACGGCCACTACTCCGATTCCCTTATAAACGAAATGTAAATTTCATTATAAATATATCACTGTCTTCTTTAAAGATAGCAGTACACTAGTACGTATATATGCCTAGACCTTAACTGGGATAACTTCATCTATCTAAAATTAAATATACCAAATAATAAAATAAAACAAGTGTTAACAATAGAACGGTTGTGCAAAGGAGGAGCAACTTTTCTTCTTTATCACTAGTCAAAAGATTAAAGAATAATAATAATAACAAATAAATAATAATAAAGAAAAAGTACATAAAATCCCCCTTAGTTGGAAATACTTCAAAAAAGCACCACTTTCCATATATGCTGTTTGATGCGTTTATGCAAAAGAATAACTTTTTGTTAACTTAACTTTGATTTTTGGTACACCAAACATTCTTATCTCCAGAGAGAGCATTATGCAAAAAAAAGTTGAATTGTACAGCAACTATAAGCTAAGGATAATATTTCAAATTAAACTTGGTAAAAAATAAATAAGCAAAAGCTAGCTAGCTAAAAGTTAATTAAAAGTAAAACATTTTAGTGTTAAAGAACATCATGCTAATTAAGAACCTCATCTCTTTATACCTTAAAGTCATGTTTCACAGATTGAGAATATTACCCTTTGTTTGGGAGGAGTTTGAGAGTATAATATGTTGAAAATCTTACATTAAACTCGAAAGCATAAGAATAAAATTTATTGAAATAGGGACAACCCCTTTAAGTTGGTCAAACTATTAACTTGGTAACCATAAGGTTACAAGTTCGACTCTCAACAAGAGTAGTCTATTGGCCTTCTTGATTTGAGTCGGTCATCAGCTATAGGTAACCTAACCTCCTTGGAGTTTATCCTTGATTTGAGCCGGTCAACTATAGTCAACCTAATCTCCTTGGAGTTTACCCATTGCACACCCTAGAGTCAACTATAGGTGCTTTGGATGTCATTATATTAAGATCAATTGCCTTGATTTTTTGTTTTTGTATTTTTAAAATATTCATTCTGTGATCCCATTATAGGGTCATACATAACCAAACATTAATATTGGTAATCATTCCAATTTCACGCTACTGTCAAACATACAAAATACTTTCACCAAAACTCATACCATTACAAATATTTGATTCTCATTCCGATTCTCATGTGCAAACCAAACACACCCCAAGTTTCTCCCAAACTTATTAGAATGAAGAAAGCACTTCATTTTTTAAACATTTAAAACTTATAAATTACGGAGTACTATGTATTAAAAAAAGTTAAATAATAGGATGTATATTTCTATTTGCTTAAAAAAAAAAAAAACAAAACAAAAGAACAGTGTATGATAAATCTTGTTACTAATCTAACATATATGTATAAGATTTCAAGAATAATTCATGTGATTATGTTGCATCATGCACCATTATTATATATCAGCACTTAGAATCATCATAAATTATTATTTCTTGATAGTTAAAACAATTAAGGTGTTGTATATAACTTTTACAGATTTATAGACTAAATGTAGTTCAAGTACAGTTCACATATGATTCCTTGCTACAAATGTATTTAATTAGTGTTCGAAAGTTAGAGATTGTTTACATGTACGTTGATGGGATAATTAGATAAGTCACTAAACCCGACCTGGTGAACTATTGACCCCAAAGCAAGCGATTAAAGCAGTGAAGACAGTCAAACGGTAACGGTCATATTGTAGGTGGAGTGGCAAAAACGGTCAGACAATAACAGTAACAGTAACACTCATGCTGACCAACTTGGTGGCAGGAGTGCAAAATCTGGTTCCCTCGCTACCACCCTATGGCAAGGTTGAGGTGATGTCACCGCGGTGAGAGAGAACCCAACGGCGAGGAAGAATGCATGCAGACGACGGCCAGCCTCGCTCCCATGGAAGAATGGTTGATGGCCATGGCCAGCATACGGAAGTAAGAGATTAAGGTGTTCAGGGTAGATTGGTTGGATGACCTGTCGAATCCAAGTCCGTCTTGGGAGAGAGAGCGCTGGTTTGGGAGAGATTAAGGCCACAACTAAGAGCCGAGGTAGGGGTCATCTATCAAAGAATCGCACCAAGAGGAAGCTAGGATAGTGGGTGATAGAAAGCGGTCACCACTGTCGGAAAAGGTGGATGAGTCTGGTGGACCAGCTCTACGTCGGTCCACCATGCAGAAGGAAACCTCAAACGTGTAGGAAGAGGTGGTAGATTGGCTGTAGAGGAAGATATAGGAACTTGAGAAAAAAAATAGAGGTGAGGGAGTAGTCGCTTGAACCCGAGGTAAAAATGGTTGCACCATTTACCTCGAGAATAATGAACATGCATGCATCTTCCCAGAGATTTCAGGTTTCCTGCTATCAAGGCTTACACCAGGACATCAGACTCGCATGTACACATGACAAGGTATAAGGCAACTATGGTGATGGTTGGGGTAGATGACACAACCATGCATGTGCACGTCATTCCTATCCACTTTAGATTAGACAACCCAAGATTGGTTCAACATGATCCGGATGGGTCAAGTGTTTTGTAGAGTTGTCTAAGAGCTTCCTAACATACTTCTCCAATAACATTCAACGTTGGAAACACTTCTCTTATTTGTGCACTACCAAACAAACAAAGAGAGAGAGCTTAAGGGATTTCATCATGGCTAGATGGAAGAAAGAAGTAAAGAGTGTGTACGTTTTCGATAAGAAGGCATCCGTTTTAATTTTCACCTGGGCACTTAGGTTTGGCGACTTTCACAAGCACTTGAACACCCACCCTCCTCGGTCTTATGATGAGTTGATGAGGATGGCTAATCGTTTTGTAGAAGCTGAAGAGGCCCGATAAGAAGAATAGAGAAGAGGAAGGTAAGGGAAGAGGAAGGTCCGAGAGAATTGGTCCAACCAAGTGTGTAAGCTCAACCCTATTGAAGACGGGAGGGGGAGACCTCAAGAAGACCCCGCTTGGTCCCCTTGCGCCATTTAACCTCACTCACCCATCCAGTTAACTTGATACATGACCAAGCTGAAGAGATGTGGATAGTGCAATTCCTAGAGGAATGCGTGAAAGTTTCCACGAAGGTAGACCAAACTAAATGCTGTCGATTCCACCGATAGGTTGGCCACAACACTGACAAGCGTCACGTTATGAAAAGATATATAGAAGAACTAATTCAGCCAGGATACTTTAGTTAGTTTGTGAATCTCCCATGGCAACAAAAACAACATCAACAACAAGGCCAACCCAAAAATGTATGAAGAAAGGTTGAGGGATCTGAGTCATCCCTTCTAGCACAAAAAAAAAAATAAGAGTACGACTAGATCACAAACAATGGAGATAAGGAGTGAGGAGGAGCCTGCACAATGTAAAAAATAATTCATCTGCTAAAAAATAGAAGATTCACCTTTTCAAAAAAGAAAAAATAGAAGATCCACAATAGGATTTGTGTAATTGCTAATCATGGTCCGCCTAGATTAATTTTTTCATCTAGAAATAAAAAACATCAGTTTATTTTAATTCATGGTTGGGGCTCGACCTCAATAGAGTCATCAAAACAGGCTTTGCCCCCCGGGTCGGCCCGCCCTGCCCCTTACCTAGGTAGCGGGTGGGTTTCGAAAATCCAAGCTCGCTAAAGAGAAGGATTTTTGGCCTGCCACGCTTAGCCCGCGGGCTTGGTCCGCCCTACCCCACCAGCCCGTATTGACAGCTCAAGACCTCAACCAAGTTTCAAGTCTTCACAAATTAAAATGATCGATTTCCTGCCTCGACCATTCTCATTAAAGTGGTCAAACTTCACCCACTCAACATATGTAGTTGTCTCTTAGCTACAAGAACACTAAAAGTGTTAGCTAGGGGCTTGCTATTGCCAACAACTCTAACGGGACCTTGGGTCCGACCCCTACGGCACCCAACGAGTAGTGGATTCCATTAACAAATACTTGACAATTTGCTCAATGGCATCCTCGGTGCACTTGAGTTCAAACCTTAATGATGCGAATTAGAATTTCATGGCTTGCCTTGGTTACCTAGGAAAAAAAAACAGAAAATAGAAGGGATTTTAGGAGGTGGCCGAGGACAATCCTCAACCATATGACTATCCTCGGCCACCATGGCCGAGGGGTGTCCTCACTCATCGGCCAGGCGCTGAGACATGGCCTCAACTAGGTACCGGGGCATGGCCTCAGCCACCATGGGTGAAACCTATCATTGTCCAGGCACCGAGGAATGTCCTCAGCAACCATGGCCAGGTCCTATCATCGACCAGACGCCAAGGAGTGGCCTTGGCCTGTTCTCGGCCAAGGGTTGAGGCATGGCCTCGGCCATTGCGACCATGGATGATGGGAGTGGGTTCGATGTCCCAGTTAACACTCCCACATGGATGATGGGAGTGGGTTCGAGCCTCAGTGGAGGCAACTGTTGACTCTTTGTGCTTCATTAGGTTGAGAAAGTAGCTATGAACAGATACTACATTGTAACAGAGTCAGTAGTACTCAAAAAAAATATTAATAAAATAAAATGAAAATACAAAAGGAAACAATATTATTACTCCTTAGCCGACTCCTTTTAAGCTCGTGTGGGGCTGCTGACATACGGGATGTTTAATAGTCTGTACTTTTTATTACTCATTAGCTGACTCCACTATGTTCGCAACCCGAGAGTAGGGGCTGATGACGGGATAATTAGATAAGCCACTGGACCCGAATCGGAGAACCCTTGGTCCTGAAGCAAGTGGTCATAGCAGTGAAGCCAATCAAACAATAACGGTCAAATAGCATGTGGAACGACGACAACAACCCATGCACTTATTAGAGAGCACAACAATTACTAAGGAGTCATAGCACTTATTGAGGCGATTCGTTATACTTATTGAGAGCCTATTGCTTTTATTATTATAACTGTTATGTCTTGTAATGAAAAAGCCGAGCCCCTAATAGAGGGACACACTCTAAAACCTATACTTAGACTCTGAAGCAAGACAATTCTGTTCACTTACAAATATACCGGGTAATATGCTTTACATCATACATCTATAAGGTGTTTATGAGATACTAATAAACAAATTACAACTTGGTATAAGTTGTTAGATACAATGTTATAACACTTGTTGAGGTAGTGACCAATAAAAAAAGCAATCCACATGTGTGATGATTGATGAAATATCATCTTCTTGCGTTACTACTATTACACGGTGTCTACATTACTTAATATTGAATAATTTGGATAAGTTCATTCCTATAAGCACATTAGAGATGGGTTTAGATAAGCATCTAAACATATTGCAACACCTTCTTTGTATCCCAAAGTTGTATTGTGCTACGAGAAAGCCTGCAGCTACTACACGAATGTGTGTTTTGGGTGAAATCTACCTTGTGACCCAAGCTAACAAATAAAACTACAAGAAGGTAAATCGCTTAGATTTTTTAAACCTGACATGTTCAAAACCAAGAAAATTAATAGATAGCTCCAACTAACCTGAGAGTTAAATTAAACTTGAAACCTTGTGATTACTAAACTTATTGTCCGATCAACTTGGCTAAAATTGCCCCCTTCAATTCTTTTATCAAATTTAACATGTGCATTCATTAAACATAGACATAATCTTGATAAATCATATCATATTGGACTTTTGCTATCGGACGTTCTAAAGTCACCAATAGACTCTGAACTTATTGTTGGTCTTAACCTCATCAAGTCTTCAACCCAGTGCATGTGTACACATTATAAACATCAGTCCACAATACATTCAATTCAATAATTTTGGTTATAACTTTATTCCCTTAATGGAATATATAGTGTCAGCAAGCAGGGCCACTTTCTTTTTTGCCTCCTTTTATAGGATTTGGGTTTCTTTCCACTTTGAACAGTTGAATTCTTGGCTTCCATCTTTTTTGGTACAGCTTGAGTTGAAGTTCCTTATCACAGACAACCACTATTCTTTTGCACCAAGATAGCATATTATATATAAACTGACAAAAAAGATAGCATATTAACTTTGGAAATCTTTTTTTCCAATCAAAAAGCAATAAATTAGAAAAAGTAAAGTGTATGAGAAGTGATTAGGAGATCAAGTCACTAATAACATAATCTTTTAAGATGTTAAAGTTAATAAAAGATAGAGATAGATTAAAGTTGATAAATTTAACTCATTTCACAAGCCACGAAAATCTTCTTTCTTTTTGTTTGACTTGAGACGACTGATTAAATTTAGAAGCTCTGTAAAAGGATATATAATCACATTTTTTGTCACTCAATTGTTGCATGTAGTACAGTTTAGTCCCTCGTTAATTTGTAAATATTTAGTTCCTCAATTCTTCCAAAGATGATCAATTTAGTCTCTCAAGAGTTAAATTAAAGTTTGCTCATTTTAAAATTTTGCTTTTTTTTTTTTAGAATTTTACAGGCGACTTTCAATTTTTTTCTTTAACCCTACCCGTATATCTCATTAATATCATGGACCGATGGACCAAATTGACAACGTTTGAAACAATAATTGAGAAACTAAACTTTTAAAAATTGACAATGAAGAACTAAACTGCATACAGGGTAACAATTGAGAAATTAAAAGTATAATTTTTTCAAAGAGAGAGAAATAGAGAGATTGGGCAGCATAATTTAGAATAGTGTTTCCACCATTAATTGAAACATTTCATACTTTATTGAGATGAGAATTGAAGTAGAGTTATGGAATCTTATTTTCCCAGAAAAGCAGGAGTGAAAGGAGGGAGTTGAAGGAAAGAGGATCCTCCACCATGAACGTATGAACTCCCAATGAATGCTAAAAGAAATTCCAATAAATTATATGAATGCAGAATGTGGACAGCCCTTTTTGACACATAGAAGCTGTTAGCTTTTCATCACCCTTTAGTGGGTGATTTTTTTAAACCTTTCCTTACATGATAGTACTCTTGTGTCTATGTACCTTTGCAAAAGGCTCTACTCTTTCAAATCCTTGTACATAAACCAACTTAATTATATGGTTTTCGAGATATATACACACACATGTGTGTATTTTCATATACATATATACATACATACATACATACACACATATATATATATATATATATATATATATATATATATATATATATATATATATATATATATATATATTTTGGTTCATGTGCGGCCGTGCTCTCCCGTGCGGCCGTGCGGTCACACACCACTCAATGTTACGAAATACACCACTCAATGTTAAGAAACACACCACAGTGCATATTTGTGTGGTGTGTTTCTTAACATTGAGTGGTGTATTTCGTAACATTGAATGGTGTGAACCGCACGGCCACACGGGAGAGCACAACCGCACCTGAACCTGACCCTATATATATATATAGTTTAGTACTATAAAAATATTGTGTAAACTTCTACATTATAGTATATCTTGTTTATAAAGATATTAACTAGTGTTTTACACGTGTTGTGCACGGAAGAAATTATATTATTATAAATTTTAAAAAATGGAAACATATTAAAATGTACCATATAATAATGTAGTTGGACTTCCCATATATTTGATCAAGTATGTATTTTCATAGCATACAAATTTAAAATTTAAAATTTTTTATCGCTAATATAATCCCTAATCAAGATAAATTTATAAACAAAATTTACATAATATATTGATTCATTCCTAATTGTTTTTCATATATATTATAAGACAATGCTAGAATGCCTTTACATCTGCCTTCCACAAAATAGTCACTCCCTTATTTGGCAAGTTCTAATAGGTTGACATTTGAAATTAAAAAAAAAAAAAGGAAAAATAAACCTATTAGAACTTGCAATATCATGGAATGACTTGGTTGTGCAGGGTAGATGTAGGGGAACTTAGCATTTTCCTATATTATAATTCTAACAATATGAATAATAATTAAGGGGATTATATTTAGAAATCAAAAGATGTAATTTTAAATTTTGTATGAGTAGATTTAGACTATTATCGAATGTAATTACTTATATGATTGTATACTTTCGCCATAATATTTATTAATATGCATTTAGGTAAATTTTAAAATATAATTTCCTTAATTATAATTTATATTGGTAGATTTATATTTAAGATAATAACATTTAAAAATTAAAAAAATTAGTATATTAATTTTGTATGCCTAATATAGTGTATATAGGCATATGTGTATGTATTTAAGCAAATTTCTACATATTTATGATTAAACATTTAGTTATTTTTATAATTTAATTCCTTAATTATATTTCATATTGCCTTAATTAAGGGAATTTCATTAAGAAATTAAAAGAATTTAATTTTAAATTTTGTATGTTTTAATGTAGTCGCTAACTATATGCACATATTTAGCCATATTACTAAATACTTATTAATTTTCTAAAAATTTTTTTAAAGTTATTAATTTTGTAAATAAGAGTATGAAATTTAGTTATTAGCCATTTAGTTATTACTCTGTTTAGATAGATTTTAAAATGAAATTTTTGTAATGAGTAGCCACTATACCAATCAATGAGTATAATTATAAAAATAATTTTAATTTGATAAAAAAAATACACATTTTAATAGCGTAAAGAAATTCTATATATATACTATATCTCTACATAAAAGGATAGAAAGACTAAAAAATGCATTGAAAACATTTTTGTTATATATACATAGAGGACTGCGTTCAGGTGCGAACTACTCGCCCAGGAGATAAGTGAGAACACATGCCATCCGTCCACGTGTACAGATCTAACGGATCAAAAACACTGATTTAAAAAAATGCAGTGGCATTTTTGTAAATAATTGAACATTGAAATGCAAGTAAGATGTATTACAAGTGCAAGTAGCAGTTTCATACATCTGATTCTTTGATCTGGATACATGGACGGCTGTGAATATGTGTGTGTGTGTGTGTATTCTATAATATTATTTTCGTAATTATAATTTATATTGCTAGATTTATAATTAAAATAATTACATTTAAAATTAACAAAATTAGCATTTACACACACATGTGTGTGCGCGCATTTGCATTCATATGAGAACCATGTCTTAAGTGAGAATTTACGAACTAATGCATGCGTGCACACAATCTACTACATGAATAATGCATATACACGATATATTTTAGACATGTCTGGATGATAGTGGAGCCCTAGAGTACTTGCATGTGCTTTCGTGTAGTAGATTGTGTGCACTTAATGTGGTTTCACGTTTTCACCTAAAGCATGGATTTGATATGATTCTCAATCTATACACAAAGGCGCACGCGCACGAACATGCACACGCGCACGCGCACGAACATGCACACGCGCACGCACATGCACACGCGCACACACATATGTATTATATGTAATTTTTTTTAAATATTACGTAGTATATACTATTTAAAATAGATGTAGTATATATTTTAAAGCTGGTTTAAACCATATATATATATACCCAAACCCCCTAGCTACAATCATTATGGGTTCACACAACTGCGTGGACCATATATACTATCAAATAATGTACATTCAATATAAAAATAATATACTTTTAATATATTAAAAATGTACATTGTATTCTGGGGATGTACATTATTTGTGTACTGAATGTACATTATATAATATAATGTACATTCAGTACACAAATAATGTACATCTAGCATATTAAAAAAATATTCTTTTGTTATGATCCACGCAGCAATATGTGCACTATGGTCCACACAATAATTCCCCCTAGCTATTACTTTAAAAAATTTCATTCTTCTTCCTTAACTTCAAACTTTTCTTATTCTTCTCCATACCGTCACCCGCAATTGGTGACCTTAACTGTTGTGTCTGTTGCCAGTCGACTGATGTTACGCTGTTGCCAAGCCACAATCTACTAAATCTACCGTTGTAAATGTTGAAAAATAGCACTAAAAATGACATTTTAAATGGTTATTTTGTGGTATAAATATATGCGGGGTCCACTTTCAATTTGGGTCGGGTCAAAGTGGATTCGGCTTCTTCGTAGTTAGACGAAGAGATTGATATATTATACGCTCAAAATGGATAATGGGTGAATGAGAAATTGGTTCTCAAAGTAGACCCATTTGAGATGGAATTTGGGTGAGGAAAAAGCTTATGTAGCTTTGTCCCACATTGGTTGGGAATGAAGATTTTCACAACTATATATACAAGGGTCCTTTTATGACTAAGTAACTTGTATAGCATAGATGCACTCTCGCGTGCAGGGGGGTGCAAATCAAATCCCAAACTGAGCTTGAGAAGGCTTGGCTGGCCTTGCAGGCTATGTTATGCCATATTTTCGAACGAGTTTTCCATCTCAGAACTACATAAGATAGATCAGAAATGATCTCTCATCCGAGACATCAAAACGGACTAACCTCTCGAGAGGACCCGGGTTGGCGCGCACGTCCGATGTCTCGCGGACCTATGCGACGTCTCGCGGCCGGTACGATGTCTCGAAGGTACGCAGACTGGAACGATGTCTCGCACCGCGACTCCAGTAACCTCTCGACAGCGACCATTCAGCTCCTGTGTCCGTTCATATGAATGACTCTTGGTATTACGGAATTAATATGATTAATTCCAATCATTTTTCAGAGTTATTGAATTAGTGTTAATATTTTGCATGTGTTTTGTAAATATTAGTTAGATTTTGAATTAATAATGACAATTATTGATGAATTTCTTAACAAAATTTTTATTATATTGAAAAATACATCATGGATAAGAGTTGGATAAGTGCGTCTCGCTTGAGCGATGAATATGCAGATGGAGTTAAGCGATTTCTAGAATATGCAAAGCAAAATACCTATAGTAGAAATGAGTTATACTTTTGTCCTTGAAAGAGTTGTTACATTGTTAGGAACTTATGTGTTAAAGATATATAATACTTCGTATCATTTAACTTGCATTGGGTTTAATGAAAAATATACAAAATAGATCTAATATGGAGTAGTCGTCGAAATGTTTGGTACGTCTAGCATTTGTGTTGACAATGAAGGGTATAAATATGAGGATCGGTTGTATGATATAATTCATGATTTTGGAGGCAAATTCGTTGATGAGTAACATGAGTTAATTAGATGTATTGTAGAGTGTAGAGAAGCCTTTATGGTCACGGTGTACTAAAAATATACACAATTATATGATGTGTTAAAATTATTGAACTTGAAAGTTGTGAATGGTGTGGCAAAAGTTTTAGAGCTTTACTTGAAGTAATAAATGATATGTTTCCAAAAAGGTAATGAACTTACAAAGAGTACATGTGAGGCAAAAAAGATTTTGTGCCCTACAGGCTACGGGTTGAAGTATAAAAGATACATACTTGCCTTAATGATTGCATACTCTTCATAAATGAGTACAAGGAGTTAAATGCATGTCGAATATGTGTGACTTCTTCTTACAAAATTAGGGAGAACAGTGTTGCTAATCAAGTTTTGAAAAGGCCCCTAGCTAAAGTGTTGTGATATCTTCCTATTATTCTGAGATTTAAATGTTTTTTTGCAAATTCAAATGAAGCAAAGAACCTAACATAGCATGTAGATGACAAAATTTGTGATAGTATGCTACGACACCCAATTGATTCTCGTCAGTGGAAAACGATTGATCATGTATTTCTTAAATTTGGTAATAAGCCGAGAAATCTTAGACTTGGACTTTGTACCGATGAAATGAACCTTCATGGTAAGTTGAGCTGCAAACATTGCTCGTGGCTTGTTATTGTTGGTGATTTAGAACTTACCTTCTTGGTTGTGTATGGAACACAAGTATATATTAATAAGTTTGATGATTTATGGGCCAAAATAACCAGGAAATGATATAGATGTTCTTCTAGCGCCATTAATTGAGCACTTAAAGAAGTTGTGGAATGAAGATGTTTTGGTGTACGATGCAAATAAAAAATAGTCTTGTAACTTGCATGTCATGCTTTTTTGTATAATCAATGACTTCCTAGCTTAGGGAAACCTGTCTAGGCATAGTGTCAAAGACCATAAAGCTTTTTTATATGTGAAGACGATATAAGTTATACACGACTTGTTTATGGTAAGAAGATAATCTACTTGGCTCATCGGAGATTTCTTCATCGATTCCACCTAAATCAAAGAAAGGTAAGAGACCTAAGTATAATGTAGACATACCCCCAACTGAGAAAAGTTCATAGTAAAATAAAGAGTTAATTACCATTTTGGTCCCTCGACTATGGCGAAAATACCAAATTGGTCATCGCCTTTCATTTTTGACCGATTATGTCCTCAAGTAATTTTTTTTGTCCGATTTGGTCCTTCGTCTGTTAGGGTGTTAAGTGGTCGTCTACTTTGAGGGCATAATAGTCTTTTGGAAAAATTGTTAAATAGGCCACTGAACTTATCACTTTTGTGCAATTGAGCCATTGAATTTAAAAAGTGTGCAATTCAACCATCAAACAAGCAAAATTTGTGCAATTGGACCATTTTTACAAAAAATTTTAATTCAATTTGAGTTAAAAACATTTCAATATTGACTCCCAACTAGTATGGTAGAAGAAAATGTCACTCTTAATACATGTATGTTAGTAATATAATTGGATTTTACAAGAAAATTTTTGTAAAAATGGTCCAATTGCACAAATTTTGCTTATTTGATGGTTGAATTGCACACTTTTTAAGTTCAATGACCCAATTGCACAAAAGCGATAAGTTCAGTCGCCTATTTGACACTTTTTCCTAGTCTTTTCAATTGAGACTTTGACTCCATTATTACCACCACTCATTTTCTTTAATCTCACTCTGCCTCCAGGCATGACTCTTCCTTACAGGACCGCAACTGTAAACCCTAGAAAAATTAATGGCACCGTAGCAACTAAACCGGAGGCTAAAGTTGATGTAGCCATGGTGGAGGAGGGAATTGTAGGCATAGTTGATGAGGTTTTTGTGTTCGGCTCGAATTGACTCCAAGGCGTTGTCCTTAGTGAGCCAGATAGAGACATTGGAGCACCACCCATGCGAGAATGTGGTTGTGGACGATGATGTAATTGGTTTGCTCATCACCGCCGATCTGGGACTCCACATTGGCCTCAATTTCCTCTTCGGTGAGCGAGTCCACTAAAACCCAACGGAGATAGCTATTAGGACTTCGATGTCCACCTCCTTAGCCAGGTTTGAAACTCTCTTCTAACAATGAGGATTCTTCGAAAGGTCCTCCTCACCGACGGCGAAGTCGGTCTCGGAGTACGCATACGCGGCGGAGGGTATAGGGTTGGGGTAGCATACACGCAGCTTAGAGACAACAGCAGCCGATGGAGTAGTGGAAATCATGTGTGTGAAGAATCTCTTCCGATGGCGTCGCCAATTGACTAGAGGTTGACTGGCGGGGAGTTGTTCTTTGGGCACTAATTGAGAATCTGAAACGACAAGCTTAGATGTCGTCTGTGGAGGTGAAGAATGGCCACTTTAAGTGAATCTGCAAATGATGCATATGCCGGTGAATAGTAGAAAAGCGAGAAATCATGAAAGGACTCTAATGCCCTCAAAGTCTCAACCGAAATGACTATTATGCCCTCAAAGTAGACGGTCACTTAACACCCAACAAACGAAGGACCAAATCAGACAAAAATTTCAATACTTGAGGACTTAATTGGCCTAAATGAAAGGCGATGACCAATTTGGTACTTTCGCCATAGTCGAGGGACCAAAACGGTAATTAACTCTTTATTTTTCTATGAACTTTTCTCAGTTGGGGGTATGCCTGATTATACAAAAAAGCATGACATAAGTTTTTGTGTGTGTTTGTTTACGCGAATTTTAGGTACCACAATGATATTCTTCAAACATCAAGTCACTTGTGAGCATGCAAGATTTGGAGTTTATCAGGTCGAAATCTCATGATTGGTCATGCCTTAATGCAACAACTATTGCTTGTGATTATTAAATGAGAGGTCTCAGGTTCGATCCCAGTGTGGGGACATTTGACTCTTTGTGCTTCAATAGGTTGAGAAAGTATATATGAACAGATACTACATTGTAATAGAGTCAATATATAGTACTAAAAAAAAAAAAGGTATCAAAGTGTTGACTATGTCTCGTAAAAATATTCAGCAAGCACATATGTATATGTTGAACAATATGAGTGAAGCTGATCCTTATTTGGCAGAGCATATGACCCTATCTAGTTAGGGAGCAAAGTCCTCGAAAGACTAATGATACAGGTCGTTACTTATATAGATTACTTTTTTTTTATATATATATACAAGATCTATCAAGTCATCACAATCATCCGATAAGAACAATCCAAATCGGTTAAATAAACTAAAATAGATTATTTGTAGCTTAAGTATTTCACAATCGTAAGTATTACATATTATAATTAATGATATTATTTTATTTGTAGTTGGTTTTTAAATACGTTGTAGTTCCCTCAACAACTTGGAAGTGTTGAATGTGGATATTATGTGACATGATATATGTTTGAGATTATCAATTTTGGAGGCTTGGAGCACAAAGTGAAATGCAAGATATATAATACAGAGTATAATATAATAATTATGAGTAAGTTTAATACAATTTAAAAATTAATATTTTATAATATTTGACCAAATTAAAAGTTTTTAGATATTTGGCGGAAGTGATAGATGTTTTTACAGTCAAGATGAGTTTGACTACATTAGAGATCTATGCTACAATTATCACTACAAAAAACACGAAAATTATGACGGACGATTTCTTTTGCTAAACAGGTGAAATCCGTCGCTAAATTGTTTAGACTCTAATATTACCTAAGATATTATTGTAGCATAATAAACCAATAAAAGTGATTCATTTCAAACCTATAATAACACCACCTGACATTGTCTTTACTATATCAACCGATTATAAGATTACATTAATTTAAACAAACTTTTTTATTACCTAGGCTTGACAATTTTCAACCCAACACATTAACAAAGACATGAAAATTAGAAACGAAAATAATAGATCAATGTTTTGTCTTAACGTGTTTCAGGTCATTAATACTTTAATTGATTGACCCTTAAAATGTTTTGTTTTAAGTTGTCAACTCGCTTAATTTGTTAATAACATGTTTAACACTTTAATATTAAAATTAGTTATGATGATTTTTTGATATTATTTATGAATATTATGGTATGTTATGAATTGAATATCTTCGCTATGCCAGTATATTGTTGGATTTAATTGTGGATAAAAAAGTATCTCTAAATCTTTATTTTCTTTAAAACAAATTATGTTAACATGTCTAATTGATTTAAATAAAACAAACTATCATATCACATTGTGTCTGTAGACTTGAAATCTATTAACTAAATATGTGCCAACTTTTTTTTCAAAAACATGTGCCAACTAGTTTTAAACGAAAATTGTATTTATAACTCTAATCTGTTAACCTTAACTGATTGTTCCATGTTCAATCTTATTATATTCGTGTCACTATGAAACCCATTTACACAAATTGTCAAGTATATATATATATATATATATATATATATATATATATATATATATATATATATATATATATATATATATTTTTGGAGAATTGTCAAGTATATATAATACGTTGTTTTTATAGTCAAAGTTAAACCATTAGACCATGATTTAACTCAATTGAAACCGACTCCAAATAATTAGTCTTTAAACTTGAGAACTCCTTAATATATACGGTATATTTTAGGGAAAATTGTATTGTTTTTTGTCCTTAAGTTATACGATAATTGTAGTATTCATCACTAAGTGTTGGTCATACTCACTTTTCGTCACTAAGCTAATAAAATATTAGGACAAAATTTGTAATTTTAGTATAACTTAGGGACGAAAAGTGAGGACAAAATGTGCAACATCAATGCTAACTTAAGGACGAAAAGTATGCATAATGAACACTCAGAGACAAATTCTACAATTACCCTATAACTTAGTGAAGAAAAATGCAAATTTTCTTATATTTTATCTTGTATGTGTGTAGACAACTCATACATTTGGGCACGAAATGTTTTAATTAGATGATCGTAGCCCAATATTATTCCCTCAAAGTCCATAAACTTTCTTCAGTTGATCGTCTTAATTTCAACTGGACTTTTTCAGAGAAGTCCAATAAAATGCAAAATCATTATAAGCAGTCCATTTAACAACATACATCTACATACTTCCACTTTTTACAACATACACACTTTGATTCATTCTTTAAAAAAAAAAAAAAAAAAAGTGGATTGCAATTTTTAATCATTTATTCTCTTTTTCAAATAAAATCAAGATATGTGTCGAAATTTTTACTCTTACGGAGTCTAACTACCCTCTATTTTTTTTTTCAATAAAACCCTATAAAAATACCCTGTGCGGGATAACTCAATTGGTCACCCAATCAATATTTTGTCTTATTTCTAAGAGCAATATGGGAGTTTGAATTCCACTTGGAACTTGTTGAGTCATTGGAAAACTTTTACCAATCAATGATGGTGAAAACCTCTTACGATGAGGAATTACATGGGCAACTCGAAAGTTAACCCTTTGCTAGGGCTTGGGACGGGATTCAGTGATTATCAAGAAGGTAGTTGTGTTTTTCAAAAGCACTTTATCATCAGTTTAAGTAAGAAATATAGACTAGTTCGTTCAAAGACCTAAATAAAAGTTAAATGTAGTAGTTTGATCATTTTTTTTATAATTATTACAATTAATTTTTTGATCACACATACAAACTTATACACATACATACATTACATACATACATACAAACACAGTGAACGTATAAATGTATAATTGCACAATGTTAATATAATTACCTAATAATTATTATGGTTATTAAAGAATTAATTTCACATATATTAATATTTTTTTTGAAAATAAATCGTGCAACAGATTACTATAAGTGAGCCAAAATAGCATCAGGTGGGACAGAGTCCCTTTTTTTGAAAATAAATCGTGCAATAGATTACTATAAGTGAGCCAAAATAGCATCAGGTGGGACAGAGTCCCAGTACAGAATGCTAGCCTGATGCACAGCCGCAACAGCTAGTGTATGAGCAATAACATTCACCGTTCTAGAAACTAACCTAATATGACAATATAAAAAAGAAGCGATAGCACTCCTACATGCATCAATAAATAAACCAACATAGGAATAATATGAATACTACGCCAGGCCTAATCCACTACAGAGCTGAGAACAATCCGTGAATATCTGAACGGAGACCACGCCCCTACCCTTGAGCTAGGATAGGACTTCCATACACGCCACGGTCTTGGCCATGAGGGGGAAAAGTATTCGAGCAAAGGTCCAGCACAAGCAGCAACGAAACCTCCTCCTGGCTCTAGCAAAACAGCTCCGAATGCCGCCTTCATTGTGACTAGGCTGTAACTGGCATCGAAGTAGCACACCGGGTGAGAGTTCACCGACGCCTAAGCAGACTGCGCTACACCACCTGCTACGACGTGCTGCCCAGCCGGCTGTTGGCCTTGTTTGACTGCACTCCACGCCTGCAACGCAGCCGTCGCCAATGCCACCACTTTCCTTGGCACCGGAAGGAAACCATTCCATAAAGCATTGTTCCTCGCTCTCCACACATGATAGAGTACTGCCATTGCCATGCACACGTCACCTTCAGACAAGGAGCTCAATAGGTTTGTAAACTACAAAGTAAAATTGTTGCCCATAATGCTAGAGAAAGACAAACGAGATTCATGCCAAACTAGTTGTGTAAAATCACACAAACCAAGAGCATGCATAGTATCTTCATGAACAATCCCACACATTGGACATGAATGATCCACCTCTACCCTCTTTATAAGCAAATTTGTGATCATAGGGAGAATATCAGTAAGTGCTCTCCACAAAAATGTTTTCCACTTAGGGGGGAATTTAATTTTCCAAAAGGGAGTCCACCTATCAAAATTGGCCGGGGAGTTTGCATAGTCTCCTATAATGCATCTATAACCACCCTTGACTGTATAGCAACCCCTTGGGTCACCATACCAAAACCATGAGTTCTCATAGTCCGGGGAGATAGGGATTCTTAATATGCGGTCCACACTCCACATTAGAAGGCAAGAAAATATTTGTAAGGATAGAGTGATCCCATGAATTAGTTCCTTCATCGATCAAACCCGAGACAAGTGAGCCACCCAACTGAGGAGGCATGGGCGTATGAATCATTAGGCCAGCTTCATCAGGCAGCCAGGAGTGGCCCCAGATTAACGCTGATTTACCACTACCAATTTTCCGCCTAATACCGCCACACACGAGGTCCTGAGCAGGCATAATACTTCTCCAACAATAGCTAGGGAAATTCCCCAAAGTAGCTTCAAAGAAGGAAGACCTCGAGTAATACCTTGCTTGGTAAACCCTTGCCACAAGAGACTGAGGCATCATCAAGAAACGCCAGGCTTGTTTTCCCAACATTGCCAGGTTGAAAGCTTGAAGCTCCTTGAAACCTAAACCCCCAACCTTCTTAGGCACACATAAACGATCCCAGGCCTTCCAATGTATCCCTCTCTCAGTGCCTGTGCCCAACCAATATTTATTCATGGTTCTCTCAATTGAATGACAAACTGACTTAGGGAGCAAAAAAAACACCCATTGAAAAAGTGGGCATAGCTTGGGCCACACTTTTCAATAAGATTTCCTTGCCAGCCTGTGAAAGTAATATCTTATTCCAAGAACAAATTCTCTGCCTAATCTTATCCTCAATATATGTAAAGGTAGCTCTCTTATTCCTCCCACAAAATTTGGTAGGCCCAAGTATTTACCAAAATTTGCTGCCTGAACAACACCTAACACACCAGCCACCTCTTCACGAACTTACTCAGAAGTGTTCCTACTAAAACAAATACTAGATTTGTGATAGTTCACGACCTGACCAGACATACTTTCATACACATCTAAACAATGTTTAATTGCCCCTACCTCGTGGGCGTTTTCCTTAAAGAACAGAAGACTATCATCTACAAAAAATAGGTGCGAAATAGGATGAGCACCTCTAGCGACCCTACAACCATGAGTGGAACCTTCTGCCTGAGCCTTTTGGAGCAGTAAAGATAGCCCCTCTGCACAGATGATAAACAGATATGGGGAGAGGGGGTCCCCCTGGCGCAATCCTCGGGTTGGCACCACATGCCCACTACTATCTCCCTTAACCAAGAAGTTATAGGAGACAGTGGTAACACAAATCATTACTAGCTCAACCCATTCAACAACAAAGCCCAAAGCTAGCATCATACTGCGTAAGAAGGGCTACTCCATACGATCATAAGCTTTCGCCATGTCTAATTTCAATGATCCCCACCCTAACATACCACATTGCTTCCTATTCAGAAAATGCCCCACCTCTGCCGCCACCAGGATATTGTCAATAATAAGCCTGTTCAGAATGAACGCACTCTGTGACTCAGAAATCAAGCCACCGAGAAGTGCTTCATTCTATTCGCCAAAACCTTAGCCATGATCTTGTAAACAACATTACACAATGCAATAGGCCGCAAATCTGACACAGACTCTGGAATGCTCTTCTTTGGAATCAACACTACGTTAGTGTCATTGAGACCAGCAGGGAAAGAACAAGAATTCAGACAATTAACCACAAAGGTTAACACGTCCTCACCTACCACATCTCAATAATGCTGGTAGAACCTAGGGTTCATCCCATCAGGCCCTAGGCTTTATCAGGGAACATGGAGAACAAGTCTGCTTTAACCTCATCATACTCAAAGGGACGCAATAAAAGTTCATTATCACTCTGGGAGACCCGACGAGTGACAGAGCCGAAAAGCGACTCCATAGTGGTGGACCCACCCGACTGAAAGATATTCTCAAAGTAGGACAACACAATAGGCCTCATATCCTCACCCTCAACCCACACCCTAGCATCATTTTTAAGCCTAGACAAAGATTTTTTCTTCTTACGGGCAGGGGCATACTTGAGAAAAAATCGTGTGTTCGCATCCGCTCCCGTCAACCAATGTTGTTTGGCTCATTGCTTCCAAATAGCATCCTCCTGGGCCTCCAGTTGGGCGAACTGATCCTCCAAGAGCTGGAACTTAGCCAAGGAGGCTGGGTCCCTCAGCCCACGCAAGAGCAGCTGCTTCTCACGAAGTAACCTGATGCGCTTACCAAATTTATGAAAGTGATCCCCACCCCACCTCCTCAACCTTTCCCCACACAGATGTAAATAGTTTATAAGCCCATCCACCCTCCCATCCTGCAATGCATATTCCACCACCCCCCCTGCACCCCTCATCAAGCAGTCAAGCCATCTCAAACTTGAAACTCTTAGAGACCCCATTGATACGTAGCCTAGTCGGCTCAACACACAGAAAGATAGCCGAATGATCAGACGTACGAGTTAAGACATTCTCCACATAAACTTTGTCAAGTAAACCGCACCAACCTGTGGTGGCCATAACTTTGTCTAATCTTTCCTCCATCCAACCTGCAGTCCCCTTACCTCTCTCCCAAGTGAACTGGTAGCCCCGCATAGGCAGTTAGACCAACCCACAACTCTCCACCGCCTCCCCGAACCCCTGAAGTAGAGCATCCGGGTGTGGATTTCCTCCTCTCTTTTTAGACTGGAATAAAAGATCATTAAAATCACCTAAGACCACCCACGGCAACGAGGACCTTGTGGCCAACGTCCTAAGCAAGTCCCAAGAGTCTTTCCTCCTCCCCCGCTTTGGGAACCCATAGTAACACGTCATCTGCCAACAAACACAGCTCACAAGACTAACATCCACATCAATGTGATTTCGTGAATAACTCAACAGCCTGGCGGTGTAATTCTTCCTCCAAAACAAAGCCAGCCCCCCACTCAAACCAACAGACTCAACGTAAAACAATCCCCCAAAACTAAGCTTGACACTGAGCCGCTCTATGTGCACCCGTCCCACCTTGGTTTCCATCAGAAACAGGAACTCGGGCTTCTTACAAGACACAAGGTCCACAATTTCTCGAACTGTGCGTGGATCGCCCAAGCCACGACAGTTCCAACTAATGGTACTCATGATGATGGGCGGGTCTAGGAACCAGAACCCGCCATGGACAAGTTTTTAAGAACATCTGACATCAACACATCCCAGCCTCCACCATTACGACGACTAGCACCACTGCCCGACCCCTCACGCCGCCTCTTGGTAACAACTACCACCTCCGGTTCCCGCACACAGACCCCAACGACCGGACTGTCCTCTGACGAACTAGTCACACCGGCCGTCGTCGCAGCTGATTCCGCTCCATGCTGCAGCCCCTCCGGCGGGATCACCCAATGCTCTCCAACAATGATCAGAAGGAACACAGAGAAACGAAAACCCTAGGAAGCCCTAGTAGGAGAAGCAAACCCTAGACACGCTAGAGAGAAAAAAAAAAGTCGAATAATTGAATTCTGTAGTAAATTGGCCTTTCGTTTAGCTCAGTTCTCGCGTGGTGATCCTGGTAATTGCTTGGAGAATATAATCATATAGGGTAAAGAAGTAAAAGGAGAAAATGGACACAAGATGTAGAGCAAAATAACATGGGATCTTCCCGATCATTTCATTAAGCCTTCACCATCAATTTATACTAATTCATACAACCTTTAATATCCTTAACATAAACATAATAATAATTAGAAGGCAAAGGAAGAGTCTTCAAGTTTAATGGCCATTATCAATTTATTTATAACACTCCCCCTTGGCCATTAAATAACTATACTCATGCCTCGTTGAAAACCTCGCTAGAAAAACCCTGTGGGAAAAACGTAGTCGAGGAAAAGAGTGCACGAAGTATGTTAAACCATGTGTTGCACCGGTTGCCTCATTAAAAACCTTAGCCTAAGAAAACCCAGTGGGAAAAAACTTAGCTAAGGGAAAAAGAGTACAACCATAAACCTTCCAGGCATAATCTTCAAGATTTCTAGGGTCTTCAGGACTATCCATTCAATTGCACCTATATCGGTTGCCTCATTAAAAACATTAATCTAAGAAAACCCACTAAGAAAAACATAGATAAGGAAAAAAGAGTACAACCATATGCTTTCGGAGCATAATCTTCAAGATTTCAAAAGTCTTCTAGACTGTCCATTCCAGCTAGGATTGCCGCTCCCCCTGAAGATAACAATCTTCTAAGTATATTTGCCTCGTTGAAGACAATAATCTTCAGAATCTACGCATCCCAATTTTATGAACACATTACTCAAAAGTGGATGTAGGTAAGGACTTAGTGAACATATCTGCCAGATTGTTCACTAGTGCGAAATTTCTCAATAAGAATTTTACCGCTCTTCTGGAGTTTATATGGGTAGTAAAACTTATGTGCAATATCTTTTGTAAGGTTCTCATTAACATACCTATTACTTTCTTGGGCAACACAATCTTTATTTGTCCACATATGGGACATTAGGGGCAAAAACATAGCATAACCAGTTTGGGACTTGGCATCATGGGGATCAAAATAAAAGAACTAGTACCCAAGTAGCCCGCCAAAACCACATATTGGTTTCTCACATAAATATCATAATCTTTATACCTCAAAAATGCTACAGGATATATGTTAAACATCATTTCAATATTTCATTGTAGAGGAAACACTAAATGTTGCTAGCAATTTCATCGCAAATTCAATATCAGGACTGATGCGACTATGGAACTTCTAGTTCCATCATAGAGCTCCAATAACAACGATAATGGACTTCCAGTCCCAAAATATCCTTATTTATCATTTTCGAGTCTAAATAGTCTCTTATCTACTTCAAGAGATTATTGGACTATCGTTAGTGTGATAAGTAAATGATACTTATCCATATAAAACATCTTCAAGAAATTTTTCAAGTAGGCTAATTGGTATATAAAACTCCTTCAAAGAGAATCTCAATCTTCAGATCGAGGCAATACTTGGGTTTCCCAAATCTTTCATTTCAAAACTCCGTCTTTCGGCATGAGCTAATATCATCAAACTCTATATGTATTTCAATAACATATAAACCATCAATATCGACTGAGATGATAAATAAATAACTCCATTAGCAATTCTTTAATGAACACATAATAGTACATATTATTTACATGTTCCTTCTTCGGGAGGAAAACGCTCAGTCAATAATATTCAAGTCATAAAAAGACTTTAGTAATTTAATGATACATGTTGCGATTTTCACTTTCCTCATTTCAAAAGTGTTGAATCCATCAGGGATTTACAAATAAATATTAGCATCTAATGACCCATAAATTTGCGGTCATGATGTTCATCAACTGCATATCTAAAATTACAATTAACTGCCAAATTGCCAATGATGTTAGTTAGCGGAATGTAATGCCATATGTTGTGGGAGAGAATATTTGATCAAAATCAATCTAGGGTCTCTGCGTAAACCCTTAAGCTACCAGTCTCGCTTTATATCATACCACCAG
Organism: Ipomoea triloba; assembly: GCF_003576645.1. Lineage (NCBI taxonomy): Eukaryota > Viridiplantae > Streptophyta > Magnoliopsida > Solanales > Convolvulaceae > Ipomoea > Ipomoea triloba. Next base: position 12,633,611 of record NC_044916.1, on the reverse strand, counting down.
ATTGTTTTGTATTTCTCTTTTGTACAAACACCCATTTCTAACCTACAAGGTTAACATTAAATGTTGTACATGTTATAAAGAGAATACAATTTTAGCGAGCTGAGCTGTACATGCCTTAATTGCTCCTTTATACATTAAAAAAATATCAGGGCACTACTGGTGCCTAGCTCTGGATCCAGATTCTCATTTATTGAGAGCAATTTATAAGGCAATTGTGTTGTCGACAACTATAATATTTTTTCATAAATTTCTCCCATATATATAAAATTCATGGCAATTTCTAAATCAACCAGACTCTAGCCATTTCCCAGAAATATTTTTATCTGGTTGTTACGCATCCCCAATATTATGATTTTGGGTGCACCTGTCAATTTTACTAGGGGTTTTCGCCTTCTGGACGAATCTCTTCAAGACATACTTCTTTAAGAGATTTCAAGAGTGACGAAATTTTCTACTAGATTTAGCTTTCCGCAGATTCTTGTCTTTTATACCAATATGTCTCCACGCTTCTAGCGTCAAGGAGCATTGGTAAATACATATAAGGTCCAAGTTGGGGAAGATATATGAGACCTAGTCACTCTTCTTATCAGTATATATATTGGCATATTAGATATCTTCTAAACTTCTAGTTCAGTTTACCTCTTCTGAACTTCTAGTTCAATTTACCTAATACATGGGTTTAAATACTGAAGATCTTTTTTCATCAATCATTCCATGAAATTTCTCGGCATTCTATAAAATTTGGGCTTTTATCTCCCCCTAATGCCGTGAAACGATCTTCATCAAGTGTGCAGCTAGCATACCTAATTATATATTGATCCCCTATCAAGGGCTCAAGTATTTAAACAGCAAACGGAGGTTTTGATAGCCATTGGAGGTACGCAATGGTGGTAATATAGTAAAATAAACTGCACACTATGAACAAAACGCAGACAGGGAAATGTTTGATCTTATACCACGTATTAGGAGCTAGGGGGAATAATTATGATATGCAGTGGGTCAGATTCTGATAGCATATAAAACTGATGTCCCCAACAAGAAAATACATAGTTTAAGAAGTTTCTTCTACAAAATATGCTTTATATAATATGCACTTGAAGGAATCTGACTCACCAAAAAAAATATTTGCCCAAGGCAACCCACTAGCTCATCCCATATTATAATATCATTTGGGTCTTTAAAGCCTTTAAAAAAATGTATCACAACATATGAAGTACCCAAAACATATACACAATCATCTATGAGAAACATATATAATTAAATATGAAAGCATACATATCAAATGATATTATAAAGGTACACAATAATCATAGGGAAACTTGGAATAAGCTTGTCAAATAAAATAGATCTTCAAGATCTGCCAAAAATCTTTATCCTCAACTTTTCCATTAGTTTCACTCACTAATTTGCTTCGTGCAAATTCACATGATATAATTCACTCCCTCATTTGCTTCGGGCAAAACTGATATGATATAATTCATTCCTTCGTTTGCTTCGGGCAAATTGCTATGATATCATTTGCTTTTTTCTTTCAAACTAATAACATATAAATCAATCATATCATGTATGTCATAAGTGAAGGATCACTCTTATAAAGGGGTATACCACTCCTTAAATAACACATAATTGCACTAAGCCATATTCGGAGAGGGATTCGACATTTTGGCATATTAAATTTAGTCAAAGGATGATTATCATAATTTGTTGATAATAGCAATCCTTCTGTAATTGATATAGAATTTATAGAACAAATAATGATACAACTTTGAATTAGTAGCCAGCCAATTGCATACGACAGTCATGATTTCATATATGAGAAAATTTTCCGTAAATAAGCGTGCAAACTAAGGGAAGTAACTCTGAGAAGTAAAACGAGAAGTATAATTAGTAAGGTAAGCTTAGAGAAGTACACTTCTGAATAGTAAATTTCAAATAGTTAATTCGAGTAGTAAAATCAGCAAAGAAAATTAGTAAATTTAAATCTCTTTGCACTCGAAAGTATATATATACTTCTCGGCCATGCAATAACTTTTCGAATATTGCAGTCACGTATGCTTCAGGCATAAGCTAACTTCTCGAATAATTCAAGCATGAGTTAACTTCTTAGATGCTTCAGGCATAAGCTAACTCCTCATACATGAATATATTTTCATGCATTACTCAAACATTATCATGACACCAATCATTTCTTCATTAATACCTCATCATTCTGTTATCATCATCTATCACAGTATTTGTTTCAGGCAAACTAGAATCAGCAAGATGAGCTGAGACTCATTTTTCGATGACCAAATGCTTTGGTGTGCGGCATGTAGAGACCAATGCCCTTCACACCCACATTGATAGCAAACCTCTGGCTAGAATTTTGCCTCAATAAGTATGGTCGCCATTGATTATCTTGATCGATTTACTTCGTATTTTGAGCTCAAAACTCATATCACCCCAGTTATAACCTTACCTCAACCCTTTATAAAGTTGCTCGATTGGACAACATTATGTGCTTCAGGCACTAGTGAAAAACCAATCAGACATGCATTTTGATTCTTCATCAACAACTAGTTATGTTTCTTAGCCACAATGAGTGCTAAAATCAGCTTAGAATACTTCACATAATTTGTTGTCTTGTACTGCTGCTAGAGTACACGGTTACTCACATGAAAAGTATACATAGTATTTTCAAATAAGTATTTCTCTGAAACTTCCTGTTTGCAGAGTTTTAATTACAAGATTATTTTATGCAGAGCTAAATTATAGTCAGTTACTGACTTATAATCTTAAAACTTTGATATTAAAATGGTCAAATTGTGCCAGAGGGAGGACAATTAATGACTACTAGTCGAAATGGTCCTTCAGGGACTTCCATAATGTAATGGAGACTTTTCAATCAAATATTTAATTTTAAGGTCACGGTTCAAGTGGTGACGTATGAAAATAAGAGCTTGTGCCTTCTAGGCATCAGTGCTCTGTGACTTAGTAACAAAGGCTTGCCTCAATTCCTTAGATGCCAAATATATTCAATATCTATAGCCCAAGTTTAATAATTGCTTCCACCATTAGAGAGTTCAATAAAATCACATTTAGCAATGAAGGACATGATCTACAAGATCATCATTTTCATGTAACTCTACAAAGCAATATGTGACAACAATGGGAAAAACCACTATTTTGAATACATGTTCAAACAATGGATGAAGAAACACCATTTTACATAAATATGCGTATATGTATCTTAGTATTCTGATGCAAACATGGCAATCCGATACAAACATAATAAGACTTGATTATGCATTCCATATCCAAAGTCATAGAACATACATGGATACATATACATACAATTTGGTATATAACCACATGTATTCACCATTTTCAAGCATCATGGTTCATGTAGAGCTTAATTCATATCCATGATTCGGGAGGATAAAACAAGAGAATTTATATTTACAAATCCCATGTATTTACTGAAATACTTTAACCATAGCTTGATGAGGGGTTCATATACTCACAAGTAGTTAACAAACATAGAGTATTATCACACCAATTATCATAAGCACACATATACAGATAAAAAAATCAAAAGGAAGAATACTCATTTCGTAAAAACAAGGATTGGAGGTTCCAATTCATATTGGAAGGCACTATGCACAAACAAAGTCATAGATTTCATAATAAAATGCACAAGACAATTGATAGCAAGCTTGCCGTTCACTGAAAATCACGATAAAGACTCGTGTTGATAACGTGATGTAAATTGGCCTTTCGTTTAGCTCAATTCTCGCGTGGTGATTGCCTGGTAATTGCTTGGAGAATATAATCATATAGGGTAAAGAAGTAAAAGGAGAAAATGGACACAAGATGTAGAGCAAAATAACATGGGATCTTCCCGATCATTTCATTAAGCCTTCACCATCAGTTTATACTAATTCATACAACCTTTCATATCCTTAACATAAACATAATAATAATTAGAAGGCAAAGGAAGAGTCTTCAAGTTTAATGGCCATTATCAATTTATTTATAACACTCCCCCTTGGCCATTAAATAACTATACTCATGCCTCGTTGAAAACCTCACTAGAAAAATCCTGTGGGAAAAACCTAGTCGAGAAAAAGAGTGCACGAAGTATGTTAAACCATGTGTTGCACCGGTTGCCTCATTAAAAACCTTAGCCTAAGAAAACCCAGTGGGAAAAAACTTTGCTAAGGGAAAAAGAGTACAACCATAAACCTTCTAAAAATGTTATTATAATTAATTTTTTGATAATCTTTTGTGTGTGTGTGTATTATTAGTATAATTGACTAATAATTATTATGTTAATTAAGCTAATAATTACATGGATAATAGTATAATTACAATTAAAAATGGGTCGTTGAATTTTAAATAATAATTACAATTAATTCATCTAGATATAGAGGATGAGGAAAAAAGTAGCAAATTCAACTTCACTGGAGATCAAACCTAGAATCTCTGGTTCCGTAGACCAGCACCTTATCCATTGGGCCATGAAGTCATTTTTATTTTAAAAAAAATAACAAATCTATCTATACTACGAATAAAAAAAATCCTACTTTTGCTACTACCCGCCTAAACTACTTCCAAGCTATTACTATATAAAATCTAATAATTATTATGGTAAATAATAGCTCAAAACTAGACAAAAAAAAATAGGTTGAGGACTGTATTGGTTAACATTTGCATAGTTGAGGATGAATTAGGCAAAATTAGAAGTCGATGACCAAAGTGCTGAAATCCTAATGGTTGAAAGACCAAATTGAGTATTAACTCTATTCAAAGGTAAATACAAGAAATAAACAATTGCGAGGATTATTATGTTTAAAGTGGGCAGATTCCTTGTGTGCACAGGTATTTGGCCCTGTCTGTTAAGCCATTAAGTTATCGTGATTTACATCCTCTTAAATGTTATGTTGGGTCGGGGTGTAGGGGACCCTTGGGGTTGGAATTCAATCTTTTGGGGGTAGAAATAAACAAGTAAGCAAATAAAAGAATAAATATGAAATATAATTCAAATAAAGGTGAAATGATTCTGTTAAATGTGAGAAATGGTACTTAAAAGTTTTGTCAAACACCATTTTTCTCAACTCAATGTGTATACTTTGATAATCAATTTCTTATTCACCTACTATTCATTTTGAATGTATAATATATCAAATTAAACTTCTTACTTAGGAAATTCCGAATCCAATTTAACTCAATCCAAATCGAAAGTAGTACCCGCTCAAAGGGTGTGTTTGGTTCGCACATGGGAATCGGAATCGGAATGGGTATTAAATACTTAGTGAGGGTAATGAGTTTTGGTGAAAGTATTTAACATGTTTGGTAGTTGGGTGGAATGGGAGTACCAATATTGCTGTTTGGTTCGGGTTCGGGTGTTGCTTGCCTGATTACTCTGTCAATAACCAAACAGCAATATTGTGCCAAGATCTAGTGATTCCCACAATTCTCATCACGAGAATCGTGGCAACACCGGGTGGTGGTCACGATGATGGTCATCACCAGCCACGCAAACAACAATCATAGTGGAGGGTAGTAAGTGCCCAAAGCACGGGAACCACCTATGAACCCCCAGGCGGCGGCCCAGGTCATTCAGCAAGCAACGATATCCCTAGCCCAGTTGGGGGCGGAGATTCAAGGTCAACTGCCCCAAGCATCTGCGCAGAAGGAGAAAATAGAGGAACAAAGGACCCAACTTCTGTGTAGTGGTGCAACTCGTCGGCCAGCCATATATATGTCCGTCATGGGACGGTGGGGTGAAAGGGCTGCTATCCAGCCAAGGTTGTGGGCACAACCGAAGACCAAAAGGACCAAGGGTCCACACCAAGGTGAGCAGTCGCACCGGATGGAAGGGATGGGTGAGTCTGGGGGGGCAAACACCATGTTAGTCCACGGCGCTCAAGTAAACCCCAAACATGCAAAAGGAAGTGGTGGTGCCGAGGTGTAAGCCCTGGCACAGTGCTGGGCGCACCTCAGCTCTGTGCCGAGGTACAACACCTCGGCCTAGCGCCGAGGTGCAATCCCTCGGCACAGTGCTGGGGCGCACCTCAGCTCTGTACCGAGGTGCAAAAAAAAGTGTTAGGGCGTACCTCAGTTCTGTGCCGAGGTGCAAAAAAGGTGCTGGGGCGCACCTCAGCTCTGTGCCGAGGTGCAAAAAAACCTCGGCACACCTCAGCACACCATGGCTCTGTGCCGAGGTGTAGCACCTCGGCCCATCGCCTAGGTCGTGAATGAAGTTAATCAATATATGTCTAACTTAACTAAAGGCGAATAAAAGACATATTATAGTTTTGACACAGCGTATAAAGCAGATGGTTCCAGTACAATACTTGCAGATGCCCCTGAATTCTTGAATAGCATACGAGCTTCAGGCCTTCCAAATCATTCTTTAACATTAAAGGTTGGGTCACCTGTAATATTAATGAGAAACATTGATCACATTCTTTGACTATGCAATGGAACTCGGTTGGTTGTAACAAAATTAGCTAAACATGTTGTTGAAGAAAGCATCTTGGCAAGACATAATGCTGGAACAAAGGTATTAATAGCTAGAATGACTATCACACTATCAGACACAAGATTTCCTTTCAAGTTCAACAGAAGACAATTTCCACTCATGGTGTCCTATGCAATGACTATCAACAAAAGTCAAGGGCAAACATTGTCGAATGTTGGATTGATCCTAAAGAAACCAATTTTTGTTCATGGTCAATTATATGTGGCTGCATCAAGAATAAGTCAACTAGACGGCCTCAAAATTTTAGTTTGCAATGAATCAAAAAATATTTGTACTTCTACTACTAATGTAGTTTACAAAAAAGGTTTTTAATAATCTGTAATTTGTGCTTTCAATAATATTATCTTTTCTTATTCTCTTTTTACAACAATACTTCATTTTAATTTATAGAATACTTCGTATTAGTCTGTGCATCGCACGAGTCAATAGCTAGTAATTGTAATTTCTTTTCCACGTAAACACCCAAACTTTAAAACTCTATGTTTTGTAAGAGAAAATTAAAACTCTAGGAATTGAAATAGTTATCCTTCACATTGAGGAATTTCAAAATTACAACATTAAAAATTTAACGTCATCAATAAAATAATGTACTTAACAAATACACAAACTCAAAATATATCCAACTAGATAATATCTGAAAACGTAATAAATGTGAATGAAGGTTATACCCCTCATTTATGTCTGTTTTTTCCGTTAAGTTTTTTTGTACAATATGCTATAAAAGTTGTACTACATAATGTTTTGGACAAATATACCCCTACCGTTATAACTTCTGTTATCTTTTCCACTATTGTTACTATGCACATGCAGCCACCATATATTTTCTTATCTTATTTAGTAATAATAATAAAATATGCACATTAAATATTAGAGTTATATGTTAGTTATTTTTTAAAATATAAATATCTAATTTATAAAAATATTTTACATTATTATTATTATTATTGTTGTTGTTGTTGTTGTTATTTACTATATTAAAATTTAAATAAATTTAAAATTTTAATATAAAATACTAATATTGGGCACCTAATTTTTGCACCGAAAAACTTGTATCTACACTTATAATAAGAGCCAATAATGTTAGACCCTTAATTGGAACTAAAAATATGTTGGTGTAATAGTCTGCTTTAAAATATTGTACTTTGTGTTCTCCTTATTGTGCAACCTCCAATTAAATTCCTAATATATCCTAATCTTTTATAATTTTACCAAATTTTTCCGTTAAATATAACGGAAGTTTAACATTAAATTCTTTAGGCAATTTGTTTTTTATTGCAGTTTTCAAAAAAATTGGCAATATTTTATAATACAATTCTGTATAGATTCCTAACTTAAAATTAAAATATTGAAGTCTTAATAAGATTCTATAATACAATTTTGTATAGATTCCTAACTAAACCATTATTCTACCCAAAACAACAATATATAAACACCTCCCATTCTCACTGGTATTCACCCAAAACTAAACCGAACATATTCTGCAACACACCATCTACTTGACATTTTATAGGTATGATTGTCAAAATATTATCATGCTAATTCTATTATTTGTATTTGTACTCATAATGATTATACAGTTTTTTTTTAAGAGGAATGATGGTGTACTCATTAATTAGTATAACTTCAATATTGTTATGTAAATCTATCTATTGTATAATCTGTTCATCTATACTTGTATCCTTGTGTGTAATGTTGGGGTTCTCATTATATTCCTCTATAATCTAAACATTTTAGTTACCCCTAACTCCCTAATATATGATTTTTGAATTTATGTTGTGGTTCCAATTATATTATTTCATAACATCCTTTATGAACATATTTTCCATGACACAAGGATATTAGTAATGACAAATGCAGTAAAGTTAATTGATATTGACACACAAACTGTGGGCTGGAGCCCGTGGCGGAGCCAGAAAAGAATTTCAGTGGGGGCGAAAAATGAAACACTTAATATAGTCATAAATATTGTTAGATATGGACGAAAAATAAAACATATAAAAAATTTATAAAAATATTTATAACAATATATGAAACATATTTAATTTGATAAAATAATTCAAATAGAAAACACATTATAAATTACACATCTCATTATTAAATTTTAAAAAAGAAACTTTATGAAAAGGAAATTAAAAAAAAAAAAAACTTTATATACGTATTATATATTAAAAAAGCTATGAAGGGAACCTACTGGCTACTACCCTTAAGATTTGAATAAAAAGACTTTGGAAAGATCATCAAGGGGAGAATAAGGCTCTCATGATTCGAACCCTCGCCATTTCACTAGTAAGAACGTGCACCAACCAACTACACTAACAATCATTTGTTTACACATATCTGTTTTCATATACTTATATGTAAAATGTATTATATATACATATATACATACAAAGGCTATATATGTGGGGGGGTGGGGGCAGCTACCCCCACTGCCCCCATTGTGGCTCCGCCACTGGCTGGAACTGTATAGTTCATGTCATTAAGAAAAACAAACCAAAAAACGCTATTGGAACGCCTAAGAAAAAGTATATGCTTATCGTATTTGAGGATGAAACACTAAGTAAATAGTAAATTTTTTCTCCCTTTATTATTATTATTATTATTATTATTATTATTATTATTATTATTATATTTTTATCATTATTAGTATTATTATTATGAAGATGCTCTCATTCACCACCAACATAATTGTAAATGATATATCTAAATGCAAGGAACTCAGGTTCAATTAATAGTGTTTGATATTGACATTGGAATGTATGATATCACTTTACAAACCAACAAATGGTACATCATCTCAAATGTCATTGTCAAACCTGTCAGGACGAACTATAAAGTACTTGATAACAAATACAATTACATATGGATTGTAAATGGTCGGATCGGTGTCCAAACAAGTGACAATGATGACACACCATTTGCTCCCATGTAAGTGGTTTATTTGTTTGTATTTATTTTAGTTGCAATTTAGCTATTTACAATTTCGTCATGTTTTATTAAAATATATAAGTATCGAGACTATTTCTTTGATTTTTATTAATTTAGCATTTTTTTTCTCATTATTATATAAATACTTTAACCAATTAAGAAATACTAATTTAAAAATAGGCATTGGGCATTGGTTTAATCGCGCAACGCACGTGTGATAACTAGTAGTTAGATAAATGGGAATCTATTAGTTAGATAAATGGGAATCTAAATAGAATTGTCAATTGTAAGAACGGCGCACATCAATTATTCCAATCCCTTCTCTCTGCCGCAAATTACAGCATCGTTACATTTGTCCAATTCAAATGTCCCATTCAATCATCCAAACCGTAACGTACGTGCCACTTCAAACTTGACCTCTTTTGCTCGGTCAATATCCGATGTACTTGAACTTTTACACGCGCTAACATAATTTTATCTTTGGATCAGTTTCTGTGTCTCTTGGAGCAAGTAGAAATTAGTCGGGTGGAACTAGACCGCTAGACGAATGGAAACAGACCTGGAATATCTCATGTGTTTACACCAAAAATGATTTTATTATAATAAAATAGCATATTTCCTTTATATATTTATATGAAATAGCTAGCGATTATAATTTCTTGTTCATAAAAGATGAAATTCTTTACTCCAAGAATCCTCACATCTTAATCCACAGGCGATTTTAATTGATTATATTAATATTGAAATAAACATCATTGACTCATAAAGTGTTCATGAGGGTTTTGATTTTCCATTAACAAATACTATTGAAGTTCTTCACATTTGTATTGCAAATGTAGAGGGGGTAGGGCCTATTTGTTAATATATGGACAATAATATAATTTGGAAACTTTTAAAGTCTTTTTTTTTTTTTGATAGTAAAGTCTTTGTTAATAGGTCTAGGAACTAAAACTACCACCTCATTAAAATATGGGTCTAATGTGAACAATCCCAACCAAGTTGATTTAACAATTAATTTGGTAATTACAAGGTTCAATTGTTTAGCTCATCATTGAAACTATTTATTAGACTTCTTGGTTTGATTCAGTCAGTTATGAGTAACATAGGCTGGTGGTTAATTTACTTCATTATATTGTGGGCATTTGCTGACTAAGATAAACTTCACTCAGAGCGCACATTCAAGTAACCTAGATTGACTTACCTCCTTGTGGTTTTTTATGAGTTAGGATGACCTTTACCCATAACGCACTTTCAGATAGCAATTACAAGTTTTTCTGTAAATCAAAGGAGCGTCATTAAATAATACTCGTATTTATTTTTCTTTTCTTCACGTATTCTAAAGAAAATCTCTAGTGCATTATTCAATTGATATTTATGCGAGAAAATGTCAAACTTTATGCATCATTGAAGTGACTAGATACAATAATAACAATAACAATAATCTGCACTTTGAAAAGGTGCATGAAACCGTATTATTTTCTTCAATTCAACTTTAGCTTCGATTCGTTAATTAGTTGTCCCTTTCCATTTGGATAAATTAAACTAATTTTCTTTTTTTCTTTTTCTTTTTCTTTTTCTTTTTTATTTTGCTAGTTTTCTTTACTCAGGATTGTAACTTAATCTTGAGGCATTCTGTAAAGTATTTATAATAAATTAATTAGATAACAAAAATTGTGTGAGACCGTCTTATAAATTTTTATCCGTGAAATGGGTCGAGTCGTAACCAACTGAGGGTATAAATATCATAATGTAAATTATATGTATTACAATATTTATCATTAGTAACAATCAATTTTTACCTAAATAGTATCATAATTTCACATATAAGTATTACAATATCTATCATAAGTAATATTTATTTTTAATTCAAATAGGTATTAAATTTTCTACAATAAGTATTACAATAAGTAACCATTTCACATTTAAATATTATAATATTTATCATTATTAATAATCATTTAACCTAAATATTAGAATATGTATTATAAGTAACAATTTATTTATTGCAAATTAGTATTACATTTTTTTTTAATAAATTTTATGATTTCTATCGTACAAATTAAGATACCTGAGACAGCTTTACACAAGTGCGACACTCTCCCCTTAATAAGAAGAGTCACACTTGTGTGAGACTGTATCCATGACTCCATGAGACGAGTCAAGTCGGGTTGGGTTACTATGTAAATGTAATACTTATACTGAAAAATGCAATACTAATTAGGAATAAAGTGGTTGTTATTTATATATAAGAGAAAACATAATACTTTTGAGGACAAATATAATACTTTTATATTTTTATGTAAAAGTATTATTTTTTTCATCAAAAGTATTATATTTTTTCCCTTATAAATAATATTGGTAAATGTTTGTTAATGTAATACTTTACATCAAAATGTAAAAGTATTATATTTTCCTATATAAATAATAAACATTTTATTCATGATTTAGTATTATAGTTACTTAGTATTACAGTTACTAGTAATTACATTTCATTTTGACCCAACATGTTTCTTGGACAAGGATCCTTGAGATGGTCTCAGAAGTTTTTGCCTAATAAGAATTGGGATCAGTTATCATTGTTAGCGAAATTAAGATATTGAATTAATCAACGAACTGATATATGTTTTGAGATAATTCTTTTTATGAAGTGTTTATCTTTATGAGTTTATGAAATGTTTAAATAGTTGGAGAGAGTTTAAGAGAAAATGCTATTATATTATTTATTTACAACAAAAACTCAGACACAGTCCATGAATGGAAAATGAACAACAAGATCATACAAATGAATATATATGATAATAAAGTAAATGCGCTGAAAAGTAACTCTCAAAAGGAAAAAAAAAAAATACTGAAAAATAAGTAGCAATGGAAATGCATAATCAAGAATAGGTAGGGCCCATCATCTTCTAAATCTACCAATCAAGATGGCACCTGGTCCGCTCGAAACTCCCAGACGATCTGCCGTTGGATTGCAAAGGGACCTTGAGATCGCATTCGATGGTGGGCTTAATCTTCCTAGTCTTGATCCACCCAATCTTCAGTCTAATTCTCAGGTAAAGCTTGACGTCAATTTCGTAAATCCCGCGGCTCTTCTCGTCGTTGTAGCTGCTCCGGTCGCCGGAGTCGAGGGAGACGATGTTATTGCTCCTGAACGCGGTGCTGAGGGCGGTGGTGTTCTTGTGGCCCTGGTAGAACGTTTCGAGATTCTGGGTGCTAAACCGCTGGCCCTTGTAGAACGCGGAGGCTTCGAAGTGGTCGTAGTAGATGCCGATGCGCTTGTTGGGGTTGCGGACGGTGAAGTTGAGGGCGAGGTTGTAGTAGAGGGAGCTGTTGGTGGTGGAGAGGTCGAACTGGGTGAGGGCGGCGTCGTCCACGTAGAATTTGACCTTGTTGGGGCGGAGGACGAGCCAGAGGACCAGCGCCACCACGCCCAGAACCACCAGGAGGGTGCACAGGATCTGGCAGAGGCAGTTGCAGAGGCAGCTGAAGAGGCAGCCGCACGGGTTGCAGCTACTGCCGCCGCCCGGGCGGTGGTAGGATTTCGCCGGAGGCGGGACGGACGGGCCGTAGTAGGCTCCGTTCAAGTGCGGTTCCGGCATGATATAATTGAGCTTTCTTTAGTTTAGGTAGGTTGAGGCAATAGAAAAAAGAGAGTTGTGACTTGTGAGAATTAAGATAGTGAGATTGGTGGGGAGAACTGGAGAAGGAGTTGTATTTATATGGTTTGTTTGGATGTGGGAAACGTGGAATTGGTAAGAGGAGCAGAGAGCGTGTGATATAATAACGCGGTTGCTTGAGGGGTTATTTTCAAGGAGGGGATGGAGCCTAGCAATTTCCTTCTACATTATTAATTAGATCAAGGCGTTGAATAGTTGACAAGCTAAGGCCCGGAGGCCGGATGGGTGTATGCATCATGTATCTATAGTTTTAATCAATTCATCAATAGTATTGAATTTATTACTTAATTAATTATGTTGTTTAATTTCGATATTTTTTAACACAACTTGGATGGATGAATGAATGTGTACTAGATAAGTGTAGCACACTAGCATGACATTAACAATTCAAATGCATGTATGTATATGTAGCAATGTATGTTCTTTCTTCCCAAAGTTCAATCCTTATAAGATGGACGACCAGGGTCCACAGTGCTGTGGATCCTGGTTCGAAACGACGTCGTTTAATTAAGTTAGTGGGGAGTTGATGCGACGGACACCATTCCGTCCGTTCAATCCCTGTTATGTGTAATTTTGTGTATTCTATTCAGAAATTCTGTGCATTCTGATATATATAATTATGTATATTAATGATTTGAATGTCGTGCCTTATGTAACAGAAATGATAATATTTAGTCTTACGATTCTGTGTATTCTATTCAGAGATTATGTGTATTTTAGTATATAATTTTGTATATTATTGATTTTCAATACCATACACAGAATTCGTGTAAAAAATACACAGAATGTCAAAACAGGGTGCACAAAAAATTATCGCACACGTACACATAACTGATCTTAGTGTTTACACTACTCCAATGGTTAACGCAGATAATCCATAACCATAACACACATAATTCATAACCATAATGTACATAAATGATAACACCAAAATACACAAACACATCAGAACTTACGCATAACTCAACTTATACTACTCTCAAGTGGTTAACATACATAATTGAGATGAATATACAGAATTTATCAACTCCCAGTTCCCTCTATACCTCAAGTAGTTTCAGATCCCTCCACTGAGGCTCGAACCCACTCCCTTCCACATGGGAGTGTACACCGGGTGCCGCTTGACCACAAGGCCTTTGGCCCCAATAAATGTTCTTAATCAAGTGATAAGTTACGTTGCGAATCTCGAATGGGGTTCATTGAGACTAGAGGGGGATTTGACACCAAGAAGAGGAGAAATTAGGTGGTGGGGAATGGGGGTGAAAGATCAAATTTAGTAGTTTTTTGTTGTGTAATAGTTGTTGACAATAAATCATGGTACATAATACGAAACTTCACTAATTGATAATTGTCTTGGTGTAAATATAATATGGAGTTTATTACCGAAATAGTCCATGACTATTGTGAAATTACTAATTTGGTCCTCGACAATTTTTCATACCTAATTAAGTCTCTCGATTTTGAAAATTTTAACCAATTTGATTCTTCGTTTATTTTGCCATTAAAATCGTTAAATCGGGACCAAATTGGTACTTTTGCTATAGTCAAGGGACCAAATTGATAATTTTGCTATAGTCAAAGGACCATTTCAATGAAAAATTAACTACCAATTTGGTCCCTTGGTAGTCAAGATACTATCTTAATGATAATAGGTAGCATATGTTTTATACTTTTTCAATTTTTTTCAATTAATTATTCTCACAATTTTGAACAAAGAAATATATACATACATATATGATCAATGTCATATGTAAAGGCATTAAGAGCATATCGACATATACTATATTACAGAACTTGGGAAAAGTGTCAAATTAGTCCCCTAAGTCAACTGAATAGTGCAATTAGGTCCCCTAAGTGAAAAAAGCTTCATTCAAGTCCCCTAAACCGGCAAAATTGTTCAATTAAGTCCAATTTTACTTATTTAGCAGGTTAAATCGCTGTTGACACATGTCTTTTATTTTATTTTTTAAACAAATTTATTTATTTATTTATTAAATATTAAAAATATTATTAAGAAAAAAACAAGGACAGCCGTAACATCCACAATGCTCACACCATCCGTTTCGCCGGAAAACACCAACCACACCGCCGGCAACCATTGCTCTCGTCACAACACCGCCAACCACCACCGCTTGATGTCGCTGCTCTCCGAAGGAGAACTAGAGGTCGCCGCCGTTGTTTACCGTCGGGAGGAATTGTTGCCACGTTAGATCTGTTGCTGCCAAGCTCCGCACTCAAGCGAGGAGGGGGGACGAAGGCTGCTACGCGCCTACGCCGGAGTTCACCGTCCACTATACCACCGGAGTCCTTGTTGCTGGTGTTGTTCGTCGTCGAGGAAGGAAGAAGACCCGCCGGATCTGCTGCTTCGTCGGAGATTCCAGTAAGGTCGAAGCTCGCGATCGATTGTCGCTGCTGGTTGATGGATTTTAATAACCCGGGTGGTCCGAATTACAAAACCCGATTAAATAAATGGGGGTATGACAAGCTAATGAATCGTAAGTATACCGCGGGGGTAAAATATATATTAAATTGTATAACGCTATTACAAAGGTAAGCAATGTAATAACAAGACAAGTGTGTTGGAAAGTAAGTGAGTATGTCCTGATCAGACAACCAACGAGCTTTTATATCAGCCCTAGGCGTAACTGATCCGGAAAAGATGCAGGGAAGCGCGCCTAACGCCCGGGCCGTAACCGCCGCCGCGAGACTCGGGCAACGTGCGGACCGCCGAGCCCGGACGCTCAGCCGGGCTGAGCGTGNCCGCAGATCACGCTCAGCATGGCTGAGCGCGTTGCGGACGCTCAGCGAGGCTGAGCGTGCCGCGGACGCTCAGCTGGGCTGAGCGTTGCGGACGCTCAGCTGGGCTGAGCGTTGCGGACGCTCAGCGAGGCTGAGCGTGCCGAGGACGCTCAGCCGGGCTGAGCGTGCCGCGAGCCACGCTGAGCGTGCCGCGAGCCACGCTCGGCCGCGGCTGACCGTGGCTAGCCCGCCACGTGGCCGCCCCCGGGTCGTACTTGCCCCGGTTCCTTCTTGCCCGGCTCTTGCTCCGCACCCGGTCCTAATTATTCCATCATCAGTCCCCCACTCTCTGAGTTGCGAGATTTCGGCAACGAAAGAGAGTAAACACGGATTATTTATAAGCCTTCGCATTAGACCGGGCCAGAGTCCGTCCCAACTAGAGTCCTTGCTGCGCTGTGAGTGTTATCCGAAACTCTATCTCCAAGTTGTTCTTATCCATCCAGAAGTTCAATCCCTCCAAAGTTCTTACTCTTTCCAAACTATAAATACCCCACACCATTCAACACTTTTCACCCCTCATCATCTCACTAAAATTCCCCCTATATAAGCCCTTTTACCCCCTTCATTCTTCTTTCGTATTTACATTGCCACATTACTTCCCTCCTCTCTTTCTACATTCCAACCGACCAAAGCACCACCGAGCCACCATCAAAGTGCCGCTACCCACCGCCGGCCGCCACCTCGCCGTCGCCGGGCCGCCGTGACCGCCGTCGCCACCGATCGTCGGCCGCCACCGAACCACCATCGAGCACCGTGCTCCGCCGCCGCCGAGCGTCGAGGCCCCGCCGTTGAGTCCGGGCATCCGTAATCCGTGTCACCCGTCCAAGTGCGTCTACCCCTCTGCGCCTTCCCTGGAGTCGGTTAGTAGTCCTTCTCCCCTTTTCATGTTCCAAATTTGGTTTCCTCCCAGCGTCTGAGTCTCGCTTAGCCTGCATGCACTCTTCCTCATACGACCCGTACGAGAGTTTTCTAGATTCCATCGACCGCTCTGAGCTCCCCTCCTCCAGCGAGGAAGCTCTTACCTACGAGAATTTTCCCTATCCTTTTGACGGGGTTCCCGAGCCTTCCGTGAATCTCATGGACGCCGCTCCGCGCTATGTTATAGAGCCGGCGCCGCTACTCGAGCCCTATGACGAGTCTGTCCACACACTGCTTGACCCCCGCGTCCCTGGCGGGACTCTGGCTCAAGCCTTGACCGACTATGAGATCGAGCTCGCCAAGTCTCTTGTCGGGCCCACAGTAGAGCTTGTCCTTCCCGTCCCTGGTCGAAGTATCCTGGAGCCCCCTTCCCCTCGCCACTTCGGGGTGCACCTTACCTCGCTCCAAATGGGGCTCGCCTTCCCATTACATCCCTTCATTATCGAGTTCCTGAACCACCACCGCGTGGCCTTGGGGCAGTTAGTGCCCAACTCCCATAGGATCCTTTCCGCCTTCCTAGTCAGGTGTAGTCAGATGTCCGTCCACCCATCTCTCAGTCTGTTCCAGCAACTCTTCCATGTAGGCGGTAGTTCGGGGGGGGGGGCCCAGGGTAGGGGCTATGCGGGAATCTCTGCCCGCTCTAAGACCCGATTTTTCCAGGATATTAAAGTGGCTAACAAGTATTGGAAACCCAAGTTTGTCTTTATCTCCACCGGTCCCGCTCTTCCCTTCGAGGTTCCCTGGGGGGATACATCTCAAAAGCCAAGGTCGACCCCGTACCTTACCTATCCTCCCATTTGAACGCTTTCCTCAACGGTCAACGGGGGGTTTGCTCGGAGCCTCTGGTCACTCCCGAGGCCCTGCACGATATAGGCTGCGTGCGTGGTGTGCCGCTTCCCCCTCCCCCTCAACCCCTTGTCCCCCGATTGTTAGTGTTGTCCTCCGGGGAGTCCGGAGGTTCCGAGGGCGATATAGTTGAGGGTGAGGAGTCGTCGTCCGGTGCTTCCGACCCTGACTATCGTGGTTCGTTCTTTTCCCATGATTTTATTTTGCTTGCTTTGTTTCGATACATGCTTTGCTTGGTATATAACTTGCTTGTTCTTGCGCGTTTTAGGGATGAGCGACGAAGCTGAGAATGCCCGCGCGGTCCTCGCGGCCTATAGGAGCCAGAACAGCAAGAGGGCNGTTGAACTTTCAACGCGAGCAAATGGCCTTGCGGGAGAGGAGAGCCCTCGAGGGACAGAGAGCCGCCGGGGAGCGGTCGGCCGCGGTTGTGACGCGCTACCGCGAGTCCTCGGCTTTCCCCGTGGATGTGCGAGCTTACATCTCGGAGCACGTGGAGGAGAGCTATGAGGCGCTGAAGGCCACTAGGGCGGGGAGTCGATACGTGGCCATGGAGGCTGCGCACATGGCCGACATTGGTGAGTACGACATGCAGCACAAGATCTACACGCAACTGCGGTGCCGAGATCCGTCCTTCGACCCCGAGGCGTGGGGACTCCCTTTGGAACTCATGGACCCGGAGCCCCAAATCGAAACTGCTGCTTCTCATGGCGCATCTGGGACTGGAGCTGCCCTCGGTGATGATCCATTCCCTGGTCTCGCGCTCGGCTTAGGCGGCGCGGCAGACACCCCGCTGGACCAGATTCGTCTTTCCCCGGGCATGGTCAATTTCGACCAGGCAGGGACCTCTGGGGCGCGCGATCCTTAGTGTCTTTGGAGGTTCCCATGTCGTTATCTTTTTTAGGTCGTTTATCATTGGTTGTTTCCGTTGTTGTCGTAGCGTGGACTACTCGTTCTTGTGCTTTGACATTATGGCTGGAATTTGGTTGTTCTCAACCCCAGCCTTGCTTGTTTCGACTTTGCTTGTTTTGCCTTGTTTTCGATAAACTGCGTTGCATGCTTGTTTCGACTTTGCTCGTTTCGCCTTGTTTTCAATAAACTGCTTTCAATAAACTACGTATCCTTGCCTTCTATTGCGTGCTCTGGGTTCCGAGTCAGGCTCGGCCCGGCGTGTCCCTCCCCGGCCTCGGCCGAGCGCGGCGCGCTACTGAGGCTGCGACGCTCGGCCTCGGCCTCGGTTAACTTGCACTCGGTCTTGGGTGGCTCTGAGCCCCTTCCCCGAGCGTCTGGGTATTTTGTGATCACTGTCTTTCCATGTTTCTTTCCTTTGCTTTTACATGCTTTTGCTTTTTCTGAGTTGGCGTCGGGTCGCGGGACTTAGTCCCTCGACCCTTAGCGCACCCGTTCGATGGTACGTGAGGCGCGCGCCTCGTACCCTCCCTAGGGTGCTAGCCGGCCTAGGCCGGAACCTTGTGGTCCCGCGTCTAGCGGCTCTTCCGTTCGGTGACAGTCGAGGTCGGGCCCCGTGTCACCCCTAGGGAATGTAGTCGTCCTAAGTCGAGGCTATCTAGCCTTGCGTCTAGGGACTCTTCCGTTCGGCAATAGGCAAGGTCGGGCCTTGTGTTGCCCCTAGGGTGTTTTGGTTGTTTCGAGTTGGAGCTCCCTGGCTCGCTGGAATCAAAAGACTCGGTCGATCCGGAAAGCGTGTGCTGGAAAAAACGCTGATTTATTGTGTCACGAGAAAAGAAAAAACGAACTGAAAGGAGGGCGGACCGCCTTACATTTTTAACGCTACTGGAAGTACTTAACTAAATGTTCTGAGTTCCAGACCCTTTCTACTTCTTTGCCCTTCGGCGTCCTCAGCTTGTAACTGCCGGGGCGGACCACGGCTGAAACTATGTAAGGTCCTTCCCAGCGCTTGGCTAACTTGCCACCGTCTAGGGGCTTGCTGGCTTCGCGGCGCCTTAGCATATAATCGCCGACTTGGAAGTATCGGGGCTGTGCTCTTTTGTCATGGTATGCCTTAGCCTGTCTTTGGTAGTTTTCCGCGCGCACCATGGCTGCTTCGCGTTTCTCGTCTATCAGGTGGAGGTCAGCCCGGTGGTGCTCCTCGTTGCGTTCGGGATCGTATTCCTCACTACGTCGCGTCGGAATGATAGCCTCTGCCGGGGCTCTAGCTTCGAATCCGTAGCACAGCGCGAATGGGGTCTCGCCTGTTGCTTTTCGTGGCGTGGTGCGATACGCCCAGAGGACCGCCTCTAGGTTCTCGACCCACGCTCCTCCCGCCGCCTCCAGGGTCTTCTTCAACCCGTCTACTATCGTGCGGTTGGCATTCTCCACCTGGCCGTTCGCTTGGGGGTAGGCCACGGAGACTTGGGTGTGGGTGATGCGCCACTCCTGGCAGAACAACTTGAACTCCTTTCCCTCGAACTGGCGACCGTTATCGGAAATGATTTGCATTGGCACCCCGAAACGGCATAGTATGTTGGAGTATATGAACTGTTTGCACCGGACGCTGGTAATGCTTGCTAGGGGTTCGGCCTCCACCCACTTCGTGAAATAATCCACCGCGACGATGACATATTTTCGCTTGCCCGAGCCCATGGGCAGGGCTCCTACAATATCGATGCCCCACCTTGAGAATGGTATGACAGAGCTAATCGGAGTGTAGTTGGTGGCGGGTCGGCCCGGGCCGGTCTGGAATTGTTGGCAAGTCGGGCAGCTCCGTGCGTAATCCGCACATTCCTTCGCCATCCCCGGCCAGAAGTAGCCTTGAAGTATGGCTCTCCGGGCCATGGTATAAGCTCCTTGATGGGCTGCGCAAGTTCCTTCGTGAATCTCCTCGATGAGAGCCCGGGCTTCATCTGGGTATAAACACCTTAGCAACGCCCCGTTATAGGACCTCTTGTATAGGATGTCCCCGATAAGCTCGTATGTCGGGGCGCGTCTCTTGGCTGCCTTAGCGTCGGCCTCATCCGGGGGTAGGGTGCCCGTCCTCTTGTACTGCACGAGATGGTCCAACCAACAGGGCGGACGGCTTTGCACGGGCATGACCGGATATGCCTCCAAGCTGGACTTATGGAGGTCCTCTATCCTTGCAATTTTCGAGATGTATTCTGGGGTGGCCTGGCTGAGCTTGGAGAGCGTATCAGCTTCTGCGTTTTGCTCTCTTGGTATTTGCAAAATTTCGTGTTGGGCGATCTGCCCCAAGACTCGGAGCACCACGTCGCGGTACCGGATCATCCTCTCCTCGTTCGCTTCGAACTCGCCGGACACTTGGCCGACCACGAGCCTGGAGTCGCACCGAATTTTCAGCTTTTCGACCTTCATGCTCACTGCGAGTTGGAGTCCGCACAGCAGCGCCTCATACTCGGCTTCGTTGTTTGATAATTTGAAATGGAAACGGAGGGCGTAATACGCCCGGAAGCCTTCCGGGGTTACCAAGACGACCCCTCCTCCACATGCCTTGCTACTCGAGGACCCGTCAGTTGATAGGGTCCACCACTCTTCCTCCGCGTTCCTTGCCTGCTCTGTGGCGTCGCGGGCAGTGCACTCGACTATGAAGTCTGCGAGGGCCTGCCCCTTGATGGTTGGTCTAGGCTTGAAATGGATGTCAAATTGGCTGAGCCTCATAGACCACTTCACGAGTCGGCTTGCCGACCCTGCGCGCCTTAGCACCGCCTCCAGCGGTAGGTTCGTGAGTACGTGCACTGGGTGAGCCTGAAAATAATGGTTTAACTTTTTTGCTGTGGCGTCGACAGCAAATATGGCCTTCTCTGTTGGAGAGTATCGGAGCTCCGCCCCCCGTAGGGCCCTGCTCACGTAATACACGGGTCTTTGTATTCCCGCATCATCCCGGACCAGCACGGAACTGATCGCGGCTTGCGAGATACCCAAGTACAAATATAAGACTTCCCCTTTCTCCGGCTTAGCCAGGGGAGGCAAGGACATCAAGTAGGCCTTGAGGTCGTCGAAGGCCTTCTGACACTCGGCCGACCACTCAAAACCGCTACTCTTCTTGAGAACCCCGAAGAAAGGTAAGGACTTCTCGGCCGACCTCGAAAGGAAGCGTCCGAGGGCGGCCAAGCGACCATTGAGGCGCTGGACCTCGCGGAGGGACCTCGGGGGCTCCATCTCCAGTATGGCCTTCACCTTGTCGGGGTTGGGCTCTATGCCCCTCTTGGAGACCATGTACCCCAAGAACTTCCCCCCATGTACCCCGAAGGTGCACTTTTTGGGGTTTAGGCGTAAATCGAACTGGCGCATAATTGAAAATACCTCTGTTAAGTCCTCCGTGTGGAGGTCGGTCTCCGAGCTCTTCACTATCATGTCGTCGACGTAGGCTTGTAGGTTCCGGCCGAGCACCTTTTTAAAGACTTTGGCGACCATTCTCGTGTATGTGGCCCCGGAGTTCTTGAGCCCGAAGGCCATCACCCGATAGCAAAAAACACCTTCAGGAGTGGTGAAAGCCGTTTTTTCCTCGTCCTCCTCGTGCATAAAAATCTGGTGATAGCCGCGAAATGCGTCGAGAAAACTCATGAGCGCGCAGCCTGCTGTCTCGTCCACCAGCTGGTCGATGTTCGGGAGCGGGAACGGGTCCATTGGGCATGCCTTGTTGAGGTCCGTGTAGTCCACGCACATCCTCCACGTCGACGGTTTGGGTGCGAGGACCACATTCGCAAGCCACCCAGGGTATAGGACCTCCCTGACGTGCCCGATCTCCAAGAGGGTGTTAACCTCCTTTTTCACAAATTCCCGTCTCTCCGCCGAGATGTACCTTTTCTTCTGTTGTACCGGCTTAATCGTTGGGTCGACCGCCAGCTTGTGTGTGATCACTTCCCTACTGAGTCCCGGCATGTCCTTCGGGCCCCAGGCGAACACGTCCTTGAAGCGCCGGATGACTTCTATGATCCGGCCCCGTAGCTCGGCCGGCAGTCCCGTTCCGACTTTCACGACCCTTTCAGGCCGTCCGAGGTCTAACACTACATCCTCCGTCTCTACTATGGGTTCGGCACGGGGCCGATTTTCCTCGCCTTGTAGTGCCTTCTCGGCGATGGTGTGGACCTGGAGGTCCCTACTGCCGATTTGGCGACACGCTTTCAGGTAACAGCTCCGGCTGACCTTCTGATCTCCTCTCGCTGTCCCGACCCCGGTGGGGGTGGGGAACTTCAGGCACAGGTGCTCCATAGATACGACACACCGGAGGTCCTCCAAGGCTGGGCGGCCAAGGATGATGTTGTGCGCGCCCCCGAGTCTCACAACCACGAACTCAACCTCCCACCTTTTGACGTGTGGTAGGTCGCCTATTTCCACTTCCAGGTTGATGGAGCCTTCTGCCTCGATGGAATCCCCCGTGAACCCCGCCAACGGGGTCCGCACCGGCATCAACTGCTTCCTCGACAGGCCCAGCTTGGCGAATGTGTCATGGTACATGACATTCACCGAACTCCCCGTGTCCACCAGCACTCGGTGCACGATAATGTTGTTAATGTCAAGCCTGATTACCACTGCGTCGCGGTGTGGTAGGGGGCCCTCCGGGAGGTCATCGTCCGTGAACACAATGGGATCCCTCCTCGGCTTCTTTTCGTGTGGCTGACGGACGACTTCCCCTACGTAAAGGCTTCGAGCCCATTTCTTCCTCTCCGATTGCGTGTCTCCCCCTTCCGGCCCCCAAATATGACATGTATTTGCTTCTTCTGGGGGGGGTGGGAGTCATCCGATTCCTTCTCCTCTTCCTCCGCGGGTTGGTCGAGTTCCCTTTTGCGGGACCCGGGAGCGGGTGGCCCGGAACCACCCTTCTTTTTCCAAACGTTGCCTGGGCCTTGAGCTTTGCCCTGGCTGGGTTTGTTTTACGTATTGGCCAAGGTAGCCCTTTTGAATGAGTTCCTCGATCTGGCGTTTGAGGACCATGCATTCCTCCGTGTCGTGCCCTATCTGCCTGTGGAACCGACAGTATTTGTTGGGGTCGGCGTTGGGCGAGATCTTCAAACACTCAGCCGGGTACGACACGATACCCATGACCTCGGCATGCTCTAGGATGGCGGCCAGCGGGTGTGTCAGGGGCGTGAGGCAACGCAGTGGGGCCAACCGTGGGCCTTGGCGCGGGGGCCTCGGAGCACGGCGGTCCTCCTGGGGGGCCTTGTCTCGACGCCCCCTCTCCTCTTCCTTCTTCTTCCGCTCGGCCTCCTCCGCCTCCGCGAACCTCGTTGCTCGGTCCAGCAATGCCGCATAAGTCTTTGGCGGATTCTGGACGAGGTCACGATGAAAAGGTCCTGACCTGACATTGCTAGTGAAGATTGGCACGGCCGCGTTCTCGTCGAAGTTGTCAACTGACCTCGCCTCCTTCTTCCACTTAGCTAGGTAGTCGGTCAGGCTCTCTGTGCTCCCTTGTTCCAACTTGCACATGGTCGCGAATTGTTTCTTCTTTGGGATATTGCCTGCAAAGTGTGACAGAAATCGCCCCGAGAGGTCGGCAAAGGATGAAATAGACCCCTCGGGTAGGGTCGTGAACCAATCCTGAGCCTGGCCGTCCAGGGTCGCGAAGAAGCCTCGGCACATAACGGCGTCGCTGGCGTCCATCATCATGATGGCCGCCCGGTACCTGTTGATGTGAGCCCGAGGGTCGGACGACCCTGAATAAAGTTTTATGGTCGGCCAGCGCAAATCTCGTGGCAGGGGCTGGGCCATGATGTCCTCCGTGAAGGGTGAGGTTAGTGCCTCCTGCGGCACCGGTGCTCCTTCCCCTATCTCCAATCTTCTTTGGAGCTCGTCCAATCGTCTGCGCAACTGTTCCATTTCGTTGTGAGGAGATCCCGAGGGTCGGCCTCGAGTTTCACCAGATCGCTCTATCCGCGAGGCCTGCTCATGCCGGGACGCGGCGCGGGGCTCAGCGCTCGGGGCTCGACGCAACGCCGATCCCTCGACGGGCACCTCGTGGTGAGGCCCAAAGTCGAGGCGTTCACGAACCGGGACCCGCGTGCCCAACCGCCCGAGCGCGGACTTGGTAGCTCGAACCGGCCGGGCTCCGCCCATCTCACGTTGCGTGGGTCGTCCTCTAGGGGCCTCGTCCCCTCCCCTTCTCGCCGAAGGTCGTGGGGAGTTGACCTCCGCATCCATGCGAGGTTCGGGGGTTGGAGGATGGCGGGTGCTCGGAGCTCCCACCCGTCGTGACGGACCGGGTGGTGGGGCCGCCAAGCTCCCCTGAAGTCCATCCAAGATCTGTGTCAGCACCGTTGTGGCTTGCCGAAGCGCGACCATCCCCTCCTGAAAGCCCGGAGCTGGGGGTGGAGGAGGTGGAGCCGGTCCGCCCTGACGGTGACTGTTGATTACGTCCCTGAGGTCGCCGGTCGACCTCACAGGCATGGTTTGGCGACTCGCCGTCCCGTTAGGAGTGCCGGCACGGGGCGGGGCGCGGTTACCACGTGAACCGTGGGAATTGCCGGAGTCGGATCCAGACCTTGCCATAGCCAGTGGGAAAGAAATAGCACGCTCGAGCTGTCACGTCGAGCTCTCAATGAAAGCACCAATGATGGATTTTAATAACCCGGGTGGTCCGAATTACAAAACCCGATTAAATAAATGGGGGTATGACAAGCTAATGAATCGTAAGTATACCGCGGGGGTAAAATATATATTAAATTGTATAACGCTATTACAAAGGTAAGCAATGTAATAACAAGACAAGTGTGTTGGAAAGTAAGTGAGTATGTCCTGATCAGACAACCAACGAGCTTTTATATCAGCCCTAGGCGTAACTGATCCGGAAAAGACGCAGGGAAGCGCGCCTAACGCCCGGGCCATAACCGCCGCCGCGAGACTCGGGCAACGTGCGGACCGCCGAGCTCGGACGCTCAGCCGGGCTGAGCGTGTTGCGGAACACGCTTAGCCTGGCTGAGCGTGCTGCGGGCTGAGCGTGCCGCAGATCACGCTCAGCATGGCTGAGCGCGTTGCGGACGCTCAGCGAGGCTGAGCATGCCGCGGACGCTCAGCTGGGCTGAGCGTTGCGGACGCTCAGCCGGGCTGAGCGTGCCGCGAGCCACGCTCGGCCGCGGCTGACCGTGGCTAGCCCGCCACGTGGCCGCCCCCGGGTCGTACTTGCCCCGGTTCCTTCTTGCCCGGCTCTTGCTCCGCACCCGGTCCTAATTATTCCATCACTGGTCACCGCCACTACTGCCGTCGACGGGAAGAAGAGAGGAGAGGCTGAGGGCGGAGAGAAGAAGGTGAGGGTGAGATGGCTCGGGAGAGAGTGACAGAGACGGAAGTTCATGGTGGTGGTTGCTTAGCTTCCATGCGAGAGAGATACGTGAAGGGGGTGGGCATTGCTGGTTTTTTTTTTTTGTTTTTTTTATAATATTTTTAATATTTAATAAATAAATAAATTTATTTAAAAAATAAAATAAAAAGACATGTGTCAACACCACAACGATTTAACCTGCTAAATGTGTAAAATTGGACTTAATTGAACAATTTTACCGGTTTAGGGGACTTGAATGAAGTTTTTTTCACTTAGGGACCTAATTGCACTATCCAGTTGACTTAGGGGACTAATTTGACACTTTTCCCTACAGAACTTTTAAAGTTTGTAATATTTATGAAATTGATCAATATTTTAAACTTATTTCTAACCATTGATTATCTTAGATGGATATGTGTATGTACACACATGGGCTTATTTATTAGTATATAGTTAATTATTCTAAAAGTCTCTAGTTAATTAACTTTTTAGTATTTTAGTTCTAAACTAATAAGTTATTTTAAAAAATTAATAATTCGGTTATTATATTTAAATATTTTTATTATTTTATTTTACAGATTATGTTTAAATAATTTAAATATTATTATTATTGACTTTTAAAATTTTTAATAAAATAATCAACTGTGAGTACGCATAATATGTACCAGCATTTGATGGGAGGTGCATTTTGAGAAAGTTCACTACTCAGGTCAAAGGTGGGAGGTGGATGTCGAAAGTATAAGTGGGACGTTGGGTGGTAGATATAGTTCCTCGAGCCAACTCTAACCTATTATCATCTCTAGATTAGATACCAGGACACTTGTTAGACTCCAGGTAAATGAGGCTTCATGTGCTTTTTTCCCTATAAATAATATTCAGTATTGTGTGATGAACATACAATTGTGTAGCTAGTCACGATATTGACATTGAGATATTATGTATTTGTGCATTATTTCCCTATTGATAATAATTAGCATTATTTAATGACCTATTGTGTTAGAGTGAGGATATCATAATTTTTATAATAGTTAGTTAACACTAAACTACAGATTAAAATTCTAGAAACTAAGAATAGTTTAATGGTTTGAAAGTGTTGTTATAGTCGACAAAAACATACATAGGAATGGAAAGAACCGGTCAGCTGATTGGAGACTCCGTATAACTTAATTTAATGATTAAAGCACCTGAATTGAAGTAGGTATGGGCAGTTGCATTAAGACATCATTAAGTCCAATTTGAAAACAAAACCAATAATACAAAATCAACGTTGGAGTACGTGTGTGGAAAATAATGAAATAATAACAAAATAACAAACAAGGAATCAATGGGTTTGAGGGTTAACATCCAATGTGAAACTGAAATGAAATGGTTTAGCAGTTTTTGTGTAAGTCAGCAGCTCTCCGCGTAAATGTACCACAAAACTTCAACTTCCTTGTATTCAAAGTATATGATTCGATTCATAAGAATTTGGTAACCGAAATCAGAGGCAAATTTTTAAAGATATTTTCTACGCACCCAATACCCAAATAGTCTTTAATTGTTACTAGGATTTTCACCGTGCGATGCACAGAATGGATTTGTTATAATATATTAAGAATATTTGGATTGATATATACTTATATAAATTATAACATCAAATATTATATATTACAATTGAAGATATGTTTTGGATCGATTATTTTTTCTGATGCTATCCTTGTTTGAATTCTAGCAAATAATTATACAAGATTCTTTTTAAGGCTTATTGAATAGTATAGCATAGAGGCTCTCTCTCGCGCGCAGGGGGTGCAAATCAAATTCTAAGATGAACTTGAAAAGGCTTGACTCGTGTGCGCCAACACCTGCAGGCACGAATGTCGTACAGAAAATCGACAGGCCTTGCGGGTTGAGTTATGCGAAATTTTCGTAACATCAACCATTGCGGGTTGAGTGTTTTGGGCGGCAACTCGGTAAGTTAAAGTTGAGGATATTGTTTTTGTTTTTATTAAAAGTATAGATTGCATTGCAGAGAAAATATATGTACTGTATTATTACGATTAGTAATTTTAATCAACAATTGTATTACGAATAGAAACGTAGAGAAAAATAAATTTTATTAAAAATTGTTTTACCATATTTCAATGTCCAAATTTATTACGAATAGGAATTGTATTACCATATTTTACAATATTACGCAATCCTTAATAGTATAAGAGTGTTTTGGGCGGGAAGTTAAAGTTGAGGATATTGTTTTTATTAATAGTATATATTGCATTGCAGGTAAAAATATATATATATTGTATTATTACGATCAGTAATTTTAATCAATAATTGTATTACGAATAGGAACGTAGGGAAAAATAAATTTTATTAAAAATTGTATTACCATATTTAAACGTACAAATTTATTACGAATAGGAATTGTATTACCATATTTTACAATATTACGCAATCTTTAATAGTATAGGAGTGTTTTGGGCTGGAAGTTAAAGTTGAGGATATTGTTTTTATTAATAATACAGATTGCATTGCAGGGGAAAATATATGTACTGTATTATTACGATTAGTAATTTTAATCAAGAATTGTATTACGAATAGGAACGTAGAGAAAAATAAATGTTATTAAAAATTTTATTACGATATTTCAATGTACAAATTTATTACGAATAGGAATTGTATTACCATATTTTACAATATTACGCAATCCTTAATAGTATAGGAGTATTTTGGGGGGGGAAGTTAAATTTGAGGATATTGTTTTTTTTTTTTTTGAAAGAAGGATATTGTTTTTATTAATAGTATAGATTAAAAGTATAGATTGCATTGCAGAGAAAATATATATACTGTATTATTACGATTAGTAATTTTAATCAAGAATTATATTACGAATAGCAACGTAGAGAAAAATAAATTTTATTAAAAATTGTTTTACCATATTTCAATGTACAAATTTATTACGAATAGAAATTGTATTACCATATCTATAATATTACGCAATCCTTAATAGTATAGGAGTGTTTTGGGCAGAAAGTTAAAGTTGAGGATATTGTTTTTATTAATAGTATAGATTGCATTACAGGGAAAAATATATGTACTGTATTATTACGATCAGTAATATTAATCAACAATTGTATTACGAATAGGAACTAGGGAAAAATAAATTTTATTAAAAATTGTATTACCATATTTAAATGTAAAAATTTATTACGAATAGGAATTGTATTACCATATTTTACATTATTACGCAATCCTTAATAGTATAGGAGTGTTTTGGGCGGGAAGTTAAAGTTGAGGATATTGTTTTTATTAATAGTATAGATTAAAAGTATAGATTGCATTGCAGAGAAAATATATGTACTGTATTATTACGATTAGTAATTTTAATCAAGAATTGTATTACGAATAGCAACGTAGAGAAAAATAAATTTTATTAAAAATTGTTTTACCATATTTCAATGTACAAATTTATTACGAAGAGGAATTGTATTACCATATTTTACAATATTACGCAATCCTTAATAGTATAGGAGTATTTTGGGCGGGAAGTTAAAGTTGAGGATATTGTTTTTATTAATTGTACAGATTACATTGCAGGGAAAAATATATGTACTGTATTATTACGATTAGTAATTTTAATCAAGAATTGTATTACGAATAGGAACGTAGAGAAAAATAAATTTTATTAAAAATTTTATTACGATATTACAATGTACAAATTTATTACGAATAGGAATTGTATTACCATATTTTACAATATTACGCAATCCTTAATAGTGTAGGAGTATTTTGGGCGGGAAGTTAAAGTTGAGGATATTGTTTTATTAATAGTATAGATTCTTATCAATTCCACGAAAGTTGATGGCCCTGTTTGGAGGACACACTTGTGTGAAACCGTCTCACGGATCTTTATTCGTGAATCGGGTCGGATCGGGTCGAAGTAACATACAAATTTCATACTTAATTATATGTGCAAATATCATACTTATATGCTCAAATATAATACTAATCAGGACAAATATCATACTTATATGCTCAAATATAATACTAATCAGGAATACAATTTTTGTTACTTATAAGAGAAAAAGTATTACATTTTTCATAATAAGTAACGTTGGCACGTGCTCCTTACTTATAAGGGAAAATATAATACTTTTGAGGAAAAATGTAATACTTTTAAATCGAAATGTAAAAGTATTGTATTTTCCCTTAAAAGTATTACATTTTTCATAATAAGTAACGTTGGCACGTGCTCCTTACTTATAAGGGAAAATATAATACTTTTGAGGAAAAATGTAATACTTTTAAATCGAAATGTAAAAGTATTGTATTTTCCCTTAAAAGTATTACATTTACTCTTATAAGTAACAAAATTTTTATTCCTAATTATTAGTATTACATTTGAGCATATAAGTATGACATTTGTACGTATAAGTATTACATTTTTATTTTGACCCGACCCGTCTCACGGCGAGACGGTCTCACACAAATTTTTGTATTTTTTAATTAGCTTTCTGAGAAAAGAAATTACGTCAAACAAATATTAACTAATAGCTAAAACACAAGTATATGATTTAATTACCAAATTCATTACCTAATTTAAATAAGGTATTATTCCTCCTCATTTTATCGCCTCATCATTTCATCGCCTCCTTACTCATCTCTTCTCACTTTATTGACTTTCTCACTAGATTGCCTACTCAGTACTCACTTCATCTCTACTCTTAAGATCAATTGTCTTGATTTTTTATTTTTGTATTTTAAAAACCTTTATTACGATTATAGGATCATACATAATCAAACACCAATATTATTCCAATTCCACTCTACTACCAAACATGTAAAATACATTCACCAATACGCATTCCAATTACCAAGTATTTAATTCTATTCCGATTTCGATTCTCATGTTCGAACCAAACACACCCTTGATGATTTCATTTGCATTCTTATCAAAACGTTAGTTAATTAGTTAATTAATGCACTTTGGCAAAACTTTAATTTAGTAGGAATAGAAACACTCTTGAAACTATACTGTACTATTCTGGATTTCTGATCCGTATAATAACATGGTTTGGTATGGTAGGGTTTACAGGATTTTGATATGGTTTGGACTCTGCAAGCGCGTGACCGCAATTGGTTTCCTTTTGACTACACGCATGTGCATGAATTTATCACATTTTGATAATTACTTGAGATATATCCTAGAAATTCCTAATAAAAGAGGAATGATATAATATATGGTTTTTCCTAAGGTGAGATGCACACTTTTTTTTTGGTACAAGATATAATTAATTATACTGATACTATAATAAAAAGTGTTGATAGTACGTACCTATTCAACCAAATAACATACATAATTGTATCTGAACAAAATTAAAAAGTGTCTTAAAATTATTATTATTAATAATTTATTATTGTGCATCTGAAATTCATGTGTACCTTAAGAATTAATTTGTTTCATTTCATGCCTTAGTGAATACATCATATGTTATTATATAGTTCTAATGGCTTGGTAATCACAATGTTATAACTTCCAAGCTAAGCTCGATTTTTTGTGGCAGTTGCCTATTGGTCTTTTTAATTGGTTTGAGATGATCAGATATGGCCAATTTATGATTTTGTGGTCCTTTAAAGGTTAAGGAGGATGAACAATGCCGTACAAGAACGTACGTTTTACTGTGAGATGGCTTTGTGTATAAACGAAAGAAAAGTAATGAAGATTCTATGACGTGTTATTTATAAGACTACCTTAAAAGCATTTTATGACCAGGGTAATAATATGTTTTCGATGGGTGACACAGAACAACACAGTTGAACCTGACTGTTCGTGCTCAAACTAGAAGACGCAGAGAGAAGAAGAAGATATGCAAATGTGAGCAGAGGTGATAGTTGTTTATATATTGTACAATATAACAGCTCTCCTCTTACCAACTACAAAAAGAAGCGAAAGTTGTGGTTATGGAGAAGAAGAATCTAGACACGTACATGTATTAGGACTCAAATACATAGAGTGAGTCCTAATAACATGGTTTGTTAAAACGTGTTGCGGACAAGAGAGTAGAGATGATCTACAAAAATAGGGGTTTAAATTATTGTTGTAATGACAAAAAGATTGACCACACCACACGCATGCAAATCGAATCGAGCAGGTGAGCAGCGTGGTTCCCCTTTATTCCATCTCCATAACTCTTCACGGCTTCTAAAAAGTGCTGAGCTTTATAAGGAAGGCAAAAGTGAGTTAAGAAATCAATGTGGGACAACAAATAAAGATAAAGACTTAATAAAAGCTTTTATCTTTAAATGTTTTCCCAACAATCCCCCACATATTTAAAGAGACAAGGTTAGAGCGAACAACGTCGAAGTGATATATAAGAGCTGACTTTAATGTCAATGAATGGCACTGGAATTGACATGTAGTAGCATTGAGTAATTCTCTTCCTGAGAGTAAGTTGCCTCTTGAACTCGTCCGTCTCGTCGGTTAGACGAATTTTGAACTCTGATGTACATGTTGATATTTACTATTTTGTACAATCATTTACCCCTTATTTTAGTTGTTTTAATGCTCATTTTCTTTATCCTAGTGAAATTGAGAATTGTTTGTGTGTTATATTGTCTCAAGGGTTGAATTATCCACAAGGAGCAGCAAAGGAAGAATTTTGGAACATTTTGGACAAGTTTTGGAAGAAAAGGAAATTACTTGATGAAGGAAGGAAACAAGAATAAGAATTGGAAAAGAATTGTAAAAGAATTGGAAGCTATCTCATGGGCCCAAGTCCCATCTATCTCCTATATATTCTACATATTCTCTACAATTTAAGGAGTTCCTAACCCTAGTTAGTTTTAGTCTATTTTTCTCTCTTCTCTTTATATTTCCCTAGCATAGTTTAAATTAATTTTATATTAGATTATTTAATCTCAAGCTTGGAATCACAGATTGAAGTTGGAATTGTTCTTCATTATCAGTAAAGTTTTCTCTTCCCTTTATATTTCTTGTAATATTTATGATGATTTATTATAGCTTTGCTTTGTTTACTTTTATGATGCATGAGTAGTTAGCTTTTGGGTTTGGATTAGGGTTCTATTGCTAGTCTATGCTAGATTTATGATTATTGCATAAAGGGGATAATTTATTAATCTAGGGGATTTTATGTTTGAATTGGATTATAAATTCCTCTTATTGATAATTGATGCGCAGCTTTCATTGATTTGCTTTGGAGAGGATTTCATCACAACGAAAGTTGGGTGAAAGACTCAGCCTAACCAATTTCAACCCAATTTTTCCTACTATGAGAATAGGGGTAATTTGGGGGCTTATAATGCTTTTGTGTTTAAGGTTATGATTAATGCATCACGAAAGTGGGGCAATTCTAGCCCAATTCTAGTTTATTGATTACGAAAGTAACTGAACTGAATTTTTGAGCGCATTGCCAATAAATCCCTTGGTTAATTGTTTTTCCCTAATTTTGAGATTGCAATACCCCTAATCTGAGCCATTCTTTTATCATATAGTTTATTCCTCATTTAATTTGCATATTTTATTTTCATTCCTTAATTATAGTTTGCTTGGATTCTAGTGAATTCCAATACTTTAGTGACTAGAATTTAATAATTCACACAATACGTGCCCATAGCCCCAATCCTCAGTGGAACGACATTTTACACCCTCTTTTAACTATCACCATTTTACTCATCACATGTAACACTTGCAGGTTCTGCGTAGTCAAACTCTATCTCAATGTAGACTTTAACTCTGTCAGATCTATCTCAACATAGACCACCATGAGAGGCTATAGAGTAAGTAATGGCTATTTATTTCCTTAAATTTAGTGTAAGTCTTTCCATAATTTTATTTGACTACAAAAGTAGTGTCCATCATGAATTCCTTACCCCATTGGTTTTAAACCCATCACCCTTGATGTTTCAAGGATGACATTTCGATTTAGGCCTTTTATGAGAAGATGCAACATTCCTCTTAGACTTCACAAAATCCATTCTGATGACCCAATTCAATATTAACCATCATACAGACTCATGTCTGACTCTTATCTGTCTTCTTTTCCCATTGTAGACACTATTTTTTGCGACACAAATGGCAATTTGGAAATCATAATGTATAGGGATAGAGGGTGTTGGACACCCCCACAATGGCACGCCTGCCAATAAATTCCTTAGCCACTTAACTTCTTGGCTTGCCAGTTCAAGAGCTATAAGCTCTGCTTCTATTGATCTATCAATACATGACTGTTTGGTCAACTTCCACGATATACCAGTTCCACACATGGTGAACACATATCCATTGGTCGTGTTGACATCATCACTGTCATTTACCTAGTTTGCATCACAAAACCCTTCCATCATTTCTAGGAATCTTGTATAATTAAGAGCCCAATCCATGGTGCCTCTGAGGTACTGAAGCACTCGCATTGTTTTAGGGAATTCCAGTGTGTACCACTTGGGTTGTGAGTTTATTCGCTGAGCTTATTCACTACAAACGCAATATCAGGTCTAGTATAGTTCATTAGAAATATTATACTCCCAATTACCTTTGCATATTCTTCTTGAGACACACTAGCCTCCAGATTCTTTGAAAGTTTAATATTAGGATCATAAGAAGTTTTAGCCGGGGTTACATCATAACTATCAAACTTCTTTAATAGTTTCTCTATATAGTGGCTTTGCGATAAATGGTAATCTTTATCAGTTTTTGTAACCTTTACCCCAAGTATAACATCGGCTCCACCCAGATCCTTCATATCAAACTT
Source organism: Ipomoea triloba (assembly GCF_003576645.1). Taxonomy (NCBI): domain Eukaryota; kingdom Viridiplantae; phylum Streptophyta; class Magnoliopsida; order Solanales; family Convolvulaceae; genus Ipomoea; species Ipomoea triloba. Next base: position 12,598,946 of record NC_044916.1, on the reverse strand, counting down.
GTCACATAGAGTTCTTTTAGTCTCATTTACAGCTTCAATGTTTGAACTGAAAATCAACATGTCATCTACATAGAGACATATAATCACAATTTTAGACACAATTTCTTTGGTATATAAGTAGACATCTGACCAATTAGCAGTGTAACCCATGTGTACTAAGGTTTTATGAAATTTTAGGGGCTTGTTTCAAGCCGCATAGAGATTTTTTGAGTCTACATATATTTCCTTCCTGGGCAGGATCAACACATCCAAGAGGTTGTTCCATGTAGATTTCTTCTTCTGGATCACCATTGAGGAATGTTGTATTTACGTCCATAGAACACAGATGGTTGCAATTTTTGTTACTAGTGAGTATGTATAAAAGTAATCTTCACCAAATCTTTGTGTGTAGCCTTTGGCTACAAGCCTGACTTTGAATCTTTCGATAGACCCATCTGGTCTTAATTTCCTTTTGAAGATCCATTTACAGCTAATTGGTTTACACCATTTGGGTAGATTTACCAATTTCCAAGTATGATTGGATTATATATAGGCCAGTTCACTTTTAATTGCTTCCTTCCATGATGTAGAATCGACCGATAGCATAGCCTCTTCAAAGGTTTTTTGTTCTTTTTCTAACTCCAATTGACATATGAACTGAACACATAATTCATTTATGTCTCTTAATTCGGTTACAAACGTTATGCAGTCAGAACCAAAGTTTTTTTCAATTCTATGCCCTTTTGCTTCTTCTAGGCTCATCAGAATCATTTGCAATACTTGACATAGGAAGTCATGCATGTTCATTTCTTTGAAATCTACCAGCAAATAAGTAATAAGAATTTTTTAAAGGAAATATGTGTTCAAAGAAGACAACATCTCTAAATTCACACATAGACAAGGGCAGAGCCAGAAATGTCTTCCAGTGGGGACGGAACATTAAAACAAAAGAGATAGTTTTTTTTTTATAAATATATATATACACACACACACACATGTATATGTAGTACATGTTTGTGTGTGTGTGTGTGTCTATATATATATATATATATATATATATATATATATATAGACACACACACACACAAACACATGTACTACATATACATGTGTGTGTGTGTGTGTGTGTCTATATATATATATTTATATATATATATATAGACACACACACACACAAACACATGTACTACATATACATGTGTGTGTGTGTGTGTGTGTCTATATATATATATTTATATATATATATATAGACACACACACACACAAACACATGTACTACATATACATGTGTGTGTGTGTGTGTGTGTCTATATATATATATTTATATATATATATATAGACACACACACACACAAACACATGTACTACATATACATGTGTGTGTGTGTGTGTGTGTCTATATATATATATTTATATATATATATATAGACACACACACACACAAACACATGTACTACATATACATGTGTGTGTGTGTGTGTGTGTCTATATATATATATTTATATATATATATATAGACACACACACACACAAACACATGTACTACATATACATGTGTGTGTGTGTGTGTGTGTCTATATATATATATTTATATATATATATATAGACACACACACACACAAACACATGTACTACATATACATGTGTGTGTGTGTGTGTGTGTCTATATATATATATTTATATATATATATATATACACACACACACACATGTATATGTAGTACATGTTTTTGTGTGTGTGTGTGTCTATATATATATATATATATATATATATATAGACACACACACACACACAAAAACATGTATATATAGTACATGTTTTAGATATAAATATACGAAAATAGATATAGTAAATAATAGCTTAGTTGGACTAGGTGGCAAATGCATTTCTATTGTTAGGAAAAGTTGCGAGTTCAAATCCCTTATATATATATAAGGGCTATATACACTGCCTTCACTGTAACTCCGCCCCCTGCACAGAGTAATTTTCTAAACACATAAATCTATTATAAGCAGCAATGTTTTCAGCATACCCAACAAATATGGAATCTGGGTTTTAGGTCCTAGGTTGAGCCTTTTGAATGATGTAAGTCCCACATTTGCTAAGCACCCCCACACTTTAAATTATTTGAGGTTAGGAGTGTGCCCTTTCTACAACTCATATGGGGGATTTTCAAACACTTTATGGGGTACTCTATTCCCCGGCAACGGCGCCAAAAATTGATGGACAATTTTAATAAGTCCTCGCAAGTGCACGAATCAATTGCAGTATAGCGTGCAAATCAAGGGTCGATCCCACAGGGAATTAATACTATGCAATATGTAAACTTGAAATTAAATGAACTTGACAATTTAAAGTGCTCAAAACTAAAAGCAATATCAATAGTGAAAACTGAACCAAATGATATGTAGAAAACCGAGACAAGAAACAAGCAATTAAAAACCTTGACAATAAGATTGCAAATAAATTAACAGCTAACATGAGAAAAGAAATGCTAGGTACATGAATAAACTACCATTATAGTAAAGAAATTTTGACTGACAAATAATTGAGTACTAAAGATGGTATTTAACGAACCGTAGGCATTAAGAACAATCTTAGGGATCAAACGTAGCATTTTAAAACGGAACTAAATCAAACAAGTCAAAGCTTAAAAACGATGACAGAGGAAAATCTCTCTCTGCAAAACAGTGAAGAACAGGATCTCCTCGAACGAAGTACCAAGAAAACGAAGACGTCGACGGAATCTCCGATGGGAGAAGTCCCGCAAACGTCAGGAGATACACCGGAGAAAACAACCAGCGCTCTGTCTTTCAAACAAATCGTTGCAAATGAGACCGGCAATTTGTCTGTCAACCAGAATGATCTGGATCTCATCTCTGATGATGAAGAAGAAGATCCTAATGAAGAGATTGATGGAGGATGCCTAGTAATCCGCCTAACTAAGGAGGAAAAGTTTAGGCTACGTAGCAGGTGGAAGTAGACTCTCATTGTTAAAGTGCTTGGAAGGAACGTTGGTTATGCGTATCTACTGAGAAGGTTGACAGCATTATGGCACCCAAAGGCTAGAATGGAACTAATCACCATTGAAGGGGGATATTTTCTCGTCAAGTTTGCATCGCTTGAGGATTACGAATTTGCGAAGTATGGGGGCCCCTGGATGGTCTTAGAACACTACTTGGTCGTAAAGGAATGGGTTCCAAATTTTGATCCCCTCACCGATAAAACAGAAACAGTAATAGTATGGGTACGTTTTCCTTGCTTATCTGCAGAGTACTATGATCACAAATTCCTCATGAGGGTTGGAGGAAAGATAGGTAGGCCTATCAATATAGATACAGCTACTAGCCTAGTCTCTCGGGCCATGTTCGCAAGAATCTGCGTTGAGGTTGATATCACCAAACCTCTGCTATCCAAGTTTACGCTAATGAGGAAGGTAAGGGGTATAACGTATGAGGGACTGCATCTTATATGTTTTAAGTATGGCATGTATGGCCATAGTTTGGAGAAATGTCCTTAGAATCACGAGCATAGCTTCAGGGAAGAGCATCCGATGGAGGACGGGGGTGATGGCAGTTCGCCGGCGACGATGGGCGTGGAGAGTAACGGTCAGAATATAGCAAAAGGAAAGAAAGGTCCCGGTAAGGAAACATTGCATGTGAGGCCGGAAGTTACGGATGATTATGGATCCTGGATGATAGCGGAACGTAAAGCGAGAAAGTATATGAGAAACCCGGAGAAGAATCAGCGTAATGAAAGTGATTATGGAAAGAATGCGACACGCAAGAAAGGTAAAGGAAAAGAGAAAGCGGGCATGAGTTCAGGGTCAAGATATGCATCCCTTGCAGAGGAAAATATGAGTGAACTACCAAGTGAGGAACATGGAGAGGAAACTGACCTGAGCGGACAACAGGAAAAAACTTCAAACCATCAAGGCCCAACGAATGTGGGTACTGCAAAAGGCCCAACAAATGTGGGCACCTCTAAAGGGAAAAGACCCGCAACCTAGGTCTCGGAGAAACAAATAGAAAGAAATAACAGGTATGGAACTCATAAGGTGGTGAAAGAGGGGACAGTCAATAATCAAAAGAGCAAACGTGCGCAAACTAGTCAAGGGAAAAAATCGAATCAGGCAGGGGCATCGAGTGAACATACACTCGTCAAGGGAAACAACAGAGGAGACAAGGTGACGCAAGTGGTGGGAGAGGACGCTACAATGAACATGGAAAATCTACTCATGGCCGAAAAGAACAACCTTGAGCACCATGGTGATCCACCTGACCAAAGAGACGATGGCCCGTCGTATCCAACGGATGGGGAGCTTTTTGAAGATAGCCTTGATGGCGTGGGAGAGGGGGATATGGAGATGGAGCTCTAAGGAGTCACTGCTGCTCGGTAGTGACCTTGGGGTTTGTTTTTCTTCTCCCTTTGTCTTTGTGTTTTTCCTGCCTTCGTGCTTTTACTGGTTCTCTCTTCTTGCTTTGTGCTTGGTTTTCCTTTTTTTTTTTTGTTGTTTTCCCATGAAGGTCATAACATGGAACTGCCAAGGTGCAGCGTCTAAGAGCTTCCTTAGAGCTGCTAAATGGATTGTTAATAGCCACAAGCCGGAAATTTTATGTCTTTTGGAGACTAAAACGTCTGGAGATCACGCTGACTATGTTTGCAAAAATTTGAACTTTGAAAACTGGATTAGAATTGAGGCCCTGGGTTTTAGCGGAGGTATCTGGATTCTATGGAATGATGGAACCAAAGTTGAAGTGTAGTGCTCACACCCCCAGTTTATTCATCTGATGATTACTGACCGTGATGATCAACCTTGGAACCTGTCAATTGTTTACGGCAGCCCAGCGATCCATCTAAGAAGAAGGCTGTGGAGTGAATTGAACCGCTCCAAAATGAAAATTAATGGACCATGGTTAGTTGCCGGTGATTTCAAAGCGGTAACTAGCAACGATGAAATTTCAAACCCGGACAACCCAGGGACGCATCGAAACAATGATTTCAAGAACTGGATATTCGACGAAGCTCTAGTGGACCTGGGCTTCTCTGGCCAGAAATTCACATGGAAAAGAGGCCAGGAATGCGGAACCTTTAAAGGCGCTAGGCTTGATAGAGCCTTAGGATCACTGGACTGGATTGAGAAATATTGCAATGCAGAGGTGACGCACCTACCTATGATAAAATCAGACCACTGTCCTATCTTGATTCAAACAGATGGTACTAAGCAAAACCAAGCTAAAACGTTTAAATTCCAAGGAGCCTGGACACGTCATCCAAAGTTCTTGGATTTAGTTGAGAAATGCTGGGATGATGATGCCACGGTCTGGGAGAATAGGGAGACTACAACCAAAAAACTACAAGAGTGGAATAAAGACATATTTGGAAATATTCATCTAAAAAAGAGAAAAACGCTAAAAAGACTGGAGGGGATCCAAAAAAAAACTTGATAGCAACTGTCATTCGGGAATCATTAGACTGGAAAGAAAACTCAAGGCTGAACTTGAAGAGATTCTCCACCAAGAGGAAATTCTATGGTACCAGCAAGCAAGGGAAGAATGGATAGCCTCAGGAGACAGAAACACGAGTTTTTATCATGCTGCAACCAAGGTCAAGAAAGCTAAGAAAATGAACTATAAACTTTTTGATAACAATCTTTTGCAGGTGCTTAGCGAGGAAGATACTGAGAAAAATGTCCTAAGCTACTTCAGGAACATTTTCACCAAGGATAATGACATAATTGAGGGGTGCGCCCTCAAAGGACAGTTCCCCACGTTAAGCGTGACGGATTGGAATGCTTTTAATAAGGATTTCACTATGGATGAAGTCAAAGCAGCGCTCTTTGACATGGGACCTCTCAAAGCTCCAAGCCCCGATGGTTTTCATGCTTGTTTCTATCAACGGTCATGGCAGGTTGTTGGTAAGTCCGTGTTCAAACAGTTCCAACGGTTCATAGAGACTGGAAACCTTGATGAGGGAATGAATGATACTTTGGTTGCTCTCATACCGAAAGTTAGTTGCCCAACGAGTGCTAGTCAATTCCGACCCATTAGCCTGTGCAATGTTATTTATAAAATTATTACCAAGGCTATGACAAATAGAATTAAACCCATTCTTCGGAAGCTTATTGGCCCGGAACAGAGCAGTTTCGTACCTGGTCGGCAAATAACAGATAACATTCTGGTTTATCAAGAAGTGTTTCACTCGATGCGTACTAAAAGTAGCGGCGCTGGGCATATGATTCTTAAAATTGATCTTGAGAAAGCTTATGACAGACTGGATTGGGATTTCATGCGGGATACGCTCGCCGAAGTGGGTATGAATGAAAAATGGGTCAGAAATGTCATGACATGTGTAGCATCCTCTAAATTAAATATTCTTTGGAACGGGAAGCAATTGGATCCAATTATTCCCACCCGTGGCATTAGGCAAGGAGATGCTATCTCCCCGTACATTTTTGTGATGTGCATGGAGCGGCTTAGTCATATTATCAAAGAGGAAGTTCAGAAAGGCAATTGGAGGGGAATCAGACTCAGCAGGTATAGCCCGATCCTCACTCACTTGTTTTTTGCTGATGATCTTGTTCTTTTTGCAGAAGCTGCACAAGATCAAATTATGATGATAAAACACTGTTTGGAAAAGTTTAGCAAGGCCTCAGGGCAAAGAGTTAGCCTGAACAAGTCCCAAATTTTCTTCTCTAAAAATGTGGGCCAGGAGAAAACTTGTCTTCTCACAGAACTAGCGGGCATTCCAGCTACTAACAACTTGGGGAAGTACTTAGGGGTCCCGTCCATTCACGGGAGAGTCACAAAGGAGATTTTCAATCCCATACTTGAGAGAATTGACGCAAGACTTGAGGGCTGGAAGATGAGGTTTCTCTTAGCGGGGAGACAGGTCCTAGCTCAAACGGTATTGCATACTATCCCTTATTATACCATGCAAACCATGTTTATGCCAGCAGGTATCTGGGAGGAGATTGATAGAAGAATCCGGCGATTCCTTTGGGGTGGCACCCCTGAGAAGCGTAAGTGCCATCTAGTTAGATGGGACACGGTCACAAAGCCGAAATCAATGGGTGGACTTGGACTAAGATCGACCAAAGAGGTTAATTTAGCTTTTATGGCCAAATTAGGGTGGAGAATACTCACAGAGGATGATAGCATGTGGGTTAAACTTCTTAAAGCTAAATATGCGCATGGAAAAACAGGTATGAGTATTTTTGAGCAAAAGAGAGGAAGCTCTAATGCATGGCGGGGAATTGTATCGGCCTACTCTATTCTGCACGCTGGGGTTCGATTTAATGTAAAAAGTGGCATGAATGCACGGTTTTGGGAGGATAATTGGATTCATGACAACCCTCTAGGAAGCTACATCCCAAGCGAAATACATGAAGTTATAAAAAACAAGACTGTGAGGGACTACTGGAAGAATAACGAAGGTTGGGATTGGAGTGCACTACACAATATCCCGGGTACTACTAAAGCGTGCATGGACTTGATATCTCTTGAAGAGACTACAAGCGTAGATGAGCCAACATGGAAAGGAGAAGCTTCTGGTAAGTTCTTAGTGAGCTCTGCTTATAATATCATTTTCGCTACTATGACTAATTTGCAGGAACCAGCGTGGAACAACCTTTGGAAACTCAAAGTGCCAAGCAAGATGAAACTCTTTATGTGGACGGCCATGCATGGAAAAATCCTAGGTAACGCAGAACGCAAAAAAAGGGGTTTCACCATGAACGGCGAATGCGATGTGTGCCACGGAGAGGAGGAAACCACGATCCACGTGTTAAGAGACTGTTGCCATGCTGAGGAAATCTGGACATCGTTGATTGGCAGAGCTCGATGGAGGAAATGGCGTCAACTCAATCCTCGCCAATGGATGGATCAAAACACCACGATGAGGAGGCAACCGGAAAATCACCATGAGTGGCCGTGAATTTTTGCGATCACTGTCTGTTGGATATGGAGGTGGCGAAATGAACGTGTTTTCAATGCCGGGTCTATGGAAATCAATAGAAAAATTGCCTGGATTCGAGAAGCCGAAAAGGAAGTCAGTCGTGCATTTGCACGAGAGAAAAGCATGGGAAGTAAAGGCGGGTCTGAGAAGACCCTGAAGCTGTGTTGGATACCCTCAGCTGCTCATTGGTTTACTTTAAATGTGATATGGAAGCGTGAGGGCGACCGTGCAAACAGCAGGAATTGGCGGCATTCTAAGAAGTGCTGATGGGCGATGGATTGGAGGTTTCGTTGGTACCGACGCAAGCACTGACTCAACCATTACTGAGATGCAGGCGATCGTAAAAGCCATGCGTTGGGCCTGGGAAAGAGGTATCCGAGACTTTGAGATACAATCTGATGCTAAAGAGGCCATTACGTGGATTCGGGAGAAAGAGGATCTTCGGGGCATTGCCCGAGACCTTGTGAACGAAGCTGTTTGCTGGTGTGCGAGGGACTGGAGCATCTCCATCCGAAATATATATCGAGAGCAANGGCAATATTCAGAAGGTGGAATGGAGAGAATTCTCGTCCTGCCCACCGGAGTGTGAAGAGGCATACAACAATGACCTCATGTGTGCCACGCAATGTCGTAGAGTGAGGGTGACCTCCTAATGTGGTCTCACCCTCGGGGTCCCCCCCTCCTTTTTGATAAAAAAAAAACGTAGCATTGTAATTCATACTCATAATGAATTGAAAAGGTAATTAACTATTCTAAACTCAAACTAAAAGCAAAAGGAAGGAATCAGAGTTTGTATTCTCAACTCAAATTAAAGGATAAGACTTAATCAATTGGCAAAAATTAAACGCAAATCACTGCAAAAGTTTCATAGCTAAATGTTCATGTTCCTATGCAGTAGATAATTAGCTACTCAACATTTTCCTAAAGCAAAGAAACAAATAGCAGAAACTTTATAAACTAAGAATTACAAATCAATGTTGTGGCAAAAAGCAGGAAACTTTATAAACTAAGAATTACAAATCAATGCTGTGGGCCCATTGCAATTGAAATAATTAAAAACATGGAAATTAATCCTAAGTTTCCTGCCAAAGGAAATCTTCTCAGCTTAGAAAATTGAAGCTATCAACCCAGCCGTGAACGGAAAGCTACTGGAATTGCTAGAAAACCCTACGGGTGCCGAACGAATCACACACACAAATTGCTCGCAGCTATGCCACCGGCGGAATTCGTCGAGATGGGGAGATGGGGTCTGCTGCCGAACCAGACTTGGTCCGGTAATTGATGATCTTCTTCCTTGAATCCGCCCTCTATTTATATTGTTTACGCCAACAATAACTCCGAGCTCCGATGAAGAATAGCCACAGAAAGCCTTTTCGATCCGATGTCTCTGTTTGCGACCGAAAAAGTTTGCGCCTCTCTCTCTCTCGTTCATTGACTAACGAAGGAAATAATAATAATAATAATAATAATAATAATAATAATAATAATAATAATAATAAATTAGGGTTAAGAGTTTATTGGGCTGACATCATTTTAATAACAAACTTAATTAAATAACAACTCTAAAAATTAACAATATTATTATGGGTTAATCACCTATTTGGTCCCTCAATTATTCGCGAACTGTCAATGTTGTCCCTTAATCCCGTAATCATCGATTTAACCCCTGGAATAAAATGAGATGCGTCAATTTAACCCTTCCAGCCGAATTCCGTCTAATTGCCGGTGAGGAGCTTGATTTAGCAAGGGCAAACTGGACATTTCATATTTAAAAGCCCAATTCTCCCTATTATTACGTTTGACTTTACCATTGTTGGAGCTTAAGACGATGATGCAAAGACGCAACACCAACAATCACAAGCATAGCAATTAACACAAAAGGTTATAAAGCTCAGATAATTTGATGCATCAATCGAAGCAAAAAAGAAATCACTGGCCACCAGCCTCATTCATTGGATTGGGTTTGAAATTGAAGTAAACCCTAAACGGAAGGATCGGAGAAGGTGGTTTTAGGCTCAGATCTGTGAGTTCGAAGGGGCAAAAGAAGAGCCTACGCCGCCATGGCTGCAAAAACCTGGGGATCTTCCGGGTTGCCAAGCCAAGATACGGGTGGATCAGCTCAGTGCCCAGATCAGTAGCCTAGAAAGAAGAAACATACAAATATCATCACAGCCAGGAAAGGAAAACATCAACGTAACATAACCATGGTCCATAGTATAATTTGCGATGCTGCTACAAAGAAGAAATCTTTGGTAGCAGTAGTACATAACCAAACAACCCCCAGAATATATGCATTTCCATTATTCCGCATTTCTCTGTCTGTCTCTGTCTCTCTATATTCATTTCTGGGAAAAAAAACAAAAACAAATCGAAAGGGCTGTTGAAAATAGAGAGATCATTGCGAAACAGAGAGAGTCAACCGCCCCTTTCAACAAAATCCCACCTCTCTGTCGCTCCTCTCTTCCTTTCTGGCAAATATCCGCACTTACATCGCACATCACCCATGAAATACGCTGAAGATGTATTGTTGGAAGACATTTTCGTTTTTCTTTCTTCGCTTGGAGCTACTCTAGGGTTCTTGCGCTGAGTGGAATGAAGAGGGCAAGGAATTGGGCTTTTAAATATGAAATGACCAGTTTGCCCTTGCTAAATCGAGCTCCTCACCGGCAATTAGACGGAATTCGGCCGAAAGGGTTAAATTGACGCATCTCATTTTATTCCAGGGGTTAAATCGATGATTACGGGATTAAGGGATAACATTGACAGTTCGCGAATAATTGAGGGACCAAATAGGTGATTAACCCTATTATTAAAAACTACATATAGCAATAATAAATAAAAAATAGATAAAAATTAATCAATTATTGCAGATTAACTATAAAAAGATTATTTAAAATGACTATAAAAATATTGTTTATCAATAGCCTGCCCCCACAATGAGTCTGGAGCACCTGAACTGATTAGCATTGCATTGATCATTTCTTTAAGAGTTCGATTTTTCTCTCAACTATGCCATTTTGTTGGGGAGTATAAGAAGCAATTACCTCATGAATAATGCCAGAACATTCACACAAATTTTTGAGGAAATTTGTTTCATATTCTACTTCCAGTGCTTTTGAAATCTGCTAAGTCAGTGTGAACAACTTCTAGCACAAATGAAATATGATGATTTATAGCAGAGAAGGATTTTCTGGCAAATTTGGCTTCAACACATATTTCACATTGAGAGTATGAGCCCCTAGATAAGTTTGGCAACAAATTCATATTTTTCAATCTATTTAAACATATTAAACCAACATGTCATAATCTACCATGCCAAACATTAACAGAGACAGTGATATAAGCAAAAGAAGAAGCACCATTATTATTATTATTGTTTGGGCCATGACTAACTTAATTTCAGCCTTGTTCAGCAAGGTTCCAAAGATAAAGTTTCTACGGAGGGAAGGGATATATAATACATGAGTAAATTGCACTTTTGGTCCTCTGACTATGTAGGTCCTGTTAATTTCAACACTTGACTTTTAAAACTAACAAATTAGTACCTTAACTATGCATTTTTTAACAGATTAGGTCCTCCCGGCCAAATCACCGGCTAAATGTCGCCGGAAAGTTGTAATTCATTTTAATTTGTTAAATAAGGGGGGCATTTTGGTCTTTTGCTCCACCTCTTATCTTCTTCTCCACCCAGTCGCCGGAAAAATGAGGGAGGTAACAGATTTTAGGCTATAGCATCAAATGAAAGTAAACAACATAGTCAAGAAGTGCATTGAAAGTAAAATAACAAGTGAGGTGAGGTGGGAAAATAAGCTAAAGGGGAAGATGATTGAACAGAGCCCATAGATTAAACAGAGCACATAGGGAGATGGTGACTACACAGTTTCGATTTGGATTGAACAGAGCCCATAGGAGAAAATAACAGTCTGCAACGGCCGGGGGCGCAGCGGGGGAGGCGCGCCACCGCCCTCAGTCGCCATCGCCGCCGCTACCGCCCTCAAGTCTGTTCTTAATCTTGGGTTCTTCAGCAGATTTGTGGGCGGGCATTGATTCGGTTGGTTGCAAATGTCGTTCTAAGCTCTCTGTAGAAGAAAATACCGCCAAAAAAACCTGGACAAATTGATCCACCATGGAATCCGAAAACCCGCAATCGAGGATGAAGCGGTGATGAAAATCTAAACATTTGATCGAGGACCAAATGATGTGAAAAGACCAAATGCCCCCCTTATTTAACAAATTAAAATGAATTACAACTTTCCGGCGACATTTAGCTTGTGATTTGGTCGGGAGGACCTAATCTGTTAAAAAATGCATAGTTAAGGTACTAATTTGTTAGTTTTAAAAGTCAAGTGTTGAAATTAACAGGACCTACATAGTCAGAGGACCAAAAGTGCAATTTACTCTATAATACATTTTGCAAAAAGTAACTTTTTCCTAGAATATAACATAAGTTCTATTTTTCCTCTACCTCTTAGCTAGGCCTGGGCAAACCGGTTCGGTTCGATTTGGTCTTAAACTAATGAACTGATCGGTTCGGTTAAAAACCAAACCGAACCGAAAATCGATCAGTTTATATATATATATATATATATATATATATATATATATATATATATATATATATATATATATATATATGCAACCTTTTTGTACTGTAGAAAGCCTTTTGGCATTCCAATGAATGCTAAGTCGTTTGGCATCCGTATGCCTTTTAGCTGAAAAGAAAAAGAAGAATAAACAAACAAAAGGAAATGATTCCTTTTTGTCCTCAATTCAGCCGGAATATTGGGATGACAAAGCCAATAGAACAAAGCTTTGTTTTCTTCCTTTTACTATTGCATTTGCTTCCCAAACCTCAAGAGTGTCGTTTTCATTAATTATCCAAGGGAAACAATGAGCTATCACCTATTCCTAAACTTTTTCTATCTTTGTGCACTTGTGTTTCCATGTAAATGTGGGATTTCACCTCAAGACATGTACTGTAGTAGCTTGTCATTGATTCTATCATCTCAGCGAAATTGCCAATCTACTGCAGATTGAAAACGATGTAATCATTATTTTTAACATGCTTTTATTGGAACTTGCAATGCACATGGGTACATGCACATAAGACAATGTCTCACATGGCTCAAGGGGCCAAATTATGCACATAATATAATAATAATAATATTATTATTATTATTATTATATCAATTAATAGCATTAGAAAATGGAATACACAGAACAACTAATACCAAGTTGTCATTAAATATTCTAAATCAGGTTACTTCATCAATAGTTGGGCGGAAAATTTCACCTGTTTTATTTTGCTTTAATACATACTAGTACTAGTATGTTACCCGTGCGATGCACAGATGAATATTTAAAATTTGATTGTAATTTGGAATGAATAAATAATTATTAACATTATTTGAAGCAAACAATTGTGTAAACAACGTACGTACTATGTAATCATCATTTTATGACACTTATGTATAAAACAGAATATTACAAATTATTAAAAACTTTATGATAAACAACGTTAGTAGTTGACGTACTAACGGTATATGAGTCATTACAAATTAATATTTTCAATCTGCTTGGATTGCTCACTCTAGAAGCAGTAATGTACAGTTAGCCATGAACAAAAACAGGTTTCTCTAAAAGTAGCCCCACATGTTAAAGTGTTTGTCCTTGACTCTTGTTAATGGTAATTGCATATGACAACATCAAAGAAAATTGTCTTCTTTAAAATTTGAAAGGTAGTCTCGGATATGATGGTGTTATAGTCATCCTGGGGACCAAAACTTTAGTTCCTGCATTATTACCAACCATGATTTTTCCTTCAATTACATGATCTGCTAATTTAGAAATCACCAATCTAGTGTCATTACATAAACCAATTGAATGTTCTATGTTTCTCATCAACATAACAGGTGATCTAACCTTTAAAGTTAATGAATGGTTGGGGACATCTGAGGCTCTTATACCATTTAGGAACTCGGGAGTGTGCAAATCAGCCAATAAACTACTACTTGAATATGATTTACACACACTGTCACAACTTAAGTATGTTCTGCTGGCAACAATATGCAAATCACTCATATAGTCATTGATGCAATTAACCACATCTAACGTTGGTGCTAATATAGCTCGTCCTTCAAGAAAGCTAGAATCTGAATTGGCACTCATGAACATCGAAAACGTGTTTCCAACTATGGTTGATACTAGGTCTCCATTAGATGTTAATAACATATCATATGGTATCTCTATCTCAGCATTACCATCATTTTGAACACCTACAGTTCCATTGCCGATAGTTGTAATCCAATTTGCAAACTCCTCTAGTTTTTTTTATGTCAACTCTTGGAACGCTCCTATTTAGTCGAAGGTTCTTTGTCAGCTTTAACACGTTACAACTGTTCCACAGGTAGGATGAGTTAATTGTTGCAGAAACAATGTCTTGTCTAGTACCTTTCAGAACAACTGGTAAAATTTGATGGAAATCACCTCCGAAAACAACAGTTTTTCCACCAAACGTTTGATCAGCACTGTTGGGATTGTCAAATCAAAGTAAATATCTCATTGTTCTATCTAGAGCTTCAAAACAGTGTTTGTGCATCATTGGCGCTTCGTCCCAAATTATTAATTTAGTTTTGACAATCAATTTAGCTAGGTGGCTACCTTGTTTAATGTTATATGTTGAGTCTTCATTTATTGCAATAGGTATTGCAAATCTTGAATGAGATGTCCTACCACCAGGAAACATCAACGATGCTATGCCACTTGATGCAACATTGATAACAATATCACATCTACAACGGAATATGGAGGATAACCCTTTCCATAGAAAAGTTTTTCCAGTACCACCGTAACCATAAACGAAGAACAAACCACCACTGCCATTTGACACATCCTGAATAACTGTATCATATATTTCTCTCTGCTCATCAGTTAATCTTGTTGCCATTTTTTCGCTTTCTACTTGAAGTGTCTCACGATCATAGTTCAACTCCTCAAACAACAAAATGTTTTTGCCCAATCTTGAATCATGAAAGTTTAGTGTTGGGATCGGAGGAAAGTCTTTAAGAGACTTATTGTGAAGTATTAGCAATTTTTCCAACTCTATCAAAGCGAAATTTTTTTCTCATCTTTTGATAGTATTAGATATGTAACAAAAAAAGAGTACTAAAATTGTAAGTATGTGCTTGTTGGCATAGTTTTTTCATTGCATGAATTGAGCATCTTCAGCTCGATGATGCCACACTTCATCTCATACATATTTTGCCCTAGAGAGAGAGTTTGAAATCAATAACACAACAAACAATTTTCTCATCGACTGACCAGATGACCAATGACTAGCTTCCTCAATTGCATCAATATACTCTTTGTTATCATCTAATAACCCCTGCGTGTAGCATGCATCCCTAAATGACTTGTATTCCACTCCATCAAATGACCTGATGTCTTTAAAATTGGTAGGTCCACGAACAATATTCAAAAGACATCTAAGGTAATATATTTCACCATTGGCAGGCGGTACAAAGAAGATGCGACCAATGAAAAATCTTTTTTTTTCTTGGATGTCACTCACGAATATCTCTTTTTCATACAAATTTATTTGGCATTTCAATGTATGTTAACAAGCGTGCATCTTCATATTTCTTGTTGCTTCAAACCATCCTTTGAACATACTCTGGCCCAACGTTTCCCGCCCTAGGACATTGTCAATGCAGTCATCATCTTAAAAAATAATAGACTGACAATCGGGAAGGTGGAAGCTTAATCTCTCAATCGTCGGTGTTCTATATTGGGCTTCAAAACCAAATAGTTGCCATGCCACCTCAAAGCAGAAATATACCTATAATCATAGTATATATTTATCTCATCCACCACCTCTTGACCGTGTTCATCTGTAGTACTCTTGTAGAATTCAACTATGACACGGTCGTTCCCTTTGTTTACATACTTGAAGAGGTACTTGATTGATCTATAATGGTTACACAATTCTACGTTTATGTGGACCTTGTACCTCAAAAGCAGATAACGGTTATGCGGAACAACGTACCTATTGTCTAGTTCTATACCGTTTTTATTTACAATCCTACCATAATCCAGACGCCTATATATGGGATAACCATCTTGATCAAATTGAGATTCATCTATGTATTGTTTTGGGAAGTGTTTTGAACATTTTCCATTAACCATACATGGAGAATTCTTTCTAGCCAATCCACATGGACTGTGAACCATAAATTCCTTAACTACATTGTAGTAATCCATATCTATTACCTTGTTTGGTATCTCAGCCTTTATAATTGAATCCATGTATGTTGGATTTGACTTGTCAACTTTGTTCTTTAAGAAGATTAGAATGTGTGCATGCGGTAGCCCACATTTCTGAAATTCAATCGTGTATTACAATGGAAGAAAAATGTGAAATTAAATTGTTGAATATAAGACATTAATTTGAAAAATGAGAATGTATCAAAATTTTGCATTTACCTAATGCGACTGCACCAAATAATTCACCATTCCTAACTTTTTTTATTAGAAAATTCAACTTCATCTTGAATATTCTACACACAATATCCGGTCGATCTTCTGGTTTTAGATTTCTTTTGGTAATGTATCTTTGTATTTCAGGTCACTTTGGGTTACATGTGAATGTAATAAAAAGGTTAGGATAACCTATGTGTCGATAGATGGCCATTGCATCCTGATAATTTTGGATCATATACCGTGCTCTACGGGGTGAAACTGGATGACAGTAGTATTCGTTTTTCCTGGGTGCTAGCTTCAACTTCTCCCTGCGCCAAGGCATCTGTCAATCATTTCAATGCTTCATACCTTAGCGATTTTTGGTGTGTCTTAATATATATAAGCCTAGCAGATTCTACCATTGTGTATGCATCCACCACAAAATCGTTAAAATAATCTCCTAACATACAATATACATGAAATTTCATACAACCTTTCATGTATTCGAAAAACAAAATACTCCCTTTGAAATATACAGTGCCTTGCATTCTTGTTATTATTGCAATAAATATACATAGTATGCTCAGATTATGCATATTATTAACTCATACTTCATAATTACATTGCAATACTTAGGCAATTTAATATGCACCTTATTATTAATATTTGCTAAAAAAATTGATGACAATTTAATAATAAATTAATGAGAAATTAAATTAAACAATTAAAGATAGAAAAAGCCCAAATATAATAGAGGAAAATATTTAAGCAAGCCCAAGAACAAAAGTGTGATCTCCAGCCGGTTTCTCCAGCGATGTCGCCACCGCCAGGAGCCTAGCCTCGTCGCCTCCATCTCGCCTCGATGCAACCCTCCGTCCGCCGTATCTTTCCGTCGCCAGCGTTGCCTGAAGGAGAAGGGAAGCAGCGACTTCGCCGGCAACCAGCTTTGCCGCCGCCATCCCTCTCACCGGTCAGGGGAGAACGATAAATCGGAGACTAAAGCCGGCGAATAAATCCGGTGTTTCTCCGTCAAACATAAGCAGTATGGCAGTAGGTTTATATAAATTTATTTCGAAATTAATTCATTTATATTTTGAAATTAATTCATTTTTTTTTCTGTCCATTTTGTGGCATTTTATGTGTTTGTTATATATATATTTTTTAAAAATTGTTTTCACTCTAAAATTCTGATGTTCAGTTAGGGTTTCTTTCAATCTGATAAATTTATTTTACGAACTTCAATGTGTTAAATTTACTGTCTGAAATTTTAATGCATGGGTGTATACATACGTATTAAGACCTAAGTTTAGTGGATTAGTAAATCAGTTGGTAAATTTACATAAAAACTACTTTTATCTGTGTTTGTGTTTATCTGAAAATTGTAGAAGTACATTTATATAGTTGAAGTTGTATTTAGAAGACTATTAACTTTTTCTGTTTTTTTTTGGAAACAGAAGACTATTCCCTTAAACAATGCACTATATTAATTTTAGGTATGCACTATCTAACAACCCATAACTTCACAGCAAATAAAAAAAAAAAGAATTTGAAAAGAATTAAAAAGAGATCTATGCAATATATAGGTTATATATATATACACGTTATGACCAGAATGCTGCTAAACTTTGAAGCTGTGGACATCAAACTGCTTGGCAATAAGTTATCTGTAACACATGCTCTATGCCAACTTCAAATACCAAGCTATGTACTTAAAGCTTACATCTTATTTACAAAATCTGATGCTTTATGGGGTTAGGAATAATTAAATACCTTGATTTGGTTCCAACTGTGGTTTCCTCTTTCTTCCTATGACTGCAGAAGTTGTTAATTTCTTCATTCTGCAAGGCTTGTGTTTTGAAAAAAAGATGAGAGGTTTTAAAAGCTTGTGTTTTGGAAAGAGATGAGAGAGGATTTAAGAGGATTACAGTGTTCGTATTATTAAAGAATGGAAACATACCAATGGTTTATTTGAATATTTAATATCATATTACATTGGAATACTAAACGTCTTGTAACCATATATGTTCTTCTTTGGAATACTAATCAGCCAACTTGATTAAAGAATGGTTTCTTTGAATATTTAATATAATATCACATTGGGAGACTAACTGTTTATTCACCCAACTTTGGAATCTTTCATTTTCTCCTAAAACGTTGCGTTTCAATATAGGCAGGAAGTTTTTTTCTGAATTTTAAGAGTCATTTCCATTTTTGGTCCTACTGTTATTGGAGCATTGTCAATTTTAGTCCACTTCATTAATTTTTGCCACATTGTGACCTGTCTTATTTAGTCATTGCCACTTTTAGTCCACCGTTAAAATTTTTGTCAAATTGCCGTCCAAAATAGGGGTATTTTTTGTCTTTTCATGCTTTGGTTATCTCCTTGACCCTTTGCAATGATTTTCCTTACACATTTTCATCTATTGAAGAGGTCCGGCGAAAGCCATGTGAGCCACATTACAAAGCCATGGCTTTCGCCAGACTTCTTTATTAGATGAAAATCTATAAGGAAAACCACTACAAATTGTAAATGAGATGATCAAAGCATGAAAAGATCAAAATACCCCTGTTTTGGACGGTTATTTGACGAAAATTTTAACGGTGGACTAAAAGTGGCAATGACTAAATAAGACTGGCCGCAATGTGGCACAAATTAATGAAGTGGACTAAAATTGGCAATGCCCCAATAACAGTAGGACCAAAAATAGAAATGACTCGAATTTTAATTATCATATATGTTCTGCTTTATTATAGTAGAGGAAGAGGATAGAGATAGAGATTCCATCTATACCGTATTTTTTTTAAAAGAATATTTCATTTCCTTTTCGTTGCTTCTCTCTTTCCCTTCCATCTCGATTTCTTCTCGTTGGGTACAAAACTACAAGTCTACAAACAAACAACTCAAATTCGCTGTTAGAATTCAAATTAACGGGCGAATAGTTAGAAATTTCTGGTAGGGATTAAGTTATTGCACATTTACTTGATGAATTCTCTCTTGGTAAACCCTCAGTTCAAAGATTAAACTTTGTTCTTGTATATTTGTGTTTCGGTGGAATAGGCATGCTTTGATTCGAGTGTTTTGCTATAATCACAGAGAAATTTGATATAATTTTGAGGGTTTTGGATTTTGGACGCAATGGTGGAATCAGCTTCAGGCTCCAATGTGGTGGAGGAAACTTCTCCGGACTTGTTGAAGAACACGCCGTCGAATATAAGGAGGTTGGCAGATGAGATTGAGCAGTGTGAGGGTAGGCAGAAGTACCTTGCTCATACAGTAAGTCCATCTGATGGAGGTGACGTCCGGTGGTACTTCTGCAAGGTTCCTCTGGCATTGAATGGTTAGTTATTGCATTGTTTTGATATATATATTTTTCATTTTAATTTTTTTGTGTAATCATGCTGTCCCTGTTTTGTTGTGTTACTGAGTTTGATTGCTTTGCTGAATTTTTGTTTGATTGTTTAGTTGAAATTGGTCTTTTGACTATGTGAGGTAAGAAGGTTTTACATGCAAGTGGCAGTGTAATTTTTATTGTCTTTGTAGATGATAATGGTGAGATTGTGAGAATACTGGATATGGATAGGTTTCTGACATTGTGATGCTGTAAAGACTAAAGAGAAACCAGTGAAATTCATTTGTTGTCCTTGGAGTTTTATCCGTATGGTGTTTCAGAATTTATCTAATTATATTCTAACCAAACAAAAAGAGATAAAAAGGAGAAAGAAAAGTATTTCTATATTATTCAAGCATGTTCAGTCATAGAATTCTTTCTTCAAATTCTCATTAATTTGGTTGGTTTTGTTTCAACGACTTAAGAATGTGTGTGTGTCTCAGAGAGAGAGAGAGAGAGAATGCGTGTCCATGTGCTTCACTTCTTAGCTACTATGAAGCATAACAATGTTGTCCTTGAAAAGCTTACATCCAGAATTTGTTTGCAGAACCTGCTGCTGCAGTTCCTCACACAGAAATAGTGGGGCATGGTGATTATTTCAGATTTGGCATGAGGGATTCTCTAGCTATTGAAGCTTTATTCTTGCAGGTATTTTCACATAATTGCACTCATTTCTTTAAAAAAAATTCAGCTCCCATTGATTGCCTAATGAATAAGTTTCTAGTTTGGGAAACTAATCATGTAATTATCAAGAGATGGAACACTTTTATGAATGAATATATTCTTCTCTGGGATGTTTTTCACACCAGGGACTAATGGATTCAATTATTTAAATGTAGAGAGAAGAAGAGTTGCTTTCTTTATGGTGGAAGGAGTTTGCAGAGTGTAGTGAAGGGCCAAGTGAATTGCCAAGTAAATTAAATTCAATGTCAATAGAATCTTCTCCAGTGAACTCTGAGTCGGCTGAAGAGGATGCAGTAGAAGAGAGAGTTGGTGTCCCTGTAAAGGGTGGTTTGTATGAGGTAATTGTCTTGCTTGCAACCTCTGAAGACTTAATCCAATCTGCTTCTGATCTGCCAATTGCATCAATTTCAAGATAGTGATTGGTGTAGGCCACTGTTGAGGAGGTTTGAACTTGGGTAAATCGTTTTTGAGCCCTATTAATTGCCATTAGGATATTCAACTTTATTTGATTAATAACATGGTGTTCAACATTGGCCTATGGAGGCCCTGGTTGTAATGAATGACTATGTGGAAGTATTAGGAAAATTTGAGTGAGGGGTAGACGAAAACTTGGATATTCATTGTAGAAAAAGACATGCTGGTATGGTATGACTTTTGCTCTATTAAAGAAAAATAGAACACTCAATACAGAAATATAGTTCATAGCTTCGTATTGCTGATTTTAACTAGATTGGATTTTTGGAGTTATGTTTCACTGGGTTGAGTTGCCAGTTTCATCTCATTGAAGTCTAATGAAAAAACTTCGCGCAGGGGTGGGGGGATGCTATTTCCATGGTTAGAGTAATATTTTTATCTTTGTACATGAAGTGCAGTATTTAGTGCTGTGCTTTCGTTCTAAATGCAGGACCCATGACGTGACCCAAAACAAAAAGGAATAAATGAAATGTAGAATAAAATCTTTAAATATTAATTGCTTGCTACTGCAGGTATATTTGGCAAAGAGGCACTGTTTTCCTGTTTATTGGAATGGAGAAAATCGGCGTGTCTTGAGAGGTCATTGGTTTGCTTGTAAAGGAGGCCTTGATTGGCTTCCACTCCGGGAAGATGTTGCTGAACAGTTGGAGTATGCGTATCGCTGTAAGGTATTCTTTACACTGGGCCTGTTTACTAACTGGAGAAATTAAAATTGGAGAATAGAAAAACAGAAACCATGTTTACTTGCACAGTTTTCCAATTTGAAAATTGGAGATCTTTAAAAAACTGTGTTCTAAATGGAAAACATAATTTCTATAATCTATTTGGCAATATATCACTACAACCACATTATCACAATTAAAACTTGAACTCTAAACCAAGTTTTAGATTTTGATTGAACTCAATAGATTATTGGTTAGGGTATTTTTTAATTTGTTATATCGTAATATGAGTTTGGTCCAGATATCAGATATTGAAATTTCACATATATTAGACTTCAAATGAAAAATTATATATATACATTTCACTCAAATGAATATATCTAAAAATATTTTAAATATTAGCTAAAAAAAATATTAATATTATCAAAACTAAATTTTAGGTGAACTTAATAGGTTTTTATTTCAGATATATTTTTAGTTATGTTATATTCGGATATAAATTTTGTTTGGATATCAGATGTAAAAATCTTACATATATTAGGCTTAAAAGTAAAATTATATTTGTTCCATTTAAACCAAACATATCTAGAAATATTTTAAATATAAGGTCTAAAAATCACTCGAAATTAAACTTGTGTTAATTCTATAGCGTTAGTCTAAAAATTAAATTTGAAAAAATGAGTGTTAGTAAACAAGTTTTCTAAATAGAAAACAGATAATAGAAAACAAAGAATGAAAACTAAAAAATTAGAAAACAAAGAAAATTGAAGTAAACTGGCAAGTTTGATGCTTTAACTTGTTATTAATAAAAAAAGATTGGAACTCTTTTAATCTGTAAGAGTAGCTAAAATTTTGAAATTTGGTTTTATTAGATTAAAGCGTTGTTTTTTCCTACTTAATGTTTACTTCAGTCAAATTCCATTCGGTTGATTGTTTCGTTTAGGGATTACACACTAGATGACTAGAATGCTGTCTCTTTTTATTTTTTTGAACATGGATACTATTCAGTACTATGAAGTATAAACATTTCTTGCTTTATTTTACTCATGTTGATAAGTTAGAGGTCTACTAGTTGAATTTTGGCTCCTTGCCTATAGGTTTGGCGCCGCCGAAGCTTTCAACCGTCTGGACTCTATGCAGCTCGAGTTGATCTTCAAGGCTCCACTCTAGTATGCCATTATTTTCATTAGTGGAATAACTTTTCATTTGACTATTCTTTCTACTGAGTAATAGGTTTTATGGATGGATGCAGGGACTACATGCTCTCTTCACAGGAGAAGATGATACGTGGGAAGCCTGGCTGAGTGTTGATGCCTCTGGTTTCTCTGGTGTTCTTCGATTCGGAGGGAATGGTGTTAAGTTAAGACGTGGATATGCCTCGTCACAATCGCCAAAACCAACACAAGTTCTTTTCTTTACATTATCTCTACTTTTGATGACATATATCATATATGTTCACTTCTAAATACTTCTCATCTTCACAATACATCCTTAAGTTGATTTTCTTAGGCATTTTAACTACATTGCTTGAGGAGGATGAATGAATACATTTGAATGTGTTAAAAAAAAAAAGGTAAAAATGAAGGTAAAGGGAAAGGGTTAAGTTCTTAGTAGGCATGGTTCATATATTTACCAATGATAAGGAGTTGTATTTGCATAGATTTAAAGTGTAGAAAATTTTTTCAAATATTAACATTGGACACAGATTAGGGCTTCAAATGAGCCGAGCTTGAGCTTGATAAAAACATGGTGGCTCGAGTTCGAGCTCGAGCTCGGCTCGTGAAGTATTTATATAGCTCAAGCTCGGTTCAATTGGGTCGAGTGTACGAGCTCGAGTTCGAGTTAGATTGCTCGGACTTTCAAACTTGAGTTCGACCTATTTAATTCCATGGTATAATTAATAATATAAATTGTTGTATCCATACATAAATAATAAAAACTTCATAAAATTTAGAGTCCAAAATAAAATATAAAACTTATGTTTGAACTATAAAAAGTTCGAAGTCCAAACTTCAAACTTCAAGTATAAGATGCACAAAAACACACTACAGAATTAGAACATAAGCTACAGAATTGAGAGTAGTACTGGGGACGGGATGTTCTCTAGTGACCAAAGATACATTTTGAAGGAAGACCTTATGTGCTTCATGGTTCTCATTACATTGACCAAAGATACATTTTGAAGGAAGACCTTATGTGCTTCCTGGTTCTCATTACATAGACAAGCATTTTCCTGTCAATGTAGAAGAACATCAGATTGGATAGGAAGTATATAAAAATGTGGCAAGAGAGCAGTCAAAGCAGGAAAATTCACTATTGGACATACACACTACCTAGTCTAATTAGCATCCTTTGTAAGAGTTGTCTTTGGACAAGCTCCCATTTCAAGTATATGAAATGGCTCATACACCCAGATTGAATAGCCTCATTAAGAAGATTGTGCCAACACTTCAATCTGTAGCATGTACATGTGGAACCGCAACCAAAATAGAGAAAAGTAATGATAGTTTGTAGTTTTATTTTGACTCATCTGTCAAAACATAAAAGAAAGAGAGTTTCTGAAATATTTTTCTGTGTTTTTGCTGGTGAAAGTTACAGTATATATAGAGTTATAGACAATAATAATAATCAAATCCCTTAAACTTAGGCTAATCTAATCCCTTAAATGTAGCCATGTAGGCTCTAACATAGGAAGAATTACAGCAAGAATATACACAATAATTATGGAAAATCTTAGAGAGATAATCAAGGGATATACAACTGTATAACAAAATAAGGAAAGAAGAATATATTGGCATATCTTTATGAATACAAGTAAAATAGGTAAAGAATACTTGCAGTTCTAGTCTGCAGCAGTATCGGTCTATTTACTTTCACATTTTCTCTGAGAAGAACGATATCTAAACCTTGCCATCCTTATACCTGGCCCCCCTCCTTTGTCTTACTAGCCATTATTGGGACTTTGAGAGCACATGTTTTCCTGCCAAAAGAGAAGAGAAATAAAATATATTGAGAATCAGTTGACATATCACCAAACAAAATATATCTTGAATCAATTCGCATATCACCTTTCATTCATCAGGAATAGAGATAAGATTTGACCAGAAAAAATAATTTGAAAGGATTATCATGCATTTGGTCAAGAGCTTGTGACCTTAACTGGCTCTCCCAATTTAATGAATGCCTAACTTGTAAGATGCAGATAAAAAAACTGAAGATTCCCAGTAATGTGCAATGCAATGGTTCAAAGATAGAAACATAATAATGTAATAATGACAGAAAATAAATGCTCTATTATGAAATGCAGATGCTAGGTCGAACCAGCTTGCTTGCTATCATGCTTATGTTAACGATAATAACTATGTAGTTGTGTAGCAAAGGTGGTAGATCTCACTTGCTTTGCAAATTGTTAAGGTAGTTACTTAGATACTGAATGACTGAAAAACAATTGCAGTTTCTCTCTCAAGGCCATAAAGATATTAAAAGTGACTAATGATAAGCCTGATGGATAAAATGAACTTTTACGTGTGGGGACTGAACAACTATGATTTCTTATGGAACTATGAAAACCTTCGCATACTAATTTTTTTGTTTTTTTGTTTTTAGGATGAGTTACGTCAAAAGAAGGAGGAGGAAATGGATGATTATTGTTCACAGGTATGGTTGAGTGAATATTGTTCAAAGACATTTTTGAAAAGGGGGTGTTCTGTTATCAATCTTATTTTTATCCAAAAGTTCATGTTTGTACAAGCCAGGCAAAAGCTGTTCTTGGCTCTGCTTGCATCAGCATAGTCAGCTTATTTCAGCTTAACTACTGCAATAAGCAGTTACACCTTTTAAAATTTTTTTTTTTAATAAATAATGTTTTTTGAATAAGTTCATGAAAAGAGCTGATGGCTTCTAAAAGCTGTTTTGATTTTTGATCTTATTTTTATAAGCTATTTCATAGAGCTTATCATAATAAGCTGAAAACAACTTTTCAGAAGCTAGTTGAGATGCCAAATTTTAAGTTCTAAGAAGCTAAATACAGCTTATTGAAGAGCACTTGTTAGCCTGTCTGTCCATATTAGGCCCTAATGTGGGGGTAAATGGGTAATACTTGAAATTTCAGTGACTTGCATTATTGAACTTTGTTTTTTGGGACTACAGAATCAAAAGTTGATGCCTACCTTCATTTTAGGACAAAAGGAAATGAAAATGAGATGTTTAATATCAAGGGTACTTGGTAGTTCAATATAACTTGATTATTTGATACTTAAATCTTTGACGATAGTATTATTATGTTCTATGATGCACATATGCTTAATCGAAAGTGTTACTCCGTATTTGGAAGGAGGAAGTGATTTCTTACCTTGTGTATGAGGGTATGTACCCTGTAATCCTGTATATAGTGCCTGGTGTAGGATTTTGGGAGTAAACATAAAACATAGAGTCCAAGTGAGAAATAAAGGCATGAGAAGAAGACAAATGGCTGTACGATACTAAATATGTGGTAGGGTGAATACAACTATTTTTACCTTTTCAAAGAGAAATTGAGAATCCATATAAGTATTAGTTGCTGGCAATCGTGGTAAGGGAGATGGATCCACTCATGCCCCTATTGGTGCTTCAACATCATTTGTGTGTTTGGAGTACACTGTACACTTATATTAGTTATCTAATTGGAGATCCAGGAATAAACTCAACTCAACTGATGGTGGGGAAATATTGATAGTATGTTTGAAGAACTGATCTTCAGATGTGGTTGTAGAATTTTACTAGATGAGGTTAGGGAATTTCAAAAGATGTGTTGGAGAATATCACCTCAAGTCCTTTTTGAGTATGATTTCAAAAACACAGAGTTCTAGGGTTGAGTTTTCTTATTTGGATGGGCATTAAACAAAAGTAGGTATAGGTGTTTGTCCTTGAAGAACTGATGAGGGAAGTTGTTTAATAAGCAAACATACAGTGTCGGACTAGAAATTGTTTAGAACCTTCATTTGGAATAATAGAGCTTGTGAAACTTCCAAGAAATGACAATTTCTGCATTTTTGCAATGCCAGTTTTGACTAGCAATTCCCATTCTATTTGTCGAATGATTGCTCAGCAATCCAGTGTTGAGAATGTTTGTATTCGTCCCATTTTTTTTATTTTTTTTTTTACCGAACAAAGCATTTATTGAATAAAACGAGAGGCCGAAGCCTTACAGACGCCTTAGGCCCAAAAGTGACCTAAGGCTCATAAAGAAGAGGTCCATTGACCTTACACTTCCAAGGGGTCAAAGCCCTAAACATCCAAAGGCCTAAAGCCCTAAAAAACCAAAAGGGGCCAAAGCCCTAAAATTGACCACCATCTAGTCTATCAAATAAAAGCTCAAGTGAGTAACAAACTTAAACTCAAGCCTACTAAAGAAAAGGCCCATTCGGCCATAGCATCTATTCGTCCCATATTATATACCTATGTTTTGGACATTACATCCTAAAGATTATAGTGGCTGATACTCTGAAGATTTAATGCAAATTAAGACTTCAAATGCACACAATCTAATTAATAATTCCAGTATAGGTTCCAGTTCGGCACCTAGTATTCATGGTCCATGGGATTGGTCAAAGGTTGGAGAAATCTAATCTTGTGGATGATGTTGGAGATTTTCGTCATGTCACAGCAAGTCTTGCTGAACGGCACTTAAGTCCATACCAACTTGGCACACAAAGGGTACTCTTCATTCCATGCCAGGTAAATCTTATTTTCATAATTGCTTATTGTTCTTGCGTCATATACTGTTCTGCAATTTTCCCTCTGATTTCCCTTTACAATGATCTTTGAATGTTGCTTCTTGATGCTTTATCCCACTATCCCAGTGTAGCTTTATATGATGTGGCTTTCTGCTGGTTTCTATTTCTTGTTGAATGATCCTATGTTTCTTTGAAAGGAGAAGGGGTAAGTAATATAAAGGGGCAGCATATGGTAGTTAAGTAATTGAAACTTAAACTCTCACATAAGATAAATTAGCAGTTTGCTGGTTGCCAAACCCTATATTTGTATGTATCTGAACAGGCATCACTATATTAGTGTTGTTGATTGTCTTAGCTTTCCTACCTGTTTTACGACAAAAATGTAAGTCCATTTCCATCAATGTACTAATGCAAGAACACACTCACACATGACTCATATATGAAAGGACAATGATTATGCAAGTGAAGCTACTGTTCTAAATATTATTCATGTGTGTGTCTGTGTTTAAGGAAGATTTTATTGACTGAGAAGGAAAAGAACTGATCAGCCACTGGCAAATTGTTGATGGGTTGAGCTCTAGGGAGTCTATGTCACATGCTCAACAAGGGTGGACTTAATTTTTAGTAGAACAAGACGATGATTTCTTCTAGTTTGTAATTAGTACATAATATCTAAATGAACCAGTTTATAGTTGAGAGATTTAGACTGACAGTATTACAAATAATATATATTTGTGTTTTAAAAAGCTGGTATGTAATTGGTATGTGATAGGAGTATTTATTGCAGCTTAGAAGACAGTTTATGTCCACCTTTCCCAAAGAACAAGGGAAGAGAAGAATTAAAAACTAAATCAACAAAATTCAGAATTGAGCTTAATAACTTCTTCAAATATTTAATCTGTGGAGAGCCATCTGCATTGTTTCTTTTTTTAGGATTCAAGTGCACTAATGGTTTACTAAAAGTTCTTTAGGATTGATCAATATTGAG
Source organism: Ipomoea triloba (assembly GCF_003576645.1). NCBI lineage: Eukaryota > Viridiplantae > Streptophyta > Magnoliopsida > Solanales > Convolvulaceae > Ipomoea > Ipomoea triloba. The sequence goes on along the minus strand of NC_044916.1, from coordinate 12,570,642 downwards.
AAATACTAAGATTTGTTGGGATTTAATCAATGTGTTAGAGTTGCTTAATCTGAATATTAGAGTTCCTAGGCACTAGGCAGTAGGCATCTTTTAGTCTTCAAAGACCTTGAGAGTTGAGAGCTGTTCTCATTTATTGCCTTTAATTATTAGCCCCCTTGTATATCCATCCTCTATATATATGTGAGGTTGTTATGTGCTTTCTCTGAAAATTAAGCATTTCTTCCATTTTCAATATGTCATTAGAATTTAGAGTCACTCCTGTGGCCTGATTTTTTCCAGTAAACTATGCCGATGAATACTATAGTACCCAACTTACTGTTTTTCTTTGTTTCTTCTCTTTAGAGTTCTCTTTTTCCTTTAAATTGAAGCATCTAATCTGCTAAAAAATCTGGTGATCTTGCCCATTCTTTTCCGGTCAACTAAAACTTTTAATATGCACTCTCACATGCCGACGGTCTTCAGTACCCTCACTGCGATGCACCCTCATGGTCTGGCATGCCAGGACTTTCAAATGATCTTCTCCAGATCTCTTTTCTAGCTATTCTCGACTCATATGGTAAGGTTGGAAAACTTTTTTGGTGCTCTTCTCCATACTGCTTTTTTGGTCAAGTTTGACTCTTTCGATAAAGCATATTTGCAGCTGTGTTCTTGGCTATTTTTTTTAATCCATAGACGGGTGAAATTTTCAATGGTGAAGTTAGGCTTGCTCTTACTCAACCATCCATGCCAACTAGAAACTCTATTGTCCCTAATGTCTCTCACACTAGCCTTGCTTCCCAATCTAACCCTGTTTTGATCTTTGATTCAACAAGTGATCACATTTTGGATAATGCCTCCCTCTTCACCTGAATTTTCTTTTTTGATCTACCCTTGACAGTTACTTTTGGTGATGGGTTAATAGGTATGCCTACGGGTATTAGAGAGGTTGCACCTCTCCTATTTGTGTCATTGTCCATTTGTCCTTGTTAAGGAATTGAAGGGAGAAAAAATTCTTAAACTGTTATTTCTCATGCTAACTAATACATCTCTATTTATACACATGAGTGAAAGACAATTCTGCACTAAAAAGTCTAAAAGAAACTGCTGCCTAACAAACCAAATAAGGCTGCTGCCTAACATGTTGTTGACTGACAAATGGTGCTGCCTAACATTGCACTAACATAATAATAAAACATAAATAAGGCTGAGGCTGCTGGTCTGCTGCCTAAACGGCTGCTGGTCTGCTGTCCAAAATATGAAATATTTCAACACTCCCCCTCAAGCTGGAGCATATAAATCAAATGCTCCTAGCTTGCTAGAAATGAACTCAATCCTAGGTCCACGGAGAGATTTGGTGAGAACATCAGCAAGTTGATCATTTGACCCAACAAAAGTGGTAACAATATCTCCGGATGCAACCTTCTCTCGTATAAAATGACAATCAACCTCAATATGTTTGGTTCTTTCATGAAAAACAGGATTAGATGCAATGTGCAGCGCTGCTTGATTATCACAAATTAATTTCATGGGACTGGGCTTATAGAATTTGAGTTCTATAAGAAGTTGCTTAACCCAAATTAGCTCACATATTCCAAGTGCCATTGCTCGGTATTCTGCTTCTGCGCTTGAGCGTGCAACTACATTTTGTTTCTTACTTTTCCAAGAAACAAGATTACCTCCAAATAGAACACAATATCCTGATGTTGATCTCCTATCCCATGGGCATCCAGCCCAATCTGCATCTGTATAGCCAACAATTTCTGTGTGTCCATGATCTTTGTAGAGCAATCCTGTACCTGGAGATCTTTTCACATACCTCAATATTCTGATGGCTGCATCCCAATGACTTTGACATGGCTCTTGCAAAAATTGGCTAACTACACTTACAACAAAAGAGATATCTGGCCGAGTGATAGTTAAGTATAGTAGCTTACCAACTAATCTTCGATACTTGCTTGGATCGGATAAGAGCTCCCCCTGTCTTGGAAGAAGTTTGACATTTGGATCCATAGGTGTGTCAATTGGTTTACAACTTGTCATTCCTGTTTCTTCAAGAATATCCAAAACGTATTTCCGTTGAGACACATAGATACCTTGCTCGGATTGAGCAACTTCAATTCCAAGAAAATACTTCAATTTTCCAAGATCTTTTGTCTCAAAATGTTGAAACAGATGTTTCTTAAGCTGATTTATTCCTTCACTGTCATTCCCTGTAATGACAATATCATCAACATAAACAACAAGATATATGCTTTGTCCAAGTGTGTGTTTATAGAAGACAGAGTGATCGGCTTTGCTTTGAATCATGCCAAATCGTTGGACAACATCTCTAAATCTCCCAAACCAGGCACGTGGAGATTGCTTCAACCCATATAGAGAGCGTTTAAGACGGCAAACAAGATTAGCTCCTGTCTTAGCCACAAATCCAGGGGGTTGCTCCATATATACTTCCTCATTCAAATCACCATGTAAGAATGCATTCTTTATATCCAACTGATACAGTGGCCAATGACGATTGGCTGCAATTGAGAATAAGAGGCGGATAGAAGTAATCTTGGCTACCGGTGAGAAGGTGTCCGTGTAATCAATGCCAAAAACTTGTGTGTATCCTTTAGCAACAAGTCGAGCTTTAAGTCTATCAATTTGTCCATCTGGACCAACTTTCACATTATATACCCATCTACAACCAACCACAGATTTACCTGGAGGTAAAGGTACTAACTCCCAAGTTCCAGAAGAATGGAGTGCTTCCATTTCATCAACCATTGCCTGAGTCCACCCTGGATGAGTTAATGCTTCCTTGACATTGTTTGGAACAAAAACAGTTGACAAACTAGTAATGAAGGCACAATATGATGGAGACAAACGTTTATGTGAAAGGAAATTATAGATAGGATAAGGATTTCGAGTAGATCTGTTACCTACTCGACTGGCAATGGGAGAATCTGTTATGATATTTTGGGCCGTATCAGTGGGCAACGCTGGTGTGGGACATGAATCAACCAAGCATTCATCCTCTTGAGAACCTTGACGATTGCGCCGCTGGTAGGTATACAAGAAAGGTGAGTTCCGTCTTTCTTGTATGGTTGACATTGGTGCAGTTGTTTCAGCTATATTGGGAGACACAGGCTCTGTGAAATTAGGAACAGGAAGAATTTCTGTGGCTTCAAGTGGTTCCCATAAAAAATCAGATTCATCAACTGGAGTGGAGGAGAAAAAAGGTGTAGTTTCAAAAAATGTGACATCAAAGGAAGTATAGAAACGATGTGTTTTAGGACAATAACACCTAAAACCTTTTTGGAGGCGAGAGTACCCAATGAACACACATTTTATGGCCTTGGCATCAAGTTTGTCTCGTCCTGGGGTGGAGTCATGGACGAAGCAGGTACACCCGAAAATTCGTAATGGAAGTTTGTGGAGAGGTTCCTGTGGGAGTAAAAGATTAAGAGGAATTTTCCCTTGTAACACAGAAGATGGAATTCGATTTATGAGGTGACAGGAGTGAAGTATAGCATCTCCCCAAAATCTTTTAGGAACCTTGTGATGAATGAGCAAAGTGCGGGCTGTGTCAACAAGATGACGTATCTTCCGTTCAGCAACTCCATTTTGCTGAGGGGTCCTAGCACATGAAGATTCATGAAGTATTCCATGTGTGGAAAAAAAAGAAGTAAAAGAGTCAGAGAAATATTCTCTGGCATTGTCACTTCGTAGAACTTTGAGAGAAACTCCAAATTGATTCATGACTTCATTGTAGAATGTTTTGAACACATCAAATAGTTCAAAACGGTTTTTCATTAGAAAGACCCAACTGCATCGAGAAAAATCATCAATGAAAACGACAAAATACAAGAACCCTAAGGTGGTTGAAGCACGACATGGTCCCCAAACATCAGAGTGAACTAAAGAAAAAGCACGACATGGTCCCCAAACATCAGAGTGAACTAAAGAAAAAGGTGTACTGGCTCCCCAAACATCAGAGTGAACTAAAGAAAAAGGTGTACTGGCCCTTCTATTCACTCTACTAGGATATGAGGCTCTTGAGTGTTTCCCAAGTTGACAAGACTCACATTCTATGTTCTTTAAATCTGACAAGCCAGGAACAAGTTGTTTTAATTTATTAATATTGGGATCCCCAAGGCGACAATGGCTAAGGAGAGGTGAAACAGTAGCGGCCCCAAGGCGACAATGGCTAAGGAGAGGTGAAACAGTAGCGGCGCCAAGGCGACAATGGCTAAGGAGAGGTGAAACAGTAGCGGCGCAAGCTGTGTTGGTATTGGTAGAGCCTAAAAGATGGTAGAGTCCTTGTGATTCATGTCCCGTACCAAGCATTTCCCTTGTTTGTCGGTCCTGAATAACCACGGAATCAGAAGAAAAGGTAACAAGGCAATTAAGAGAGTGAGTAAGCTGATGGATTGAAATCAAGTTGAAAGGACAACCGGGAATGTAAAGAACATGTTCTAGAGAAAAAGAATGGATAGTGACTTTTCCAATTCCCTTAGCTTTCCCTTTTGATCCATCACCAAAGGTAACAGATGGAAGAGAATCAGAGAAATCAATTTTGGAGAAAAACGAGGGATTACCAGATATGTGATCGGTGGCCCCGGAGTCCAAAAACCAAACAGAGTTTGATTGTGAAGCAAGAGCAATGTGGGTGCTGTCTGGAGAAATGGTTGTTTTGGCGGCCTTTAATTGCAAGAATTCTGCATACTCATCCTTTGAGATAACTTGTGTATCTGAATTCGCAGACTGAGCTATATTCACCATAGTTGGTTTTCCATGAAGTTTCCAGCAAACCTCACGAGTGTGCCCTTGTTTGTTACAGAAGTCACAAAAACGGGTAGAATTTCGTCCTCCGCCTCGGCCACCTCGATTGCTTCCTCGACCTCTTCCTCTATTGTAACTTTGAGTAGTGAGAGCAGAATGATCGACAAGGGTTGAGTAAGTTGCTCTTCAGGTGATCCTCCAATAGGCATGAGTTTGCTGAATTCAGCCATGAGTCCTTGGATTTTCCCCAAAAATTTTTCCATGGACATTTCTGACTTCTTGACACTTAGTATTTCACTGACAATGAAATAAAAACGAGAGATGTCGTTTGTATAAAGAGATTGAGCCTGTTTCCATACAGAAAAACAGGTTCTGAAAGGTCTAAACATGGGGATTAAATCCGGGGCAAGAGATTGCCATAATAGACTGCAAAGTTGAGCATCAACTCTCTTCCAAATATCCTTTTCATGCTGAATTTCTTCTGCTGTAGTAGTGAGGTGGTCAACCACTCCTTGACCCATAAACCATAGTTCTACTGCTGATGCCCAATCTTGATAATTTTGGGAACCAATGAGTCTTTCACTGGTGATAGTTAAACTCCCAGAAAGATTTGGAACGTAGACTTTAGGTTGAACTTGGAGAGATTTAGGTTGAACTTGGAGAGAAGGTTGGACTGGAAGAGGAGTATTTTGGACACTATCAATAATTTCCTCATCTGCCATATTGATAAATCAAATGTGAGAAAATCAGGATAGTGTCGCAGCAAAGGGATAGACTGATCTGAAAACTTTACTGAAAAAGTTTGCCGAAAAAAGTGTGTAGCAGCAGTTTGGAGTCAGTTTGGAGTGACTCCAACAAAATACAAGAATCCTGAACTTCTAGAATAACACTATATCTTCAAATTTATGAAAAACTTATATTGGGAAGCTGTGTTTGAATTTTTCAGTTCGGATGAACAGTAATTTACTGTTCAAACGAAGAAAGAAGAAGAAAATCAGGCCAAAGGACATGGCTCTGATACCATGTTAAGGAATTGAAGGGAGAAAAAATTCTTAAACTGTTATTTCTCATGCTAACTAATACATCTCTATTTATACACATGAGTGAAAGACAATTCTGCACTAAAAAGTCTAAAAGAAACTGCTGCCTAACAAACCAAATAAGGCTGCTGCCTAACATGTTGTTGACTGACAAATGGTGCTGCCTAACATTGCACTAACATAATAATAAAACATAAATAAGGCTGCTGGTCTGCTGCCTAAACGGCTGCTGGTCTGCTGTCCAAAATATGAAATATTTCAACAGTCCTCAGTTCTTTACATTCCTAAATGTCCTTATAACTTAACTTCTCAGTCTGTCAATTTACTCTTTCTCATAATTGTCTTGTTTCCTTTTCTTTTGAATATGTGGTTGTAAACGATTGACAAATGAGGAAGACGATTGACAAAAGATATATATATATATATATATATCAGGACTTCACTGTCTCTCTTGTTTTACTAACACAACTTTTGTTGCTATTTGTTGAAAACCAATGGGTTATGTTTATCTATAGGGTTGTGTCTGTTTATGAATATGTGTTTAAATTAACTGTTATGCGTTAGTTTATGGATAGGTGCTTACAATGTAGGGCTTTGGTACCATGTTATAATTGAGGGATTGAATGGCCGGGCAGGTAGCAAATAGCCACCACTCACCAATTAAGCGGAAACAAAATATGTGAGAACCCAAAGAATGAGAGAATACAATAGAACTTTGAAAAGATATATTATGATAAAAGATTACCGTAGATTGTCTCTTTGTGTTTTTGTATATTGAACTATATAGAGATCCTATATTTATTGGGCTATTAGGCTAAACCCAGTCCTACTAATAATAGGAAACTAAGACTGCTACTAGGAATAAGAAGATTGGGTTTGCTATTATTCTACACTTCTCCATTGCAATGTTCCTAAACAATTCTGGGGGGATGTTATCCTTCACAAGTTATCTCATAAATTGAATGTCTCTTCTTCTTTGCAAGGGAAAATCCCCTACGATGTTTTGTTTCCACACGAGCCTCGTTATAAACTGCCATTAAGGGTCTTTGGGTCTACTTGTTTTATTCGAGATAAATTTTCTACTGAATTTCTAAAATGTGTTTGTAGGGTACTCCTGTATCCAAAAAAGGTTTTAGCTACTATTGTCTTAAGACACAATGATTTTACACCTTTTAGTCCACACCGTTATTCTCTTTTGCTTCTGAAGAAGGATCCATCTTCATAGGGGAACTTACTCAGATCCCAAAGATTCTCTCAGTTTCTACCTTCATAGGGGAACCGTCCATTTGTGGCAATTAGGCTGCATTACATATTGCATCTAACCTAGTCTTTTGTGAAAGAACATAACACATCGATTTAATTGTCATTTTGTTTGAGAGAAGGTTACTTTAGTGAGATTATTATTCAATTTGTTGGCTAAAATGATCAATTGTTTGATATCTTCACCAAATCTCTTAGAGGGGCATGGTTGAATGTACTCGTAACAAGATTGGAGCTTATAACATACCTGCTAAAGTTTGAGGGGGAGTTTTGAGAAATGCTGACTTGTTGGGGGATTGAATTAATGTGTTTAGAGGTCCTAAAATCTGAACATTAGAGTTCCTAGGCACCTTTTAGTCTCCCAACTCCTTGAGCCCTGTTTTCATTTTTTGCCTTCAGTTCTTAGCCCCCCTTATATAACTATTTCCCTCTTATATATAAGTGATGATGTTGTATGCTTTATAGAAAAAAAAAGAAGTTTCTATTGATTTACATAGATTTTACCATTTTATTTTTGACCTTAATAATCTCTTTTAGAAATTTGTCTCCTTATCTCTTCATTTCCTGTGTTCTCTGATCTTGTTGCTATTCTTGGGATACTTAATTGATTATTGCCACTTATAATGTTAGTTGACCACTTCATTTTTGGGCATAACAGTGGAGAAAAGGCTTAAAACTTGGTGGTGAGGCTGCAGTGGACAAAATCACCTTAGATGGTGTCCGTGGGTTCCGAACAATGTTGAGTGCAACAGTACATGATGTGTTATACTACATGAGCCCCATATACTGCCAGGCTATCATTGACTCGGTATTTTATATTCTATTCCTCTTCCTGTTCTCTCCTGCCATTTTTTTTGTTTTCCAACTCTATTTATTTATTTGTTATTGGAGTCTATATTCACACTTCTTTTGTATTTGTCAAATATCTAAATCGATGTTATCTGGTGCTAATTGTTTATGGCCCTTTCAGGTTTCCAATCAATTAAACAGATTATATTTAAAGTTCCTCAAAAGAAATCCTGGCTACAATGGAAAGGTATATGCAGGTGGAACATGAAAAACCTTTGCTTTCATTTTTAAAGAATTCTTTGGCAGTTCATGCTAAAAGCATATTTCTGTAATTTTTATTTTTTAGGTTTCTATATATGGCCATTCACTTGGGAGTGTTCTATCTTATGATATTCTATGCCACCAAGAGATATTGTCCTCTCCATTTCCAATGGAGTGGATGTACACGGGAGCAAATGAGAAGAAAGTGTCTTTCCCTGACAAGAGTGAAGTATCTTTGGACCAGAATGTTACCGCTATTGTGGATGACGAAAGCCTTGTTAGTGACAGAAGCAAGAACACTGTGAATTTGCTAGGAAATGACATCATGGAGGTAGATCAAAGCTGCTCAGGCCTCGTGGAAGAATGTACTGAATTCTTATGTCATCCAGTCAGTCCCCCTGCATTGTCAGACTCAGATGAAGCTGCTGTAAACAGTGTTGATATCAAGCAACATGATGATAGGAATGATTTGGGCCCTAGTGAACAGGATATGACAAAAATTGAAGAACTGGAAAGTGATAAAGACAAAATGATTAGATCATTGAGAGAAGAGGTTCTGACATATAATGATATAATTTTGTTAAATTTACTTTTATAGTTTGTACATTTTATATCAGACATTTTCCATGTGTCAGATTGATTTGCTAACAGCCAAAATCAGAGCATTAGATTGTTGGAGCGGACCCGAAGGTACTGGTTTAGTTGATTTCAAGCAGATGATATCTTACAGCATTGTCTATATTTTCTGTTCTGCAGAAATACTTTTAGTTTATTTGGCTTTATGTGCTGCTCTCTGACTTTGTGTATAAAACACACAGGGAAAAAGGGGCAAGAAACAAATACAATAAACCAATCTGAAACGGAGTTTCCCAAGGAAAGTGATTCACATAAGAATTATACCCCTTGCATAAAATACACAAAATTGGCATTCAAGGTAATTTTTTGAAATTGAGGATATAGGTAGTTTGTCATATCAACAATCATCTTGTTACTATTAAAAGTGAGCAGCAAATAATAGTTTTACTATGGTGTAGCATGATTTTTTAAATTGCTTGAAATTTATTTCTAATACTAGTATAAAATTTAAACCTTTATCTTTGATGATCCTCATACAAGTGTTACTATTTTACATTTTTATATGTTGTTTTCTAACTTATTTCTTATCTTTTCCTGATTCTTTGAGACTAGGTTGATACATTTTTTGCTGTTGGTTCTCCTCTTGGAGTTTTTCTTTCCCTTCGCAATGTTCGCATTGGAATTGGTAATTTTCCAAGGCTGAATCTCATTTTATGTTCGTATGAAGTTGCATGCCATTTAAGCATTCCCTCTTTATTTCTCAAAATAATGTGTAAATGTACGTATGTATATTTTATTTATATTAGAGAAAATATTTGATGCATCGTCAATGTATAGGTGCTATACAACGGTGATGAACCAGAATGCACCACCTCATTAAAAAGTGTCAATGTTGACTAAACCCTTTTATGCAAACTATAATAATTCTTAATGTATTATAATTGGAGTTATTTTATTATATTAAAACTAATTATTATAATCAATTAAAACTAAATAATTCTTACCAATAAAGCTACCAAAGTCCAAAGTAATGTTAGTGACAACTGAAGGATCCACAAAAAGATTGGTAGTCAAGGTATCGTCTGTTGGCTGGTTGAAAGTTGTATGCCATTCGTCAGTAGTCCATTTCAACAAGTCTCATTGGCTCTTTTAACCTTCTAAAAATTCGTGATTTGTAGCATGGTTTTGAATTTTTGTGTATGGGGTACAAAGTAAAGTTGATGGTCATTGCTTGATGACACTTGACACCGATTGGCCTCAAATATAAGTCTAGCTCTTATAGGTTTTTTCCTTTCTCTGTAGTATTTGCAAATCTGCCTGATTGTTGAGTTTGTCCTTTTTGCACCCATCTCCCCCTACCCATTTTTTTGGGTAAGTAGATTCTTGGTATTCATGACATCATCTTTTACATTACTAAATAGTAGTTTTGCTCATTTGTGTACTGTGTCATTTGTCTGTTGATTTTTTTGATGACATTACATGCACAGCAGGCATGCCAGCTCATATTTGGGAATTTGCAATATATGTTTTCTCTATAAATACCATAAGGAGACATGGATCATTTCTTTATCAAGGCTTCTAGGAAGCTCAAGTTGAAAACTTGAAATACTGTGCAGCTAAATTTGCTACACACAATTGAAATGCTTATGTTCTTCTCTTATTCTTTATGGGGTTGATAGGCAAAGGGCAAGAGTATTGGGAAGAGGAAAAGATTAATGAAGAGATGCCAGCTTGTAGACAAATGTTCAACATATTTCACCCGTTTGATCCAGTGGCATATAGGTTTAGTTTGGATGTTTTTCGTATGTTTGTGAAATGTTTGACACTCTGCAGTGCCTAATGTGGAATTATGCTTGTTCTTCATCCAGAATAGAACCACTTGTCTGTAAAGAATATGTTAACAAACGACCAATCATTATTCCTTACCACCGAGGTGGAAAGAGACTGCACATTGGTTTTCAGGTAAGCCTGAGATTTTTTATTTATTTTTTTTGGGGGGGGAGGGGTCCTTATATTATTTTCCTTCTCATTGTTTGAACAGGAATTCACTGAAGGAGTAGCTTCACATTCACATGCTTTTGTGAACCATATACACTCTGCAAGGGTGAGAATTTTTTATAATGTTACAACTATTTATTTTTTACATGAAAGGCCTTCTAGCAACCTAGCAGGTTCCTGCAAAATCTACATGTTTTGTTCCTTGACCATGCCTATGCTAATTTATAGTATCTTTGTTTATCTTTAATTACAAAGCTTATATTCCTCTCATTAAGTTCAATTGAGTGATATGTAATGAACAAAGAATGAATTTGATTGATATTGCTGATTTACAGACATATTTCTTGTCTTTTAAATGAAAAGACACTAAACAGTTACACCCCACTGGACCACCACTTGCCAGTAAAGTGGAAGCTATGAAAGATTTGGTGAAGAGAAAAAATAAATAAATAAATAAATAAGAGAGGAAGTGATGTAAATTGATAATGGGTAGATTACTTATTTGCTTGATTACAAGAACCTTTGTATGTATAGACAATGAGTCTTATTTCTTCACAACATATATTAATTATGGGACTTCTTTCCAACAATTTTATAATGAAGAATCTGTTGATATTCCAAGAGTTGCTTCAGCTATGTCCACTACATACATATCGAACATGCTAAAAGGGAAAAGTGATGGCTATTATAAAACCAAAAAGCTAAGGCAGGAGTTCCTTATTGGAAATGTGACATGGTCATTCATCTCTTATATGATTCTATTTCTCAAACAATGAACTGAATTACTTGAGTAATGCACGGATGACATTTATAAATGATTAGTGACCATGTGGGCTTGATAGTGCATTAATTTGGCATTCATACTATGCTGTCATGTTGGTGTGAAGAACTCAATTGAGGAAGATTACATTTAACCATGATAGCTGTTACTGTTTATGCGGATAAAACTTTTGTACTCTTCCATATCTCAGCGAATAATATGGAATTGCTTCATTTTGGATAGCTCTTCTTGATATTTTCATGCACATTTTTTTTGAGTTGTAATTAACATTGTTGGTGCATTGAAATGTGTACTCTTTAAGCAGGTTAAGGTGCTTACATTCTGCGAATCAAGAAACAATAACAATGAGGAAGGTAATGGACACCTATATATATATATATATATATATATATATATATATATATGTATGTATGTATGTATATATGTATCAGGTCAAAATAGGCTCCCATGTAAAATGTGAGGATTGATATGATCCATCCATTTGGATAAATTAACGGCTGAGGGTTGCTGAAATATATAAGGAGAAAAAGGTCAGGGTTAGTTTTATAAATATTGCAAAAAGTTTGCAATCACTATAAATTGACCCCATGCTTTTTTTACTAAAGCCCTCAACTGGTGAACCATGATGGGCGGCTGAGATGACTCCTCACTTTTTACAGGAGGGGGTTGTTCTCATTTGAACTTACCCATATATATATATTCCTTTCCACCTCTCATATATCACTCCCTTTCCTCTGCTCAATACTATTTGCTTGTCTTGATGGTGAGTTTCCTTGCAGAAGGAACTCATGAAGCTCAAGTGAGAGATGATAGGTCATATGGTTCAATAATGATGGAGAAATTAACTGGAAGTGAAGATGGTCGAATTGATCATGTTTTGCAAGTATATATGCAAATTCTTAGAATCTTAGTGTAATTTTACTGGTTCTTGATATTCCTGCTTTTGTTAATGTTGATGGTTTTCCAAGATTTCTAATTATTGTCATTTCCAATGTCAAATTACCTCTGTATCTCTGATGATTGATATGCATATGATGATTTGTGCTTTAATGATTTCAATATGGTTTCATTTTGTTCTTTAAGTTTCCCATTTTTGTGATGGTGTAAACTGACGACACATAAAAGTAGTCTTCTTCCTTTCTTATAAGTAATCATTGGCTACCTTTACATGATGATCCCTTTGCTCTCCACTGTCCTGAACAAAGATATGTTATCATATGAAATTATATTTGCAAATTCATTGGTTTTGTTGATTTTGAACAATTGTTCTGTCTTTGTAGAACTGGAGTGCCTCAGAAAACTTATATGTTTTTGTTTAAATACCCCATGCAGAGGATGCATTTCAATCTTATTAATATGTTCTTGCATCTACTGTGGCTCACGTTTTTGCTTGTTTACTTCCTAGTCCATTGAAACCTGTTATATGTTATGTGCATTTTCTCGGTAATTGGCAATTCTTTAATGATTTCTGAAATTTGATGTGGTTCAGTTATTTTCCTGCTGATCTCCATTTTTTTCCAATCCAGGATAAAACATTTCGCCATCCATATATTTCTGCCATTGGAGCGCATACGTAAGTACATAATCTGTCCATTTTATACCTATAAGAAATACTTAGGTCAAGGAATAGGGTAATGGAGGATCTGATTGCAATTTGCATCCCCTAAATTATCCTTTTTGTTGATGCTGAACTGATTGCAGTTTGTTTAAACCCTGTTTATGAAATACTATTGCAGAAACTACTGGAGAGATCCTGACACTGCACTTTTCATCTTGCATCACTTGTACCGGGACATTCCAGAAGATACCCATTCACCAGGTGGATCTCTAGATGGAAACTCAAAACACGAGAGCGATGAAGGTTACTGGTATGGTCCAAATGAAGAGGCGGATGAAGAAACTCCCTTAACTTTTGCTGACAGTGTCTTCTTGAAGAAATTTTCTCGTAGAGCAAGGAGAATTTTGAAACACCAAGTGCATTGATCTCATCCTGGTAATTACCTTGGATTTTAAACAGTTGTTTGCAAATAAGCCCCCAAGTTCTCTCTCTCCCGAGAAAATAAGGTTCTAAGATGTCGGCCATGCAAATCTTAAGACTTCCCCCCGACAAAAATTATGAAGCACGATTAGTATGTGAGATTATGAATGGGATTCCAGATCTGACTATGTGGTGTTGGTTATGCTATGCGGCTCTTGTCTCTCCCTCTCTCTATATATGTGCGTTGTGTGTATATAGCATAGCTAAATGTCTTCTATTGCGTTAGGAGTTGATACATAGTGTGCCAAGAATCTGTATATATTGCAAGTAGTGCACAGAGAATAGGTTTTAGCAATTAGAAAGATTCAAGGAGTTATTGCCTTTTTTTGTTTTTTGTTTTCCACTCTTCCTTTTGCGTTTGCCTGTAATAATATACATTAATTAATTTTCAGTCAAACTCTTAGTTGAGCTTTAATAAATATAATGTTTGTATTTATGTTCTCAATTTTCTAAAGCTTAACGTACATTACATACATTATTAGTCTTTGTAAAGCAAGTATATTATTTAGGTGATGTAAGATTAAAGTATAGTCCAAACTCCCAAGTGGCTATTAATCTCAAACAAATGAATAAAACAAGGAAGTCACTTGGTATAAGAGAAACCCAAACTCTAATTTAGCTTCTTCATGTTGCCTTGTTTATAAGCTGCTGTGCGATTAAAATTTTTTACCAATAAATTTTTTTTATTCATTGGTTAACGGTGAACAATTTTGGTACATATAGCCTGACTCTTTTCTTATTGATGGGAATAAATGTTGCATTGTCAAATTGATTGATCATTACATCCTCTCTTCTGTGTGTTCACAAAGGAATTGTATAAAATGAAATTAATGAATATTATTACATATGTTTAGGCGAAAAAAGTTTTATGCCCCTTAGCCTAAAACAAGTGTATATATAAAATAAATATACATGTATGTATAATGTTATACGCACAAATGCACCGTAGTACACATTGCAACCCTGGAGTGGGGGTAAATATAGAAAAATATAAATTTTGGCTCATGCAGGTCTCGAACCTGCGACCTTCGCGTTATTAGCACGACGCTCTAACCAACTGAGCTAATAGGCCATATTATTATTCTTTTCATACGCTATATTAGTCCTCTAATTTTGTTTGATTTGTATGTGAAGTTTAACCGCTTTACTGTTACAATTCGAGATGACTTGCTGGTACACTTTATAAATTCTATCGTATTTTTAATTTTAAAAACTTAAGGATTTTAAAGCCTATTTCTAGTAAAATAAAAAATTTCTTTGTAACACAAATAGTAGGTGTACTTTTTTTTCTTTTTCTTTTTTTTTTCTTTTTATACAATAATCCATGATTATATGGCTACATTTTCCCCCAAATCTTCACATATTGTATTGTATGTATCAAACTTGTTTGTCTAAAGATCTTTGGAGATATCTATTGATTAAAAAAAAAAACCAAACCCTATAAGCATATATTATTGTACCATATATATATATATATATATATATATATATATATATATATATATAAAAGATTCAAGCCATTTGTCGGATTTTTGTGAAATTTAATGTTTGATTTATTTGCGTGGTGTATTCATTTATATTGAACAACTACTTATAATATGTGCATTGCGCAACTAAATTAATGTCCTATGTGAAAAATTGAAATAAGTAGATAACATAATTATTATAATTTTTAAATGTGTAAGTTATTCATTTTAAAATAGAATTGATTGTTATATATATATATATATATATATATATATATATATATATATATATATATATATATATATATATATATATATATATATATAT
>NC_044916.1:12531365-12555155 GCF_003576645.1 Ipomoea triloba | reverse complement strand
TATATATATATATATATATATATATATATATATATATATATATATATATATATATATATATATATATATATATATATGATCGAATGAGTATTTTCAACTTGTATGATAGAACTTAGGATCGACAAAAAATCATGTACTAACAATTTTATATTAAAATAATTAAATTAAGTATTTTTAATGAGTTCATACCCAATTTAGTCCTCAACTATAATGCTTTTTCTCAATTTAGTTCTAAACTTTTATTCTTTTGTGCTTAATTGGATCATGACTTCGATGATTTTTCTTAATTGAGTCCTCTGTAATTGTAGCTTGATAATTTCATCTCTTTTTTTGTTTGTTTTTTTTTTTTTTGTAAATNAATTTCATCTCTTTTTTTGTTTGTTTTTTTTTTTTTTGTAAATATAATTTCATCTCTATTAATACCAAATTTAGTCTTTGACTATAGTGATTTTACCAAATTAGTCATCAACTATAGTGGTTAATACTCAATTTAGTCCTCGACATCTATATTATTTTTCTCGACTGAGTCCTTGATTCTAACAACTGAGGACTAAATTAGAAAAATCATCAAAGTCGAGAACCCAATTAAGCGAAAAAAGAAGTTTAAGACTAAATCAAGAAAAATAACTATAGTTGATGATTAAATGGGATATTAACTCTATTCTTAATATGATTTTAACCATTAATTAAATAGTTATGCAATGAAATTATATAATGTATTAACTAATATTTTTGCCCGTGTGTTGCACGAAATAGATTTGTTATAATATTTTAAGAATATTTAGATCGATATATAATTATAAAAATTATAACATCGAATATTAAATAGCGCAATTGATGAAATTGGTTTGATTGATTATGTTTTCTAATATTTTTCTTGCTTGAATTAGAGCAAATAATTGTCCAATTACTCGTACGATGCACAGATAAATTTTTTTATTATATATTTAGATAATAAAAATAAAGATGAAATTATAAAAAATTCTAATATTGAATGTGTACATTTATTTGATTATAAGATTAGTGCAAAAGTATTACTCAATTAATTGAATAATATATGACTTATTTGTCTACAATTATCTTTAAAAGATCGATATATAATATGACTTATGTAATTATATTATTACTAAAATAAATATGGGAAAAATGAGAAATAATTTAATTATAACTATTATAAAAATAAATTCAACAACCAATGCTTAGCTTAATTACCATAATAATTATTAGGCAATTATTATTAGTCAATTACACTAATATATGTGTAATTATACTTTTATACCTTAAGTATATTCATTTTCACCATATCGCATTTAATTTTTTCTTCTCCTCCATATTTGAATGAATTTATTTTAATTATTATAAAAAATCTAACAATCCATGTTTAACTAATTTTTTTAAAGTTTAAATAATTTAAAGTTTTCAAAAGGAAAGTGTAACTAATTTTTACTTTTATATCTAGTATAGAAGTATAGATTAGTATCTTTTTATATTTTCAAGCAATTAGTAATATCAGTTTTTCTTTTCCATTTTATCTTTACTATTTTTTGGGCATGAAGATGATTTTATTTTTATTAATAGTAGTATAGATATATAAGTATAGATAAGTATTCGAATTATAATTATTGGTGTAAATAATAATTAATAAATTACTTTTTTCCTATAAAATTACGCAGAATTTGTTTCCATTATTCTCACAATTATAATGGTTTAATTATTCTCAGAATTTGGGAAATAAAATTTTTTTAACCAATTAAACTTTATTAACTTTTTTACCAATTAATTAATAATATTAGTTTGTGTGGGAAAGTTGAAGGGGAGGATTTTACTTTTATTAATAGTATTGATACGTGAATATAGAAACAATATTACTAATTAATAGATATTAGTTAATTTTCATTTTACATTTTCTTACCAAATAAACTTTATTTATTATTTGATCAAAAATATTTAATTAGTTGATTACAAAAGTTTGGGCGGGAGAATAAAATAGGGGGATTTTACTTTTATATATAGTATAGAAGTATAGATTTATAATTCAAAATTTACATTTAGAAATTAAAAAATTAGCATTTAAATTTTGTATGATTAATGTAGTGCATATGTATGTATTTAAAAAAAATTCTAAATAGTTATGAACACATATTTTGTTTATTTTATAATTTCATTTCCTTAATTATATTCCATATTTTATTGATTATAATTTAATGAAATTGCCAAAAATATTGCCATGAAAGAAATATTATATTTCTCAATGAAGTTAATTATATTAATTATAATTATCAAATATTTTGGCAATTACCATAATAATTTCATTAACTATACAATTATAATATTTTTTTCTCTTCTAATATTAAAATATATTACCATAAATTAGCATAATAATTAATGAAGTTGCCACAATTTTGAAATATATTACCATAAAATTACCATAATAATTACATGAAAAAAGTGAAAAATTACCAGAATAATTACCATTAATAAATATTAATAAATTAAATTAAAAAATAATTATATATTAAAGTAAGTATAATTTATTTTGTGTCAATAATATTACAGTGAAAAAGGTGAAGAGAATTACAATAAATAATTATTAGGCAATAATATTAATAATTAATTATTAAGACATGCATGATTTATTTTGTACTAATAATATATAGTAAATAAGATATAATATTATTAAATTGAAATTATTAAAAATAATGCGTCCACGGTACAAAATAAATTATACTTGCCTTAATAATTAATTATATTAATATAATTGCCTAATATAAATTTACAATTATAGCGTTGTATAAGAAAAACATAGAAACTTGAATGGCATATACAAACCTCGAAGTCAACATACTAACTATGAGTTAAATAAAACCATACAAAATTATCAAAATCACCGTCGTCATCATCCTCGATCGCATCTGTACACTCTTTCATAAACTAAACCATTAGGGTTTTGTTACCGAGCCTCTTCATCCTCATTTACCTTTTGTTGAAGCAGAGCCTCCTTAAGTATCTTCGAGCTCATACCAAGCGATATAAACTATAAAAAAAAAAATTGAAGTACAGGGGAATATCTACACTTATAATAAAATCCAATAATGTTAGACCCTTAACTGGAACTAAAAAAATGTTGGTGTAATAGTCTGCTATAACATATTGTACTTTGGGTTCTTCTTATTGTGCAACATCCAATTAAATTCCTAATATATCCTAATCTTTTATAATTTTACCAAATTTTTCCGTTAAATATAACGGAAGTTTAACATTAAATTCTTTAGGCAATTTGTTTCTTTATTGCAGTTTTCAAACAAATTGGCAATATTCTATAATACAATTCTATATAGATTCCTAACTTAAAATTAGAATATTTAAGTCTTAATAAGATTCTATAATACAATAATGTATAGATTCCTAACTAAACCATTATTCTACCCAAAACAACAGTATATAAACCCCTCCCCTTCTCACTAGTATTCACCTAAAACTAAACCTAACATATTCTGCAACACACCATCTACTTGACATTCTATAGGTATGATTGTCAAAATATTATCATGCTAATTCTATTATTTGTATTTGTACTCATAATGTTTACAGTTTTTTTTTTTAAAAAATCAATGATGGTATACTCATTAATTAGTATAACTTCAATATCGTTATGTAAATATATCTATTGTATAATATGTTCATCTATACTTATATCCTTGTATGTAATGTTGTGGTTCTCATTATATTCCTCAATAATCTTTAAACAAATAATCTACACATTTTAGTTACTCCTAACTCCCTAATCTATGGTTTTTGAATTTATGTTGTGGTTCCCATTATATTATTTCATAACATCCTTTATGAACATATTTTCCATGACACAAGGATATTAGTAATGACAAATGCAGTAAAGTTAATTGATATTGACACACAAATTGTGGGCTGGAGTTGTACAGTTCATGTCATTAAGAAAAACGAACTAAAAACGCTATTGGAACGCTTGAGAAAAAGCATATGATCATCGTACTTGAGGATGAAACAGTAACTAAATAGTAAATTTTTTCTCCCTTTATTATTATTATTATTATTATTATTATTATTATTTTATTTTATTTTATTTTATTTTTATCATTATTAGTATTATTATTATTATGAAGATGCTATCATTCACCACCAACATCATTGTAAATGCTATATCTAAATGCAAGGAACTCAGGTTCAATCAGTAGTGTTTGATAATGACATTGGAATGCATGATATCACTTTACAAACCAACAAATGGTACATCATCTCAAATGTCATTGTCAAACATGTCCGGACAAACTATAAAGTACTTGATAACAAATACAATTACACATGGATTTTAAATGGTCAAACTGGTGTCAAAACAAGTGACAATGATGACACGTCATTTGCTCTCATGTAAGTGGTTTATTTGTTTCTACTTATTTTTGTTGCAATTTAGCTATTTACAATTTCGTTATGTTTTATTAAAATATATAAGCATCGAGATTATTTCTTTGATTTTTATTAATTTAGCATTTTTTTCTCTCTCATTATTATATGACTACTTTAACCAATTAAGGAACACTAATTTAAAAATACGCATTGGGCATTGGTTTAATCGCGCAACGCGCGTGTGATAACTAGTAGTTAGAAAAAGGTAGAAAATTCATACGGAAAGAACGCAAAGAGATGAGTCTAAGCGCTCTGCATTGTGTTCTACCATTGCTGGTGAGATTTGGAAGCTTTTGATCGTTTGATTGATGAGGCAACGAAAATAGAATCCATTTCAGCAAGGCGGCTCTGGTTTGTCAACCTACTGATGCAAAAAGAAAAATGATGTGGAAGATACAGGGTGGAAAAGCCCTACTGATGTGGAGAAAGAAATGATAGATGGGGGAGGCTAGGGATAAATTGGTTGTATTTATATGTGGAAAAGACTAATTCAAAAGGAAAGTATAATAATTTCCTTATAGATATTTAAATATTAACTATATACATAAATATATACATCCGTTACAGTTTTCCTAATTATATAATTATATTAATTCCTAATTGCCTAACGTACATATATAATTATATATTGATTGATTTGCAGTTATATAGATATATAGGGTATGATTTCTTCTTATTATTATATACATATATTTAATTGACTTAATTTTTTTTATTAATTATATTATTACTAAAAACCAAATAATATGTAATAAGTTCAGTCGTTAAGTACTCTGTAATCAAATGAAATGATGCATGAGTGTAGAATCAATATGTAATCAAATAAATAAAACTAATGTAACACTATAGTTGATATACTACTATAACATCAATTTGTAATCAAATAATATAGACAACTAAAAATAATGCTTGACTGCCAGTGCTAAGAAATGAGATTAATGGAGTTGCAATTGAAAGAAAAGTGCTTCTCTATACAAAGCTAATTACTAAATATGAAGTATTTTTGTTCTCATCACTGAAATATAAATACACATGAAATTCCCTCCAATGAAACTCACCCATATGCATCAACAATTTCTTGAAAAGCAGAAGTAAATTTGTTTGTCTTAAAATATGTGGGCGGTGACTCTCGAGTAACCAATACCTGAAATGCTATTACATTCTTATATATATGATAGATAATGCAATATTACTAATTATAATTATTATAATTATAATTATAATTATAATATTACCATAATAACCAATTATAATTAATATTATTCTATCATAATAATTGCCCTATTACTAATTACGAATTATAATTAATATTATTCTATCATAATAATTACTATATTACTAAAATGCCACATACGGTTGGGCGGGAAAATTTTGAAGGATGATATTGTTTTTATATATAGTATAGATATAGATTTATAGATTTTCCTTATATACATAATTTAGGCCTCAATTATGGTAATATATGAACTCTTCATTTTGCAAATTAATATTTTGAAATATTAATTTTTGTCCTTAAAAAGTTAATTAGATAATTAAAATTATGCAATTAAATTCCCAAAGTAGAGAATTCAGACATAATCGATCAAATTGTGATAAAATGTAAATTCAAACTGAAGTAATATTTTGAAATATAAATTTCAAATTGGTAGTTATTAGTTGGTACTACAACAAACAATGTTTAGTTTAAGCATAGAGAAGATAGTGCATTTTTAAATTGAAAGGGATTAACATAGAGAAATGCATGGTTAGTTGAACATAGAGAAAATTGTTGAACATAGAGAAGAAAATTGTTGAACATAGAGAAAATTCAAATAACATACTCTCTCTCTCTCTCTCTCTCTCTCTCTCTCTCTCTCTCTCTCTCTCTCTCTCTCTCTCTCTCTCTCTCTATTTAATCAAATCAAAACAAGTCCTTACGAGAAAATTAAAAACCAATCTCAGTCTTACATATGATATTATTATTATTATTATTATTATTATTATTATTATTATTATTATTATTAAAATATTTAAATAATTTTTAAACAAAAATTAATTTAATTATAACTGGAAGAAATGTATAGTAACATGCTATCATGTGAAATTGCATACATTTGGGGTGTTCAATAACTTAATTGCACTTTCAGGTTACATTTAGAGGTCGATTTGGACCTGATCGAGTAATATACGAGAATACGAACAGAATAATCTTTATTAATGTTTAGAACGGGTACAATACAAAATACCCTAGGAGAATTCGGTCTACGTGACAGTGGGTCAGAGGTTCCCGGTCTCTTTGACTATTATATAGTAGAAACAGCCAAAAAGTCCACCTGCTAGCATTAAATGGGCTATTTATAGGTGACATAGGAGACAGGTTCCGCGTCGGTGGCATGTACTACGCGTGTCAAACATGCACTGGCCTAAAATGTGGCCCTACGGGTGAAGGCCAAATGCAAGCCCCCGAATGGGGCAAGACCCAACAGGCGAGTGTCTCCTGACAGAGGTTGGGATGCCCGGCTACCGAAGTCGGGCAAGGTCCCAAGGGATTCGGGGCCCCGACCACACAGGTCGAGTTACATACCTGACCGCCCTGCTCAGGCCAGGCAGCCGGCGAGGGCGATACGCAAAGATAAATCGGTAGGTTAAAATAGACTGGTAGCTATACTAGACCGGGACACCCGTCCCGGGATACGTAGATCAGGAATTTATCCCTATCAGGACCTTATTCCACAATTATATGTTGTAGTTTCAACGGTCACTACTCCAAATGGGTTGAAAATATTAATTTGTGACAGTGAAAACAACAAAACAACTTAAACAGTAAACATTTTATACAAAGAAATTCTTCAAAATTTTTAAAATTTTGACCTTATTATATCATCCTATTTTAATATTATAATTATTGTATTTATTATTTTTTATTTTCTAACACAAATTTACTAGAGTAGTAATAAAATTCCTCATGTTTTGAATCCAAGTATTTTTAACTCCAAACTATTGCCAAATTTTTTCCCTTTGAAACATATTTATTTTACAATAAAAATTACCTAAATCATATATGGAAAAAACAATTCTAAATCAGATAATTTAAAACAACATTAAAATAGAGTTTGATTCCATTTTTTTTCGGGTCACACTTGTGTGAGACCGTCTCACGGGTCTCAATCCGTGAGACGGGTCGGATCCATATAATTTGGGTCATAGAGTCTACAAGTAGATACGAAGCGAAGGACCGGCGGATGGAGTTCTGCGGTGATGCTTACCTAAATGTATTGGATACTGATGATTGGTCTGCATCTCTAATGGCGCTGACATCCTCTCAAAAAGTCAAAATTGAGATTTCATAATCATTCATTAGAGTTTTTCTACAATTTAAATAATATTAATTTTGTCAATTAATTTTAAACAATTCGTAAGAGTAAGTTCAGGAATAATGGCTTGCAATTTAGAGTCACAGTAGTCATGCTATATTTTGTTATGAAGTGCAACATTTTTTTTATATATATATGAAGTATTATATATGATTCTTAAAGTATGGTATTTAAGGTTTAAAGTATTGATTATATATGTTTTATATTTGTGCTAGAAAGTATTACATTTAAGGTATAAAGTGTTACATTTAAGGCTTAAAGTATTAAATATATCTACCTTAAATTATGTATTAGATTTGATTTATGAAGTATTATATTTAGGCAATAAAGTATTGTGTTTAAGGCTTAAAGTATTAAATATATCTACCTTAAACTATGTATTA
Organism: Ipomoea triloba; assembly: GCF_003576645.1. NCBI lineage: Eukaryota > Viridiplantae > Streptophyta > Magnoliopsida > Solanales > Convolvulaceae > Ipomoea > Ipomoea triloba. The sequence continues at coordinate 12,546,979 of NC_044916.1, read as the reverse complement.
GATTTGTGTTATGAAGTATTATATTTAGGCTAAAAGTATTGTGTTTATGACTTAAAGTATTAAATATGTCTACTTTAAACTGTGTATTAAATTTGTGCTAGAAAGTATTACATTTAAGGTATAAAGTGTTACATTTAAGGCTTAAAGTATTAAATATATCTACCTTAAACTATTAGATTTGTGCTATGAAGTATTATATTTAGCCTATAAAGTATTGTGTTTAAGGCTTAAAGTATTAAATATATCTACCTTAAATTATGCATTAGATTTGTGTTATGAAGTATTATATTTAGGCTAAAAGTATTGTGTTTAAGACTTAAAGTATTAAATATGTCTACCTTAAACTGCGTATTAAATTTGTGCTATAAAGTATTATATTTAAACTATAAAGTATTGTATTTAAGGTTTAAAGTATTAAATATATCTATCTTAAACTATTAGATTTGTGCCATGAAGTATTATATTTATCCTATAATGTATTGTGTTTAATGCTTAAAGTATTAAATATATCTACCCCAAATTTTGTATTAGATTTGTGTTATGAAGTATTATATTTAGGCTATAAAGTATTGTGTTTAAGGCTTAAAGTATTAAATATATGTACATATAAACTGTGTATTAAATTTCTGCTATAAAGTATTACATTTAAGTTATAAAGTATTTGATTATACATTTAGAGCAACAACTTGTTGAGAAACCACATCTTTGTTTGATTCTTCTTCCCGATACACAAATAATGGTCCGATCTTTATCTGACAAGTTACGGCTCTTGCGAACCTATCTAAAACAAGCTTACGAATAAGAGAGAATAAAGGTTTTGCATTTTGGAATCATAAATATTGCAATGGGAGAAGAAGATGAAATCGAGTACAAACTGGTGAAATTCATTTGGTGGCAGTTCGTAACTAGCAGGGTGAGGGTGAGGTAGAGTGCACAGTAATATTAGAGGCAGCTTGTCAACATCTTCATCGGACCTTGCAATTAGTAGCGGAGGGTGAGGAATCCTAAAATTTGCATTTTGGATGCACTATAGGGATATAATCACTCGCAATTAAACATCAAAAGTTCTCACAATTATCAATCCCACAGAGCTCTAATAAAATTCAAACACACAAAGAAATGGAGATCTCTTATCTCTCAGATCTACAACAACACTCTACAATTAACCTCCAACAAAGAAATGCAGGAAAAAAAAAACTTGCTAAAAAACCGGCACAACTACATGTGAGAAATTAAGGCACAGCATTTGACAAAAGTTGTTGTTTACCGGAGTTGAAGGCTGCGGCAGAAATAGAGGCAGAGGAGATGGGACGAGGTGGAGAGCTTGAGCGAAGGAGATGGGAGAAGATGGAGAGGTGGGCGGCGGAGATACGAGGATGCAGAGAACAACATGAGCGGATATGGTGATATGCAAAAATCAATCGTGTGGCAAAGAGAGAGAAACGATGAAGTAGAGAAAGGAGAGGGTGAGAAGCACATGTTGACCCGTATACTAAGCGACCCGACCCGTCTCACGGATTGAGATCCATGAGACGGTCTCACACAAGTTTTTGCCTTTTTTTTCGCAACTTAATGCCTTTTAAATTTATTTTCCCTTTTTCACATATTTATTTTAGTAATAATATAATTGCCTAAATCATATGACAATATCCTTTTTTTTTTTGTTTTTTCATGATTCTTGTCATCCCGGTAACATATCATTAACGGTGGTGGTGATACGTTATTCTTTCTTTTTTTTTTTCTTCATATAATTTGTAAGAACCATGTGAGAAGAGTGCACATTTTAAAAGATTACAATACAGTGATATATATCTATTTTTGCTCCTAATAAATTAATAAATGCAATGTAAACTTTTCTTTATTTTATTCTCTAATAAATGTAAGTAAGTTTGGGATAAGATCCAAATAACTATTTTTTGAAATGTAACTCAACCATCAAACTGAAAAACGTTCTAAATATACACTTCAACTTCGAAAAAAGAGCAATTACAAGATCATATGTCATCTAATTGAGCTACAACTTTATATTTGTATTGTGAGCCAATTGGTTCCGGACACAACAGCTCTCATAGGTGTTTGCAAAAAAAAAAAAAAACCATCTCACAGGTAACTGGCCATGGCCTTGCAGTTCAAGCAAACTTGTATATACCAGTACGCTCCATAAAGTTGGCAAAGATCAAAGAGAATGCAAAGACATGCGCTGAACAGAAGTAAAAGTAACATGTTGGCCGCATAAATTTAGTTCACTGGTTCAGTAGGCAGTATTTGAGAGAAAAAAACCAAGGTTCAAAACTCAGCAACAATAGTGTAGAATTATGCCCAAAAGTGGGCAAATTCCTTGAGCGAACCAACATTTGGCCCTGTTGTCTTCTGAGCTACTGAGTTACCATAATTTACATCCTCTCAAATACTCTGTCAAGCCGGGGTCTAGGGGGCCTTTGGGGTTGGGGGAAGAAGAAAAAGTAACATGTTATCATAGCCAAATGGTGCACAAGTTCATAACTAGCCATTTTCGCAATTCATTTTCCTTGTAATAATAGGCTTCTAAAAGTTGGCCCTTACTACTTTCTTTCCAGATGTTTGTGGCTTGCTTTTCAGCAAATGTGCTCCGATTGCTTCATCTGGTTCTCATTTGCTAGTGTCTGCACTCTGCATAACCAGGCCTCTTGGGACCCTTTGCCGACTTCTTAGCTCCACACTTTCGTTGAGGCCATGTAATATCATGCATGAATTCCCCGCACTTAGAAAATGCACTAGTTCTCACTCCCAACTCGTCCTCGTCCCTGAAACATTTTAGCCTTAGTCATACTCCTAGTAATACGACCCTCGCTTCTCTCAAATACTTTAGGAGATTGCCTATCAGCCTTCTTCTTGACTTTATCTTTCCTTTGTTGACTTGTATCTTCATTGCTGCTTGCAACCTCACTAGAAGCTCTTTTGTTCTTATGACCTGAAATTTCACTATTCACACTGCCGTTTTTAGGTGGTATCTCAGCAGGAAGATCTTTACTAGTCATGCAGAAATCCCGGAGAAAAGTTGCTGGCAGATCATCAAATGAAGTAAAACCCGAGTTAGTTATTCCTTCAGCTGATGGCCGTTTCAATTCATCAAATGAAATCCTCGGGAAAGCATATCTCTTTGTTGACTGTTCACAAGGTTGACCAGCAATTTCCTCCCAGTAATATGGAAATCCAACACAAAAATGGTTGCACATCTGTTCCAATCAATACATACTAAAAATATTATACTTCCTTTCTTCAAACTCCAAAGAAACTGGATTTTTAAACAAGCTAGAAGCATGAGCAACATGGATAAAGAAAAACAGCCGTATGAGCCATAGTAAAAAGCACTTATGAAAGGGCTGAAAAGGGGACAAGTAGCAAAAATAGAGCAATAGAAACACCTCAAATGGGAAGCCATTTTGGATTGTGCGAGACCTATTGATGCAACCACTAACTACAATAACAATGCCATCTACTGCCTCAAGCGTAACTGCATCAATCCTCTTACAAATTGCAGCAGAGTGAAATATTCTTGCATCTTGGCTCCTGATACAAAATCAAATATACAAGTGCATAAGTAAAATATCTCTGGAAGGCATGTTGTGTTAATGAAATTTTATTTTCCAAAATAAAAAGAATAGAAAAAACAGAGTGTTAAATAATAGAATAGCAAAACTAAGTATTCGTATATATTTTCTGTGTGTAAATGTACAGGAGAGTAGAGCTATATATACTAGTTTAGAACTAACCCTAACCACAGGTTACTAACACTAAAACCTAGGGCTAAGAGTAAATATCTCAACTAACCCTTATATCTCTAACACCCCCCCTCAAGTTGGAGCATAGATTTCAACATGCCCAACTTGTTACATATGTGTCACATGAACCATAAGACTCCAAACCTAGAACTATAAGTCTTGAACCTTCGAACCATGCTGTGCCAAGTCAATCCACAATGCACCTTGTCCGCACCAACAAAGCTTCCACAAAGCTACAAACCAGGCCAAACACCACAACCGCAGCGCACCTGCCTCTCACACCCCACACCCTTATCACCGCTGCTTAACACCGCAGCGCACCAGCCTCTCACTCCACAAACCCTTATAACCGCCGCCTACCACCAGTGTTTTCCCGTTTTCTTGTTGCGTGCACACAAACTGGTTCCTCCTGAACCATTCTTCAACCGCCGGCCTTCCATAATAGCCACGACATATGCCAGGTCCACACCACCCCTGGCACCTGTGCTGCCCATCACTGCAACACCCCTGGACTGCCTCCAACTCTCACACCTTGGCACTCAAAACAAAAACCTACTAACTAATTATTTGTCAGCTTCCATCCCAGCAACCTCACCATTAACCTACTGCCCAATCATTCTCATTTTCAACACTCTAGCATCAACACCCCACCAACCACAACCACAGTTGCTGGCAACCACCAACCACCACTGCCGGAAAGCTTCACCGGCCACCACTGCTCACCACCGCTGCGGTTCTTGGTTCTTCCATGGCCATACAGGTGTTGTAAATTGCACTGTCAGCAATAACAAAAGAAAAAACAAAGGGCCAACACCACCAGCAACCATCCACTGCTGCTGGAGTTATTCTGCTGCGACTATGGAGAAGCCTGCGAGAGAAGAGGGGAGAGGGAGACTTGATGGTTGAGACACCACCACTCCAGATCTATCGGGTTTAATAGAATAGCAAAACTAAGTATTCGTATATATTTTCTGTGTGTAAATGTACAGGAGAGTAGAGCTATATATACTAGTTTAGAACTAACCCTAGCCACAGGTTACTAACACTAAAACCTAGGGCTAAGAGTAAATATCTCAACTAACCCTTATATCTCTAACACAGAGAAGACTAAAAATTGATAATAATAAAGAAAAGATACATAGCAAGTACATTCTTCAACAAGTGATTGCAGCAACCAAACGTAATAGCCTAACATAACATAGGAGCCATGAGTCCACATGGAGCCACTATTAGAATTTTGTCCAGCAGTCCAAAAGCAGTACTCATATGTTGGCTCTATTGTAATACTGTATCACCTACATAAGTTTAAAGAGGGTTCTTTATGCACATTTAAGGAACCTTGTGAAACATCATACCTGAAACTTGAGTTCTTTTATGGATTACACATCCTAGCATTCCAAACTTAATTGTCACACTAGAAAGGCACTTGAGTTCAAGTATCTCTCAACCCTGCTCAATCGTTCTTACAAACAATAATGGGGAAAAGAAAATCATCAAATCAATGGTATAACAATGTGAATCATGTGGTTCAAGTATTCGCTTTTTGGATGGAACCGGACAGGAAGTAACACAATAATGAGAATTTTTTATAGGTATTTAGACACAACCGATTCAGAACTTTTAACCAAAAGATGGAGGGCAAAAATCTCAACCAAAACTGTATAATCAAAACCATGCATTCTTCATTTCTTCAGCAGAACCAGTGAATACTGACAGAAACACGTATCCAGTAAACTGTTCATAATTTTCTGATTATGTAGAGAATACTTGGAACTAGAATACTAGATTACTAGCACAAACACTGCTAGCAGCAGTTCATAAAAACAACACAGAAAGAAAGAAAATCTACTGAGCATAGAGACAAGAAGAGTAGTACTCTCTAAAAGTGAAGCCCGCTACTCCTATTCGCTCGGATTTGGAATTCGTTGGGAATTTGATGAGCCACCAGTCGCACAAATACACCTGCAATTGCACGCTTGTGAGAAAGAATCTTTGCATGTATACTCTCACGCACACACATTAAGAAATGCATACCTCTTTGAGGAAGGAGGAACTGATCGCGGTGAAGTTTTGGCGCGATTGATTTGGAACAGCTCTGAATTTCTCCATCAGTGAGAAAATGATTATGAAATCTAGGGTTCTACTACAGACACATTAGTTTATACTTTATACATTGTATCATATTATGTGATTAATTGTACCTTGTAAAGATTGTTTTGAGAAATAAATATTTTCATCATTTTGAGATAAAAAATTTACTATATCACTTAAAAAATCAAGACAAAAATAAATATAAATTAACTCAATCTTTCAATCATAAGTGCAAGAATTACAATTTTTTTTTCCCGTTAGGCTGGAGTGTTCGAACACAGAGAATGCAGTATGGAAATACAGAAAGCAATAGTACTACAGTGACTCCAAGAAGATAAGGAACAGATATATCAACATGTTCTAACCCAAATCTGGGCAAAGTGCAAAGCTGACAGCGCCAATTAAAGCATTTAAATATGGTACAAAAGCAATCTCATTTAACATTCATATCTCACCACCTAAAGAAAACAAAAAAAAGAACAGAGTCGCAGGGGTGGGGTGGGGTGGGGGGAGGGGATTCTGGTACCTAGTTAGACTCCAGCAACGGTGGCGGACTGGTGGCGACAGCGGGGATTCGAAGAGTCGCAGGGGTGGGTCGCGACGGCGGCAGCAGCGGCTTCAAGCTTCGTCGTCGGTTTAGCAGGGAATCGGCGGCGGCGGCGGCTTCTAGCTTCGTCCGTGTGCTGTCGTCTTCGTCCATTTAGCAGCGGCTGTGCGGCTCATCGGCGGCGACTTGGAGACCAGTAGTTTGGACTTTGGAGGAGACGACAGAGACAATGGCAGAATAGGAAAAGCATTTTAGGGATTAGGATTTGAATTTTAATAAGTTAATACCATTCGGGTTCATTCGAGTAGAGTTGTTTTGTAAAGTTTAGTACAGAGTTTTCAAATTCATCATGTAGTCCTTCGACTTTCAAATTGTTATCATTTGTGGTACAAGTTAATTACTCATGATCTTTTAACTATCAAATTTTAACCATACATGATGCTTCTAACAGTATCACAATTAGTTAAATTTGGAAAGTCGAAGGACTATGCGTGATAAACTTGGACCAAAAATAGTAACAATTTGAAAGTCGAAATACTATGGGTGGTCAATTTGAAAATTTAGGACTAAACATGGCAAAACCACCATACTCGGAGGACCCATATGGTATTAACTCGAATTTTAATTTTTATTTGTAAAAGGTTAAGTTTTATATATATATATATATATATATATATATATATATGGAAGGGTTCATGTGCGGGTATATCTTCTCGTGCGTTGTGCGATGCTCACCTTAAACATTAAAACGGCGTGCATTAAGTACACAAATTACGCACCTTAAGATAAGAACACAAACTACGCACCTAAAGTTTTTAAATGGTACACTTTCAATTGAGAAGGCATCGCACACCTTAAGTACACAAACCACGCACCAAAAATTTTAAAATGACGCCACCTTAAGTTTCAACAACTTTGTAGCACACAATGGCCTCCGACACATCCTCCTTAAACACGGCAACAACTTGAACATGGTCGCAAACAAGCTTTTCTCTCTCCCTTCGATCGTCAAAGAGCTTGCTTCTCTAAAACATCTACTCGCGCCCGAGCAACCACACCTCCTCCTCCTCCTTGAGGGGTTTAACGCACTTGGATACCTCGAGGAGTCCTATGTGGCAGCACCGGCACTCGAGCGCCATCTAGGGCAACACACCTTTTCTTTTTAAGGATAGGGCAACACACCTTAAGCACCACTTGACCAAGGAAAAATATTTGGGACGTCATACCTTTCTGTCAAAAGGTGACTAGAGCCCGGGATTTTCAAGCCTAGGCATGACTACTCTCTCTCTCAATGGAAATATTGAGTCCGGTTGAGGAGAAAGTCCCAAGAGTGGGCCTGCCCTGGAGGGAAGTAAAGGATCCAACTAGGCATGAAGGACCAGAGAAACAAGGCTTCAACAATTTTTTTATTATTATTTTCAAAAAACAAATATTTTATTTTGTAATAAATTTATTAAAATTTTATTAAAAACTTTAATCAAAAAATTACTAAAGATGAGTTTACATATAAATTCTATGTATATTTGGTTCCACGTCACTTCTTTAACAAAGAATAGTCATAAGTAGCTCGGGCTATCAAGCTAGCTCGCTAAATTTCATGCTAGCCCGTTCGGGTCACTGGGTTCTATTGACTGATTTTTTATCAGGCTAAAATATTTTTGAATCTAATTCTAAAATTTTTTGATTTTATCGGGTCAGTCCATCAATTTTGAGCTAGGATTGAAATTCCTATATATATTTACCCGTATTGAGTAAACTAACATCCTGGTGAAGTAATTCATTAGCAATGGGGGAACATATATGCAGTTGTGTTGATCAAAAGAAACAACAATTGTCTGGACAAAATGATTGTGGATCGTTGTCAACTTGTTTGGTGGGCATGTGCAACCTAGATAATGTTGCGATACAAACATACATTTCGCACCACACACCTACATACATGCATGTATTACAGCAAAAAAGCAATAAGCTTAGCTAATTGCCTAGGTCAAATTGATCTAATACTTAAATTAATAATTACAAAATTTTAAATTTATAACTAATTAAGAGAATTGCTTATTAGTAATATCATCTAAGATCACAAGAGACACCTAAGAAAAATATCATGGCCACACATGTGACAGGACTTACTACTTAGCAGTGGAAGCAGAAACAAATGTGTGATACCCAGCTTCAATTCTGCATTAAAACGTACGAGAGGCCGTGGTTTGTTTCTTTGCAGACCAAGCCAACAAAGACAATAATTGAGAGTGGAACAACTTATATTCTACAACTCTCAATCTCTACCACTTGACATGACAAGCAATGATATGATTAGTTATCTTCATTATGTGGTCTCAATAAAGATGTCTACACCAAAAAATTTGTAAGGGAGTAAAAAGTGTGAGTAGGTTTTGAGAGTCCAAGTAGTATTTTACATATCGAATAATAGTAAGCATAGTCTCAAATTCTACACTATTTTTATCCTTTGTTTACAAGTTGGTGTTTTGATTCATTAAGAAAAAAAGAGCGGTCTACAATTTTTTTTTACTATTTTTCTTTTCTGTCAATAAAATTATCACTTTTAATGAAAATTTTACTCCATACAAATTCGGCCTATCTCATTTTCGGATAGCAATTTATATCATGGACCAAGGTCAACATAGCATTATGAACCTTGAATCGAAACGACGATGAGTCAAGATACATAATTCATACTTGCAAAGTACATAATTTCATAACACAAGATAAGAAAATCAAAACACAAGACACATACACATGTTATATATTTTACTTATTTTTCAAATTTGATTTAGGTACATAATTTGTGTTCATAGACATGGAATTTCACAACACGAAACACAGAAATTCATAACATAAGACACAATTACTAATTTGTTTCAGTTAAAGAATTCATACTCTTAAGATACATAACTTCATAACATAATGACCCTGTTTAGTAAAATAGTTTGTCTATCAGCCAACTTTGTCTTATTTGACCACTATTAACGGTTAGACTTGGTTAAAAAATCAATATAAGTGTTTAGTTAATCAGCTTTTTGTAACTCCAAAATGCTAAAATTCTAAAAATTGCTCAAAGTAGTAACTTTTTCAATTAGCTTTTTGAGAAAAGAGAAAAGAAATTATACCAAACAGCTATAAGCTATCAGCTAATTTACCAAACATCTTTCTACAATCAGCTAGTGTTATCAACTAGTTATACTTTCTAACCCAATCAGCCAACAGCAATTTACTAAACATTACCAAGATATAAAAATCTATAACATAAGATACATACACATACGCCAAGATCCACGTTACATTGTGAACCTTGGTCCATAATATAAGGATTGGTCCTTTCCTGTTAGGTTGATGAATTGTGTTAGTATCGTGTTGCTAGTTGCCTTGATTTTTTTATTATTATTATTATTTTTTTGTAATGTGTTGTTTCGGAAAATTTCAAGCTTGCCTACATGCAACTTTTGGGCCAATATACTTATCTTGATTGGCTTATGTAATCAATGCGCTAGTTAACATATACATGCTTAACCAATCAGGTTAATTAAGTAACCTAATAATTTAAATTAATTAGCCCAAATTAATTTGACCAATTGACCCAACTGAATATGCACCTCAAATGCTTAATTCTTGGTAGTTAATTATGCATTTAACTTCCATTGAAATTTGATGCAAATCCAATAGCTAATACCATCAATGCACTCTTCATCACCAAGTTTTTAATACTTGCCAACAAAAGGCGAAATCCCTTGCATCGAATACCCTACCCTCGGGCCGATACAAATGTTGTTGTATTGTAATATTAATTCATATTACTTGTCATGCAACATTTTAAAGAATTTTAAGACCAAAACCTTGGTCAAAGGTTTAGACCTCTATTTCCAGAGTTATTTATCATATTTGTTTGGGATTGTGATAATTTCTAGGGTAACGAGAGAAATTCACAGTCATTACCTGAAGATGTGTAATGGGTAAATCATGCCTTGTGACTGTAGTTAACATTGGACCACAAAGAAGTAAATTAACATAGATTGCTTATAGCTTACCAGCTCAAACTAAGAGAGTTGAGATTCGAAGACGTGACCTTGTGGTTACAAGTTCGTATCCTTAGCAATATTGACCGGGGTTACCCCGAGATTGTTATACTTTTTTTTTTTAACTTAGATGATCTCAGTTTCGCCGGACTAATCCTAAACCCACAAGACCTCGTCCCTAGAGCCTCTGTTAGTAAATCGCAAGTCGCGCAATTAGCCCACCGCCCCACTGGTTAGATCCTTAGCTTATTGAATAAAAGATTTCTAAATTAAATCTCCATGTATATATAATATACTCACGATTTCACACATATAACCCCAAGAATAATTTGATCTGATTGATTATGAAAGAAATTGTGTGGTATTGACACACTTATAGAAATATTTTCGTGCTTCCAACATACATATGCATACATGTATTCCGACTGATCTAACTGTTCACATAATTTTGCTTTTTACGCAATTGAAACATGTAAGTCCCCGCCTCCTCATTTCATGTGCGTGAAAACGACATAATTATAGGATTAAATTCAACTTAAAAGTCACATTCTTTTTTTTTTAATACAACTGACCCTATTAAAAGTCACATTCTTCGTCCATATTTGGATGCTATTATTTACCAAAATTTTTGTGTTATTTTTTTCTAAAATTGTATTTTCAATTGCAATTAAAACTAATTTATAGACTTTAGAAGTATAATTATCAAGTATAAAAATAGTAAATTATATAAGTATAATATAGATACATAATATTTTTAACAAAATTTTAGACCTCAACAATTTAAAGACCATGTGCCGTCACCTTAAACACTACTCACCAACTACCAACAAACATGGTGGTGAGTATCAAATCTAAGTTTTGGCAACCTTGGAGTATAAAATTTTAAAATTATCAATATTGTCGGTTGAAAACTACATATGCTATTCAATGACTTAACTGTCCAAACTTTTTTGATAATTATTTTAGGTGGTCAATAATATCGAGAGACGTTTATAAATTTTAGGTTTTCAATAATATAATGTATTGATATTGAGGATTTTCAAAAAAAAAAATGTATTGATATTGAGAAAAGAAAAGAAAAAACGCTATCACAAATTAAGAAGAAAGAAGGAAAGTAGAGAAACCATAATATATAGTTTGGTTTGCTCCACTCTCAATATGAATATAATCCATCCATGTGTGATTGCATTGTGTCACATGGGATGTCCCTTCTATATTTCTATTTCCTAAGCTCATCACTATCCCATTGACCAAACCCCAAAAATTCATTGAACCCATATTTCAACTAAACATTAAAACCTAATCTTGGATCTAACAAAGAGTAAACATCAAGAAAACATTAATAATGTTACAAAAGCCAACATCTTAGTTACAATCAACAAAATCTATTTATTATAAACTATTTATTTCATTGAAAATGAAATGCACTCACATTTCATTATTAATAATTTATAAATTTCAATAATATTTTTTTTCAGAATCTACCACCTAAGAATCAACTAAGCTGTCCGTGTGAGCGCTTCACGAATATTTTATAAATAATACTTTTACTATGAATTTCACAATAATATATCTTTCACAATAATATATCTTGCATTGGTGAGTGATAATAATATATATAACCAAATCTTAAATTAGAATAATTTGCCTTTACTTAAACTCCCCCTCCCCTCCACCCCCCTTATTTGACACCAAATGGCATAACTTTAATTATTGGAAAGTGAGATAGAAAGTGACAACTTTGCACTCCACTAACTATAGCTATGAAACATATAATTGCAGTAATATGTAGTATTAACACAAATGGGTAGCTGAAGTAGCAAAGGAGTTCTTTTATGGGGAATAAAACTCTGAGATCTTGACCGTTAAATAGATGGAGAAAGATCTGGAACACCTAGTAGGTAAAAAAAAAAAAAAAAGAAGAAGAGTAATATGTAGTATTATTATTACACATTTAAAGTGTCAAACTGTAATTATTCGGAAATACAATCCTTAACTTGATTGAAAATTTTGTATCCATCCAGCCCTTCCCTTGAGCAAAATTTACAAAGTAGTAACTGCGGTAATAAAAATGAGAAAGAAGATACTTAACGGCGTCATTACTAGACACTGACGTCACAGCTGCGGGAGAGCTGATACTTAACGGCGTTTCCGACGACGATCCCGCCGTTCTTGGGGGCGTTACCGAAGGGTATGTAAGCAGGGCAGGTGACGTGGAGGTGGTAACGGCCGGAGGTGAAGGACCCGACTCTCCACTTGACGCGGCCGTTAAGTTTAACGGTGATCCAAACGGCGCCGGCGTCCTGGTCCTGACGGAGGTCGGGGCCGTTAAACGGCGCAATGGGGACGTTATTGCCGTAGATAAAAGGGGACCAGAGGTTAGTGTCCTTGTGGCCCTGGTATACCGGCGGGATAACGGTGTAATAGGTGATTTGCTGGTCGTGGTAGGTGGCGAAGGCGTCGAGCTTGTCGTAGTAGACGCCGACGCGGCGGTTGGGGTTGTGGGAGGAGACGGTGACTTGGATGGTGGTGGAGAAGATGTTGGGGGCGGAGACGTTGAAGTTGTAGATGGTGGCGTCTTGGAGGATGAAGCGGGGCTTCTTGGGCTGGAGAACTGCCCAGACGATGAGGATGGTGAGGAGGATGAGGAAGAGGAGGATAAGGACGCAGCCGCAGAATTGCCGGACGGCCTTTTGTCGCCGGTCTTTGTGGATGCTGCACTCTTTTCCGGACATTTTTTTTAGTTTTCCGGCGGGTTTTGGTTTTCCGGTGGGCTTGGGGGGTATTGGTATGTGGGAGAATGGGAAAGGATATGATATGGGCTGGGGATAGAGATGGTTATCTATACAGCGCTCTCTACTTTGGGACCTTTCTGTCCTTCTGTGCCTACCTTAGCTTTATTATGCACTTGTCCAATTATATATGCAACCATAATTTTTAATTCGTCTTAAATCTCCCATAAGCTGTACAATTAATTAGAGGTGACTACAATTCAGTGAGAGAATTAGTAAAAACTCCGCATAGACGAGAATGATGATAATTTCCAATCCTCATAAGAGAACATGGCAAGGACAAAGAATAGGGATTCAATTCAGAGACGGGATGGGACCCACTCCCCGCCTTGCTTGTTGTCACCCCTACCTTTGACTAAAAACAATATTAAGCGTTCTCTCTAATTAATAGACTAAAACTCATTATGTAATATTCCCTCGTCTTATTTTATGTGTTTGGTTGGATTAACGAGGGTAGACTGAATTTATTTTAATTCAAATTTTCATAGTATTAGGTTTAGTGTTAGTATACAAAATTTATATATTTAGAAACTACACTAAAAGTACTATTAAATAAAAAATCAAATGAAAAAATAGTAAAAAAATACTATAAAAAAAAAACAAAAAGAAGAAATAGTTGATTTGACCAATAAATAGTAATTATGACAGGTAAAATGGGACAGAGGAATAACTATTTTAAGTCGAACCAATAGTGTGAAGTTGATATTTTTTCTATTTAACTAGTTAAATACATTGTCTCAATTTCCTCTTTCACATAAAAATATTATCTCAAAATTAAAGATGTTACGGTCAAGTAACACCAATTTGTAACTTTAATTAGGTTAGAATATTATAGATTTGATTGTTAACCAAGTGTAGGTATAAAAATGAAAATTTTGTTAAGATAGTATTAAACCTAATTGTGTTTCATGGGTGATGAGGTGTAAAACCGACAAGCAAAAAGGACAAGCATGTACATTTTCACGCAGAGACTTTTGTTGATGAAAGGGCCGACTCTCTCTTTTATCACTCACCATCGTTGTCATATGCATGATGTTAAGTCACATATAGTACCTTCTTCCCTATCCATTCAACAAAACAATTACTTTGGTATTAATATGATTTTTTTAAAAAAAACTGGTATTAATAGGATTCAAAAATCAAAATATTACTAATTCAACCAAAATAATCAAATTTTGATACAGATTCAACTTAACTGATAAGCCAATTTTAGCGTTTAACTAAGTTTGGTTGATTTGACTTGTTAATAAGTTATTTTAACTATTTATAAAAACTAAGAAGAGTAGAGTTTTTGGTTAATTGATTGACCTTAATTATTAAATGATCATTTTACCCTTGGTATTCCTAACATTTATATCTCTCTTATTGTTGTTCATTTGCCTTGTCCTTTTTTTTTTTTGTTTCCGTAACAACAATTCTAATTTTCTTTTTTATTTCACACATCAGTGTAATAATAATAATAATAATAGTAATAATAACAATAACAATAACAATAATCGTAAAAGTAATTTAAGAGTTAATAAATTAGCAGAAAAATGTTTATGTCCATATAAATCATTTTAGTATTTTACATACAATCAGCTAAAAGTAAACAACTAATTTATCAAACATTTATTTACAACTAGCTAATACTATCACCTGGTCAAACCAGCTAACCCATCTAATTTAATCAGCTATCAGTCACTATTTGGTAACATAGTTAGTTTATCAATCGGTTTTGGCTTGTTTGACCACTATTAGCTGTTTAACTTGGTTAAACAATCAATATGAGTCGTTGATTAATTAGTTTTTTTGTAATAGCTTATTGCTCCAAAACGCTAAAATTCAAAAAGCTACTCAAAGTAGCTTTTTTGAGAAAGTCATTTTGCATGTTATTAGCTATCAACTAATAACAACTAATTTACCAAACATCTTTCTACAATCCGCTAATGTTATCAACTAGTCAAACACACTAATCAAATCAGCTAACAGTTATTTAGCAAACACCCCATACATCTACAACGTGAGATTGAGAATAAGATATTATTAGAATCAAACGTTTATCACTATGTCAAAAATTATAACTAGAAAGAAATATGCATCGTAACTTTATTGTCTTATAACTTATAAGCTATATAGATGTAGATATTGGATTTCACTCTCCAATTTAAACCTCTACCCTAATAGATGTACTCAACATCAATTGGAAAAACTAAACCCAGCCAAAATGAAAAATAAAATAAAATACAATTAATTCACGGATATAATTTATCTTTTAATCTTAATTGAACCAAATTTTAATTAATCCTCCTTCAAAAAGTATATGTTAACAGTACAATTTAAATTTAAAATATAATTCAAGGCAGATACAAAAAAAAAAAAAAAAAAAAAAAAAAAAAAAAAAAAAAAAAAA
>NC_044916.1:12283391-12531108 GCF_003576645.1 Ipomoea triloba | reverse complement strand
AAAAAAAAAAAAAAAAAAAAAAAAAAAAAAAAAAAAAAAAGAAGCAAACCCTCGGTCAGCGAGCCACATAATTTTTCTTTTCTTTCTATTAATAATATATTACTAATTAAAAAATTTTGTATTAAAACGAAACATGTGATACGTAAAGTTCAAGAAACTATAATGGCTAGCTGCAAGTCCAGTTAAGATTGTATCAATTAATCAATATGATATGAAATATACTAATGATAATGTTAATTGATCGAATGAATTACACAGTTTTCAAAATTGTATTTTTTTAATTGTCATATGATTTGTAATCACTTTCATTATTATAAATAAAACATAAAATTTCAAATCAAGGTATGTTAATTTATCGGTTTAACATATTGAATGCTTTTTATTTTTCATTTTTCATTTTAATTGTGAATATTCAATTGTTTTAGAATGGATGTGATGGTTTCAACAATTGAATAAATTGTAAAAGTGGAAATTTATTCTTTTATTTTACATTAAAAGGCATAACGTTAAAAAAAAAAAAATCTCAAAAGGATTGATAGATAGAGTTGGTGGCCGGTATTATTTTCATACTTGAAAGTCACAAGTATAATTATTGTTGATTGTTGAGCATATAATATATAAATATAAATGTGCAATCCAACTATCAGCTTAGACTTTTATTTGAGATGGAGCACATTCTTCAATTTGGTATTAGAGTCAACCTCATGCCAAAGGTCATGCGTTCGAATCGAAATCTCCACGTCACCCGATAAAAAAAAGAGACTATGGTTTCTGACATAGTTTTAGTTCGAAATCTCTCCACGTCACCCGATAAAAAAAAAAGAGACTATGGTTTCTGACATCGTTTTAGTTCGAAATCTCCACGTCACCTGATAAAAAAAAGATTGTGGTTTCTGAAATCGTTTTAGTCGAGCTAGTTGCATAAATCTTTCTAGTACAATTATCTTTCTTGCCTAGTTTATGGATCATCACACATCAAACTGTATTGCATAAATCTTTCTAGTACAATTATCTTTCTTGCGTAGTTTATGGATCATCGCACATCACACAAAAACAAAAATAGAACCTATATATCCAATGTATTTCATCAAATAGTAGTCGTATGTTTTTCTTGCCATTATTAAAAGGAAAAAATAATATCAGCATCCTCAATAGTAGTAATTTTTGAAGAGTTTTTACAAGTGTGACTAAAAAAAAGATTATGAGAGGAAAAAAAATGAAAAAGAAAAACAAATCTGGAAAACAAAAAGATTAAAAAATTTAAAAAAAAATCATATTAACGTGCCGAGTAAAAGCGTGCAACGCACGTGCCCCACTGTGAGTTATGGTTGCGCCGCACGCGATCAAATGTGAGTCATATTTACACATGGTAGAATTCACCCATTGAGTAAAAATTAACTACATATAAGGACATTTTTTTTATCTTTTTATTACATAAATCTTATTTTCTCAAAAACCACACCAAAAACTTAGGGAGGGTATTCAATCATGACTTTTGTAGATTTTTGAAAACTTTTAAAATGGTAGATTTTAATAAACTTTTCTTGACTTTCAGAGAGTCATTCAAAATTTTTTAAAACTTTGTAAAACTCTATAAAAGTCTGTATAAAAAACATGCATAAACTTTTATCAACTTTTTTATTTTAAAAAGTCTACAAAAGTCATTAAAATTCTAAATTGAATACATCCTTACAAACTTTCATAAGCAATTCATAACAATATTAAACACTAAAATTTATAGTTATAGAATTGTTCAAATAAAATATTTAAAAATATAATTACTTTTTCTTGAGAAATTAATATTTAAAAAAATATAATTACTAGTTGCATAAAATTAAAAAAAATTAATATATATATATATATATATATATATATATATATATATATATATATATTATATTTGATATACTGCTAGGTATCAAGCAAAGAGCTATTATTTGCAATAACAATATGGGACAGCTAACAACAACAAGGTGTTTCTCTTTGTAGCCTCAAATTGCTATTGCGAACAATAGTTCACTATTCGTAATAGCATGTTGTTAAAAAGAATATATATATATATATATTACGAATAAACATATGAATATTATGAAACATATAGTAAAAGTTGACGGTGATAGATAAAAAAAATTACTCTGTTCATGTATTTAGGAGAAAAAGTTAAGAAGTTAGGAATAAAAAGTTCATAGAAAAAAAAAATCAAAATATACAAGCAACAATGAAATAAAAATAATATTATTTTGAATTTGTAGAGGAAGATTGTAAAGTTTAGGAGAGAGAAAAAATTGGTAGAGTTTAGGTATGTAGAAAATATAGGATAATGAAGAAAAAATAATTTATTGAATTTAGGTATAAGGTTTATAAAGTTTAAAATTTTAAATAAGGAGAAAAAAAATAGAGTTTAAATAGAGAGAGAGAAAAAAAAAAACCTCCAGTGTTGGTAGAAAGAAAATTTTGAAATCTTGGGGCTGAGGGTTGGATTTCAACTATTTATATTTGAGAAGGAAAAGTATATAAAAGTCTACAGATGTTCTAAAATTAAAAAGTCCTTACAAATTCATAACTTTTTGAATACCACATGACTTTTAAAGATTCTTTAAAAGTTTTAATTGAATATCACATGACTTTTAAAAACTCTTTAAAAATCTTGATCGAATACCACATGACTTTTAAATATTCTCTAAAAGTTTGAATTGAATACCTCACAATTTTTAAAGATCATAAAAGTCTTTAAAATTTTATGAAAGTCATAAATGAATAGACCACCTCGGAATGACCAAAAAAAATGTCATGAAATGGGCAAATGGTCATGTTAGGGTGGTGAGAGTATTATCGCGTAAGGTTAAATAAATGATGATTGTGGACGGTGAAGCAACCAAAATTGACACGTTTACGTGTGGAGCCGGGAGCGGGACCCACGCACCCAACTTATGCTACCGACACTGTTTTAATTAAGGTTGTATGGATAGTAGCTACTAGCTAGGCTTCTGCCTTCTAGGAAATAGGAATAAAGGATAACGGATTTCCACCATGCATGCATTCACTTCTCAAACAATTACGAATCCAACAAATTAAACTCGTCTTTAAAGAAATAGGATTATATATTTTCAAAATACCACGTTATTTAATATCTCAATTAATTAAATTTAAATATTTTATTAAATAAATTTGTTTTTTAAAAACATTGTAATCTAGTGATATAGCCAACATTTTATTTATGCGATGTATACAAAATAGGAGATTATGTTATTTTGAATTTGTAGCAATAAAAAAATCATTGTATAAAATAAGTGTCTTCCTATTAGAAATTATTTGTTGAAATTGTTTTGTATACACATGCCAAAATATGCATATGCATTTTAATAGAATGTCGTATAATATAATGCATTTGTATTAAAATGAATGAGTTAATTCCATTTTTGGTCCTAGATTTATAGGTGACCGTCCACTTTTAGTCATTTTTTTATCAAAACATCCACTTTTGGTCATAGTATTATTGTGGCATGACCATTTTTGGTCCTCCATCAACAAAATCGTTGAAATGCCGTTAAATACAAGGACATTTCGATCTTTTTAATACAAAGTAAGTTGACTCGTTATATTTTTTATGTTTATCTTTTTGAAAAAAATCATAATTGAAGACCAAAATGTCTTTGTATTTAACGATATTTAAGCTATTTTGTTGATAAATGACAAAAAATGGTCATGTCATAATAATACTGAGACCAAAAGATGATGTTTTGAAAAAAAATGACTAAAAGAGGAATGTCACCTATAAATCTAGGACCAAAAATGGAATTAACTCTAAAATGAATTGGAAAATGATGTGGCAACACTTATTTTATATGTGTGTGTATTTGATGGTTATATCGGGATTGGGTCCATAATTCAAGTAGTAGACTAAAAATAATAATGTTGCTATTAGAAATTGAACTATGGCTTAGTTTGGAAGTTAGGATCACAAGCCACTAGACGATGATTATAGTGAACCAAGGGATAATGTCTATCTAAAGGGAGACATGGGGCCCCTTATATAGTACAAAGACCCTCCATATGCTTAACAAGTGTGTGGCCTTGGTTTTCTTTTCATCCACACCACCCACGTGTCCCATCTTCACACCCACTGCTTTGTTATCAACGCCCTTAGAATGAACAAGTATAAACTGTCGCGCTTTAGTACACAAGGGCTGAGTAGTTGGGTTGGTAGGTGCTTGTGTTGTTATCTTAGTACCGTATTCCTTGACTCGGGCTCCTCGCCCCATCTCTGTTCGCGTTCGAACTCGTATGCCTTCAGGTCACTGAATATTTGAGACATTTGGATTACCTTCGTTCAAGTCTAAGTGGTCACGCATTGTGATGACTTTCATCTCCTATGACTTGGGCAATCCTCAGAAAATCTTGAGGTTGATCTCCTTCTGGCTAAGCTCCTTCCCTAGGTCAGATATCTCGCTCAGGAGCGTCATGAACTGAGTCTCCATCTCGGATATTGATTCGCTAGTTACCATCTTGAAGTCGAACTTCTTCATAGCAATGGTCAGCTTATTTTCTTTCTCCTGCTTGTCCCCTTCACCTACTTGCATCAAGATCTCTCAAATCACTTTGGTAGTTTTGCACTCCCGAATCCTAGGGAAAAGCGTATCATCTACTGTCTTGAACAGTGTATCATTGGCTATGTTGTCAAGGTTGTTTCTAGTGTGATCTTCCTAAGACCATGCATGTCTCGATTTGGTAACATACTCAAGAGCATCGGGTCCTTGTGTCGCTCGATTGGCGTTTACTATCATATTCTGGATGGGTCCTGCTGTGATGACTTCCCACATTTCATCATGGAGGGACAAAAGGTGTGCTTGCATACGCACCTTCTAGTCGTCAAATTTTGAATGGTTAAACATAAGATGCTTGGAAAGATGATGATCCATATTTTTATAAAAATACGTGCAAAGAGAAGAATAGATTATTGAGTTTACCGTGCAATATACATAGAGTTTACCGATCAAGGCAACCGCTCTAATACCACTTGTTGGTACAAGTGAGGGTTATGTACGAGTCTAGAGGGATGGGGGTGAATAGACTAGTGGAATTTAAAAATTATTTGCGATTAGTTAAGCCTACCCGAGAGATAAACTTAACTGCTCAATTAGAGTTTTTAATGCACAGCGAAAAATGTTTACTTTAACCCTTTTTAGTGTTTCTTGCTAGTTTCGTTTTGCTTTGTTAAAACTTAGGTTTGGTTGTGTTAAATATAAATGATAAAGCAGGAGAGAGGGAGAGAGAGAGAGTTTTTATAATATTGGTTCGGCTGTTAACGAATCCTACTCCACTCTTCTACACAACTCGTGAAGGTTTGCACTATCTCTTAGTACAAAACACCAAGTTCACCCCTTGACCACATAGCTGACAGTGAATTTCACCCAGATTTTTTAACTCCTACAGAGTTTACTCCGCCTCTTTCTACTTCACCTGAGTAGAGATACAAAGGTTGAAGAAAACAAATTCTTTTTCTCCAACTAGATGTCTTGGCTTCTTGATTCTGGATCTTCACACTTTGAAGTAGCTCAACACTCTCTTAATCTGGATGTATCTCTAATGCTTTTGGTCTCTCTTGTCTTTCACAACACACTGCTCTTAATGCCTTCTCTCATTAAAAACCTTAGACTAAGAAAACACAGTATAATCATGTGTTACACTGGTTGTCTCATTAAAAATCTTAGACTAAGAAAACACAGTGGAAAACCCCACTATAGATTATTAAGTACATACTTATATGCTACACTATAGATTAAGAGGTCAAATCCACTCTACAAAATTATTAAGTTTTTTATTTCTTTCAAACCCACTATAGTTTTTTATTTCTTTAGATTAAGAGGTCAAATTCCACTCCACTTTAAGAATGAATAGTGTAAATTTTTCATATATTTTACCTAATATTTATTTTTAAGTAGCAACAACAAATATTATCGTAAATCAATTTTTTAAAAAATAAAAATCATGTCCCCACTTCTTAACTACCATAAAATGATACAAATTCTTATAATAATATATTATATTGTGCACAATAAGTAAAGGTCTAGTCACTTTGTTAAACTGAGTTATCATGATTTATATCCTCTCATATGCTCTCTGAGATCAAGACATGAGGAACCTTTAAATTAGGGATTCCAATTTTTGAAAGAAAATATATTCTATTTACCTACTCTCATGTGATCGAAATGAATTGATGAAATTGATAGCATTATCGAGGTGGCAGATGTATGATTGGGGGCGGGGCTGAAATATATATAGGATGAGTAGACACCATCACACATGTACAATTCAAGCCGACCTATACATACACAGTTGGCTAATAATCTTTAGGGTTTTGGAAACTGCAAAAAAAGTCAAAAAGTAATTCCAAAACACACACAGTATATGAATATAAAACTAAAAAAGAAAGAAAGAGTAGTGGAGGAGAATCAAAACTTTCTTCTTATCATTATCATCATTCAAAGGATGATTGTCATTTTTCCCTTTTTATTTTAAATTTTGGTTTCTATGTGTGTGTGTGTGTGTGTGATCACAGTTTTGATTCCTATGCATGCATGATATCCTACCTACTATTTCTCCTATTCCCACCCCTCCTTTAAATATATAAAATATGATCTTTCTATGATTTTCAATTGATGTGTAACTATGTTAGACTTTAATTTCTTTACCAATATACTTAATAATTTCTCCATCCCATTTTTTATTATTTAATTTTATTAATGAGACTTGATTTAATTAAATTATTTATGATCAATTTTTATAACATTTAGTTCAACATTAGTGCATAAAATTTATATATTTAGAAACTGTATTAAAAGTCTATTAAATACAAAAAAAAAATCAAATTTAAAAATTATAAGATGTTAAAAATAATCGAAGAAAGAAGAATTAGTTTGGTCAATATTAATTATTAAATGGTAAACAAAACATGTAAAAAGGGCATATGAAGTATATATTTAGCAAAGTTTTATAATTGTTTTAATTGTAAAAATGTATAGAAGTTCATACACAACTTATAAAAATTATAATCAAGTTAAAATAATTTTGCTTAAAAAGATACAATTATCAGGGTAATCAATGAAATATATATATATAAAAGAGACTTGAGGAGTGTTTACATGCATGTGAGCTGGTTAAGCAGTCCAAGATGGTGGCTGCCGTCAACTACTGTACATCGTACTTCTTCCTTTGAAATTCTTCACTTATTTATTTATTTATTCTGTTTTTTTAAGGTATATATATATATATATATATATATATATATATATATATATATATATATTTGTTCAAATGCGGCAGTGAGTTCCGGTGCGGTCATGCGGCCTAATCTGCACTGTCCAATTTCATTAATCCTACTGAAATTCGCGTATGTTTAAGTGGAGTTATTATGGTATTTTAGTATTTATATTACGTGAATTGAAATGGTGCATTTTAGTACATAGTGTGGTGCGTTTGAATACATGTTGTGATGCGTTTTATTACGTATGTTGGTGCATTAACTGTGTTGTGGAATGGTGTGTTTTAATCTATCCGCTGGTGCATTTTCATACGTAGAATGATGTGTAACTGTGTTGTGGAATGGTGTGTTTTAATACATCGCCTGGTGCATTACGTTGAATGGTGTGTATTTTAACACGTGTTTCTAATAAGTGTGCTAGAGAATGGTGTGTTTTAATCCATCCTCTGGTGTATTTTAATACGTTGAATGGTGTGTATTTTAACACATGTTTTCTAATAAGTGTAATAGTGCATGTTTATAATATGGGGATGAGGATTTTTAATGAGTGGAATTGTGCATTTTGACACACGTTGTGGTGCATTTTAATACGTAGAATGATGCATATTTTAGCACATGTTTTCTAATATGTGTATTTGGTATATTGTGTGGAATGATGTGTTTTATCGATCATTTGGTGCGTTTTAGTACATAGAATGGTGTGTTTTGTAACATATATATATTGCGCGTTAATTTGATGAGTGGATATGATCTAATGGCTGAAAATAGGCCGCGCGACCACACCTAATGACCAGACTACACCTGATCATGACTATATATATATATATATATATATATATATATATATATATATATATATATATATATATTAACTCCAAGTGTGAAAACCAGAGGCTTGCATTGTACAGAAAACTTCCAATTTCATGAGAGAGATCACCTAATAAGTTGTTTATAATTTGTTGGGAAAATGACACTTTTTCCCCTATGTTATGTGCTTATAGCACTTTTTCCCCCCGTGTTATTAAAGTGACAGTTTTTTTCCTCAGTTATTTTAAAAGTGGTAGTTTTCTCCTCTGTAATGTTAAATTGACATTTTTACCCTTAAAAATAACTATTTCATTTATTTTTATTCTCCAACCAATTATTACTAATATGTATCGAAGATCACGGTTCGATACGAACCTAATCGAACACTATAGCAATTGAACTTAAATAGTATAGACGGTTACGGTTACGATTCAGAACCGAAAAATAAAATAAAATAATTGTTGAATTTAGACTATTTTTAAATAAGAAATAAAATTATAAAAATAAATAAATAAATAAATAAATAAGTTTTGATTAGCGGTCCAAAATCGAAATTGGAACCGAACCATACCGATTTATCAAGATAAGTGTTTGATCATTTTCACTATATATGACTGTGGTTAAGTTCCGGTACACGGTTCAACAATTATTTAATTTTATTTTTTCGGTTCTGAATCTTAACCAGAACTGTCCATACTATTTTGGTATGATTGATACAGTGTTTGGTTATGTTCGAACCGAATCGTGATCATCCACACATATAAGTAATAATTTGTTGGAGAAGAAAAATAAATGAAATAATTATTTTTAAGGGTAACAATGTCAATTTAACATTTCAGGGAGAAAAACTGCCATTTTAATAACACAAGGAAAAAAAAAGTGCTATATACACATAACATAGGGAGAAAAGTGTCATTTTTCCTAATTTGTTACTTGGTCTTTTACCATACACAAATGTAATAGAAAAAAAAATTACTTTTCTTAAACCATATATCACTTTTTTACTCTAACTACAATTAGATTTTACATATCCATGACTCTTTTAACACCCACTACTCTATTTATACTTTTGAACTCAATACCTTATCTTAAAAAATCAAATAATTAACTTCTTTGAGTTAGAATATATATTATTAATTAAGTTATTAAAAATTTTAATATAATACATCTATTAGGTGATTGAGTGTGTAATATCAAAATTCAAACTTGATGATCGACCTTTAGCAGGCAAAATTTTTACGTCAAAGTTTGACTCACATGGATCATATGAGAGCAAGTACTCATAGGCATGAGGGAGACTTATTCCAAACCACTAATTTTATGACTAATTTTGTACTTTAGGCTAGTTTAGAGTAGAAATTTTTAAGAAAAGATTATAATTAACTTTATAGTGATTAGCCAATGACATTGTTGTCTAGTGGTACCAAGTGACTCTCCCAAATGGGATGTCATGGGTTTGAGCCAGAATGCGTGCTAAAAAAAATAAAATTATAATGATTAATTTCGACTCTTTGACTAGGTGTAAATCAATTTATGATTACCTAATATTATCTTTAAGTATATTATAAGTTCGAAATTTTGAAAAAATATTTGTAAAATTGAAATCCTTATCCCAATGAGAAGAAATAATTTGCACAAGCATTTGAGAAGACATTTTAAAGAACATAAAATGGTCCTACGTACGGAATATTTGTTGGGATCCTTTTGGTGGATTATTTATAGGATTATGGTCCATAGAGAAACCACGCAGAGTAGAGAAGCATCTCCGCATGCATGCAACAACCAAAATCATTTAAAATAGGATGATAGAACGTTCAACTTTAATTTATACAAAAATAATAATTAGATTTCTAATTTTTTTTTGAAAATTATAATTAAATACATACATTAATTTGTTATTTTGTATATCTCGATCTAATAGTCCGTTATTGACCAATTTTTATTAGTTGGTAATTGGTATTGGATCGAAATGTACAATAATAACTAGTTGATGTATTTAACTGCAACGTTTTAAAATTCATATGCCTAATTTTTTCATATAAAATTCAATGGTTTATATATTTAATTTAATTTTATAATAATAATAATAATAATAATTATTATTATTATTATTATTAAGCTATACTTCATACGTCAGTTACAGATCCCAAAAACAATCCAACAACATACTCCGTATCATTTTTCGAAATTTGTGGCAACACCAATGGCTATAATTGAAGAGTAGCTAACTAGCTAAGTGCTCAATCATTATATTTAGGATTTTGTTAATGATGCTTTATGAATATGCGATAAGGTTGTCAATTCAATACTTCTTTTTTTTTTTTTTTCTTTTCTGTGTAATATTCCCTGTAAAAAAGTGAAAGGGAAAAAGAAGTTATTTTAGTCATTAAATATATATGTTTGTATAATTTTGGTCTCTAAAGCTACCATCTTTATTTCTCAATTATTTCACCGTCTATTTTAAGATTTTTCTGAAAGAATAAACCAAGCTCAGAGCAATCACATTTAGGCTAGGAAAGTATGTATGTATGTATATATATATGTGATGGAACTAATTGGCCAACGATATGTGTGGATCAATAAGCTCGCATAAAATATAAAGGTATATAGTAGATGAGAATAATTGCAATAATATTATATAGATGAATGCAAGAGCATTACAAGATATATCATTACTATTTACTAGGCGGTTGCGTTTGTTAATGCATTGCACATCTTTTTTATTCTACTTCATAGATTTTTATTCACACTACATAGTTGGTAAGGCGTCTTAACTTTATTTCCTAACATTACTTTTTGTAATTTCTCCCAACAAAAACATTACTGTTTGTAAGAGGTTTCTCACTTCTCTGTTTTCACTTTTTTCTATGGAGCCTAGACTTTCTTGAACTCCTTGTACACAACACATTTTCTATCTCAACAAATTTTCTTTTTCAAAAGAAAAAAAAAACTAAAACAAAACAAAAAACCGTAGATCAATATTAACCTTTGGTTCAATTTTATGCAATTATTCCATTGCTAAAATACAAAGGATATTTAAAGAAGAGTCATTATCCCAATTGTGATTTATTATAATATAATATATATGTTGTATCTCCAACAATAATCCAATATTCAGGTTATTCAAAATCTAAACATTCTTAACCGGTGCTTTTAAACAGCATTTCTCTTTTTCAAAAAAACAAACAAAAAAAAACAGCATTTGTCTTAAATTTATCAAAGAATCATTAAAGTCAATAAATAAAATGGACTTTTGTAATAAAGTTTTGGGAATGGATTTTAAAGGCTTAAAGTTTCTTGCTGTAGC
Source organism: Ipomoea triloba (assembly GCF_003576645.1). Classification (NCBI taxonomy): domain Eukaryota; kingdom Viridiplantae; phylum Streptophyta; class Magnoliopsida; order Solanales; family Convolvulaceae; genus Ipomoea; species Ipomoea triloba. The sequence goes on along the minus strand of NC_044916.1, from coordinate 12,519,733 downwards.
TTTATTATGAAATGTATAAAAAGTGAAAGCTATGGATAAAAAAAGAATCATCACCTCCCACTCCCCAGAAAAAAAGGGGGAAGGGGTTGAGGCCATGAGGGGTTTTTACTTTTTATCTTGTCCCATATTTACATGTTTGGAATTCAGCTCAAAATTTGTATGAATTACTGGCTTCAAATTTGTAGTAATGTTCAATCTATATATATAGATAGTAAAAACAACAATATTGATTGAAATAGGTGAATATAAGAATTTTAGAGATTTGATCAAGACTAATGGTAGTAGGAAATCTCCTAACAGATTTAGATAATAACAATGACACAGGTTAAGATTGAAGTCTTAAAGATTTAATTAAGACTGATGGTATCAACAAATAGCTTCCCTGATAGAACCTATATATGGGCTACGCCAATAATATATTAGTAATAATAATTGACACTTCTTTGATACTCTTAGTAGTTATTAAAGAAAAATTAATTACTAGTTTATATTATCAATGATATCATGTGGTATACATTAATTACTAGTTTATATTATCAATGATATCATGTGGTATACATTTGGACTTTAGTCCAAAACTGATTATTAGATAACCCAAAAGTATAGAGTGAAATTTTATCTCATTAAACCATTTTTAAACAAATCAGCAATATAATAAGATGAACCACAGCTCTGTTCTCCTCTGAAACTCTAAAAATTCTGGTCCTAAAGGCTAAAGCTTATAGACAATGTCATATTTTCTTTTAATAATTTGTAGTGAAATATAAAATGTGTTAGTATAATCAATTATAATGTTAACTTGTATATTGTGTTTACTTTATTATACACTAACAAATTTTATCTTTCTTTATGATTTACATTTTCCTTGTTTTTTGATGTATTAATTAATTTTTTCAATTGTTCTTTTCTCTTTGTAATTTTAATACATTTTTTAATGAGAATTTATGTAAGTATACACTAACAAATTTTATCTTTCTTTATGGTTTACATTTTCCTTGATTTTTGATGTATTAATTTTTTCAATTGGTCTTTTCTCTTTGTAATTTTAATACTTTTTTCAATGAGAATTTATGTAAGCACACCATGGGCGATATGCCGCTATTTGACTAATTTTATAAATAAAGGTACTAAATACTAACGTAATGCCCTTAAATTATATAATCAATCTTTTAAATATAATTATATATATATATATAAAATTATAAACAACATTTGCACATCGTATTTTTTTTATATAATTATAAATAACAATGCTTTGATAGTTTAATTAATTTATATTTCCAAACGACTTTGATGCTTATTTTGGTAAAAAAAAATGATTTAGAGAACGCATTGATGCATTAATGGAGTAAACCTGAAGAAGACGAATGCATTAATGGAGGACGCATTTTTTTCATTGATTTGAGTCGTTGATCTAGATTTGATCAACGGCTCAAATCTAACACCATTTTCACCTAGGAGCATCTCCCCACCAGAACTCAACCATATATATATTATTGAATGTGAAGTGTGAAGAACTTCATTAACTTTGTGAACAGATAAGAATGTGAAAATGATTCAATACTCCAAGAATATATAATTAATAATTTGCTATATCTATACATTGATCACAACTTTTACTGGCTAAGTAGTGTAGTGGTGTTAATATGCTATGGAGGACCAAAATGGATTGCATAAGACCCTCTTACAAATTACTAAGACAATCTACTAGTCAAATATAATGTCCTGTGAAGTGAAGCCTACTGGCTACTCATCAAAGTATAATTTATCCAATTCAAATATAAGAACCACATGAAAGATGGATTAAGCAGTACCTAATGAGAGTTGCTGAAAGAAGATGAAGCCTACTTAGAGCCACTGGAGGTGTATACGAAGAAGGATGAACTGCTAGTATAGCTGGATATGAATACCTTCCCAACTGAAGTTGGCTGAGAAAATGCGAGCTCTGAGCGCAAGAGAACTTGACCATTGCAAAAACTTTTCCTGCATTAATTAAAGCAATAAAAGTCGAAGAAATTCAGTAAAAAGTAGATAAGCGTCTTGGAGAGTTAATAGGAAAGAATTCACTGTTTCAAGCAAAAAAGAATTCCCAGAAGAATGAGTTACAGGCAATGCAGAAAACTGAAATGGTTTCACTCATTACAGAAACTGAGGCATTTGATCAAGATTCCTTGTTGAAGCCTTGCAAGCAGTTATTAATTCAGTTTGCTCACTTTTGAATGCAAAGGCAATAGGAATATCTGTAATCCACAAGTTAAATACCTGTGTATTTATATCCTGGTTGCCATATCTATAGTTCTCTATCATGGGGTTGACAATTATTTTTTTTAATGATGTCAAACAAGTTCTTAAAAAAAAAATTGGATTTGAGGGGAACTACCATATCCAGAATATGTGCCAATCTCTTTAGTAAGTTAAATTTTCTCAATGGGAGATTTGGGAAAACAAAATTATCAAGTCAATCCAGAAACTGAAGCTGATGAAAATATGGCTATTACCTTGCAGCATCAAGCAAATAACTAGCAATGTGTTTTCTTCTATTGGAAGGAGTGACCCAAATGGCTCTAATGCCACACAAAGCAGGTACAGCTTCCTTCTCACACAAGATCACTCCATTTAGGTCATCATCTAAACCATCGAGTCTTTCTTTAGGGGGATCTCTTCTTACTTTTTCCCGTTGAAAACTGACTCCTCCAAACTGCAGAACTGTAGATCTCTGACTTACTTCCCTTTCAGCTGCAACACTAGACTTCTTGCCTTGCGAACTAGAGACAATTCTATATGCCTCCTTTATAGGTTCTGCAACCAGGCATCCACCAATTCTTCGAGAAGAGATGAACAAATACACCTGTAATAAATGGAAATACTTGAAAGTTGCACTGGGAAATATCTGTCCAAGTCATGGAAGAATGGAAAAGAATGTAAAATGTGGAGGGGTATCAACAAGATAGGAGTATACACAACGTTGAAGATTTTTATTCATATATCAATAACTAGCAGAAGAGAAAAATATAAGCTTGCTTGAATGTGAAACAAGGAGATACAAGTTGCAAGGAAGTACGATGTGGAAAACAACTATGCATACAAGAAATTGATCATATGATCTGGAGTTTAAATGCTAAGCAACATAATATTAGTAGTTGTTGGAACCTTGCATTGCTGATTATATATCCACCCTTCACCAAGTTCCACCTCCATCATCTTTACAACTTCCTGAACCTGCCAATATACTAGAACCTCAGTTAATTGCCTAAAAATTAACTACTGAAACTAGTGTTTCTCGTGGAAACAAAAATATGGCAGGATATGTGAAATAAAAATATAGTTCACCTTGTTTCTCCAAGGAGGAGAGTCATCATTTAAGACCAAGATAATGCGTCCTGCTTCAAATGAAGGAATTGGAATAATTCTTTCATTCTGCCAGCCCTGGAAAGTAAATCAAACAACCAAGAAGGGAGGAAATAGTAAACCAAGTATTAATAGTATGTCTATGCATAAGATTTACACAGAAAAAAAAAATGCAAGTTGAATAAAAACAAGTGAGACTAAGGCTTGTGAGTTTAACATGTAAAACCTTAAATGGGATTCCAACAGTGTAATTCTTGTGAAATGCCTGGTGAACCTTCTCGTCCCCTTCTTGACCAGTAGCATACTGGAAGTTGCATACATTGTCCCCTTCTTGACCAGTAGCATACTGGAAGTTGCATACATTGCAAGTGTGCAAGAAAAAATCAGACTGACCAAATTCCAAATGAAATTGGGCATATTTTCTCTTCTTATTACCAAATTCCAAATGAAATTGGGCATATTTTCTCTTCTTATTCAGAACTTTTCCAGATGTGGGCAAACCAAATTTCACAATTGAGCTCCTAGAATCAGTTTTCTTGGGTGCTTCACCATTTGATCCATCCTTGCTATCACTGTATTTTGGTAGCAGAACAATTGACAAAGAGTGAACACTACTTTATTAGGCAACAAAATTTCAAGCACATGAAACACAAATAGTCAAATACGGAGTTACAAAAATTAAGAAGGGAAAAAACTGTATAGAAAAGAAAATACTAATACAATCATTGGGGAAATTGCTAGTTATGAGGAGAAAAGTTATACTAGAATCAAAAAGAACTCAAACAGCTGCAGCATGCTTCAAATTAGAAAAAAAAAAATGAAGAAAATCTCCAAACAAAGAGGACAAATCAACCAATCTCTTTTAAAAATGAAAAGCAACAACCAGCACAGTCAGTCTCACTAAGTCACTTATTAGAACAAGCGGGAAAGAAATGACCAAATAAACTGAGAGAAAACAGAAACTATATCCATTATTCACATTTCACATCTACATTGAAATAACCCTACAAACAAAAACCGGAAAACAATAAAATCCAAATTTTCCTTGAGGTCATAATTTAAAAAAAAAAAAAAAAACATGAGATTTTAAAGCTAATAAGGAAAACTTAAAGTGATAGAGATCATACCCACACGGTTCAGAATTTCTACGCTTATACGTAACGGTAATATCTGGGTAATTCTTTTTTGTGCCTTCCCGGTGGAACAAATCACTGGAGATGGAAGAAGCGTCAGCGGTCTTGGAAGTGCAGGGTCTGAAAAAGGCGTTAATCTTCGATTGCATTCTTCAAATTTTACTCTATATTCTTCTTGAGGAACACAGGAAGCTCTTTTGCGATAGCCTACGAGTTCCAATCTCTGGAGAGGCAGAAGAAGCATCAAGCTAAAAGCTGAATCAAATAAAGGTGGGCATTTAGGTATTCAGTTTGTTCAGTTTTGAAAAAATAAAACGATTCGGTTTAACATTGTAGTTCGGTTTGGTTCCGGTTTCGGTTCGGAATTGGTTCAGTTTGAGAACCCCAATTCCCAAAAATTAGAAGAGGATTGATTACAAAAATTACTAAATTAATGTTGCATGGCTAAGCATATTCCACTGATACTCCATTTATTCCTCATTTTGAAAATGCTTGAAAAATAAATACAGAAACAGTACAGAATAAAAAGTTTCAGTATAAATCCACAATTATCTTGCAAGTTAAACTACTGTTGAAATTACTTGTGCTAAATTTCATGATGACTTTTGTAACTCCCTTGAAAATGGTCTATAAACTGACCGGTTCCCTTCAAGTAATATGATGTATCCCACAATGTTCATTAGATTGACAATTACTAAAAGACAATACATTAGAATGCCATAATTGTTGCCATGAATCTAAGAGCATCAATACATAGGTTTTTTTGTAGTTAATAGTACAGTAACACATGATATGGAGGAGAGAGAAGAGAGGTGAGAGAAGAAATGGGATCATCTGCAAGAACTTGGTACTTGTAACAGTAACCATTGCGTACGGAGTAATAAGTCACATGCTCCACGCGTGCATGGCAGCAAACATTGTGCCCAGAGGGCACGTGTACTGCACGCGCCCATTGGGCACGCCTGACAAAGATTTATATTATTATTTTTTAAAAAAAAACTAGTTTTTTTTTCTTCACTCCCATTTTCTATTTCTTAATCACACTTACAAAAACTACTCAAAAACCACAAAATAACCACACTTGATATTTATTCAATGTGTAACTACGCTTGCTTGCAAATGAACCTTATATGATAAATCTCTCATCACCATAGCTAAGGAAATTTGTCATCTGGTATTAGAGCATCACTATACTTTAAACTTTCAGGGCACAATAAGAAAAAAAAAAAAAAAAAAAGAGCTCACTATCACCGACCACACTTAAGCAGCTGAAGTGTATGCTTCAAGGAACTATGCTTGCCGTTTTCCATAAAAAGTTCAATTTTTCAATTTTCGGAGCAATTTTTTTTTGTTTAAAAAAAAAAACAAAAAGCTAACTGGAAGAGCTCACTATCACTCTTCACAATCTAGCAGCTCAAGTATATAAAAAACACGCGAATATCAGAGTTTCACAGCAGAAAAGATCAAACTCGCCATTAAAAGAATCTATAGAGTATATCAAACATCATCTAATAAATAAATTTCAGATAGAAAGACCTAGACTCGAGCAAAATTCAGAACCCTAAGATGATGAGATCAATGCAGATGAAGAATAACATCACAGCAAAACAAACCTAGGACAAACACACTCATTCACACGCAAATAAACGAATTTGAGCTGATGTGAAGTTCAGAAACTGGTACGTGAACTCGAAACTTGAAGAATCACGGCTCCGTAACTTCAGAATCCGTGCCTCGAAGTAAGAACATTGTGCTCAATGACAGAGGAGGGAGGGACGGAGGGGGAGAGAGGGAAACAAATTTTTTTATTTTAAGAAAAATAATTAAAATTTTCTTTCTGAATTATACTTTATCCACTCAATTACTCTTTCAAAATTAACGATTATTTATTTTTGAGAAAATCGCACTTTTGGTCCCTTAATTGTTGTTCGATTTGCAAATGCGCTTCCGATCACGCCCTCCTATCTCTTGCAAACCTAGATCGTCGTCATCTTCGTAGCAGTGAGAATATTTGGATGTTAGGATTGTTAGCTACTTAGTTTATTGTGAATTTGTGACTTGTGAATTGTGGACTTATATCTATGACTTTTGAATTTGTGGTATTAGTGGACTTTACTTATGACTTATGAGAATTATCAATTATGCATATTTGGAATTGAAGTTTGAAAATTAAGATTTGAATATTTGATAGCATACTTATTAGTTATTACTTAACAATTAATACTCTCTAATCTATAGTCTATACCCTCTAGAATGCCTCTACGGATAAGTGGAATGTGGACAACATTACAACAACTCTAGTACTCTGTACTCTACTGTCTAGACTAGCTTGATTTTTGTACAATTAATTTCATGAGCATAATTGGTCTTGCAATCTTGTTTCTTAATGTTTTGGTTAGTGTTTAATAAAGACTTATTTTTATTTTCAATCCCACAATTCACTTTCAACTCATTTCTAATATTTATTTATTTATTATTCGGTTGACCCGTTATATCGAATTTGAATCCGATTGACCGTTTGACCCGTTTTATCGAATGTAAGTATTCGTTTTCGATTTTATTTTAGATGATTTAGCCCGTCTGATTAATCCGATAACCCGAAATTTAGGGTTAGGGCTAGCCCGAATCCGAGAATAAAATAATAATTAACCGACAACTCGAATCCGATAAGCCCGACAACCCAACAGGGTTGGCCCGAAACCGACAGGGCTGGCCCGATTGACATCCCTAAGTGAGATGAATGCGCAATGGCGGATTAGGGTTGGAATGTGAAATGGGTAAAAGGGCTGAGCTAAGGTGAAATGAAGGTGGAGTGAAAGGGGTTGCCTAACCTGAGTTAAGGTAAGAAATAGGGGTGCGAAATTACCTAAATGTCCATGATCTTAATTGAAGTTAAGAGTCAAATCTGACCGAAGGACAACACTGACAAAGGTTTAAGGTTATTAGGGACCTAATTACACAAAATTGGTAGTGAGGAATCACATTATAGATCGGGTAACAATTGAGGGGCCAAAAGTGCAATTTTCCCTTTATTTTTTAATTTAGAAGCGATGGTCAAAAGAAGAATGTTACTGTAAAATATATTGTTCATTTGTTACAGTGTTATTTCAAATAAAATAAAAGGAAAAAATATATTATCCAAGTCAATACTAAATCACTCAATATTTAATAAGATAAGATATATTATAACTCTCACAATTTTTGTTACGAATATAAATATTATTATTATTGACTTTTTATCTTTTATCAATACGCCATTAAATATCGATATATCAAAGAGTGACTCTTACTCAAATGAAAATATGCCCCAACGCTCTTTTAATATAATGCAATCTAACCGACTTTATAATTACATTAACGAATCGCTTATTCGTTGCATTATTTTGAATTATCGGAACTTTTTATATTCATTTTATTACTACTCATAAATTGAATGCAATCATATTATGTGGGTAGGGGAGGTTCGTATATCATTATTTTTGTAAATTAGTATTTCCGTCCGTGCTTTGCACGAAATGAATTTGTTATAGTATTTTAAGAATATTTAGATCGATATACAATTATATAAATTATAACATCGAATATTATATAGTGCAATTGATGAAATTGGTTGGATCAATTATGTTTTCTGATGTTTTGCTTGTTTGAATTAGAGGAAATAATTGTCCAATTACCCGTGCGATACACGGATAAATTTCGTTATTATATATTTTAGATAATAAAAAAATTAAAAACAAAGATTAAATTATAAAAAATTATAATATTGGACGTGTACATTTATTTAATTATAATATTAGTGTAAAAGTATTACTTAATTAACTGAATAATATATGACTTGTTTGTATACAATTATCTTTTAAAAATCGATATGTAATATAACTTATATAATTATATTATCACTAAGATATATATGGGAAGTGAGAAATAGTTTAATTATAATTATTAAATAATTTATTGAGAAATAAGCTATTAATAGATATTATTTAATTTTCATTTTACATTTTCTTACCAAATACTCCGTAAGCTTTAATTATTTGACTAATAAAATATTTAATTAATTGACAACAAACGTTTGGGCAGGAAAATAAAACATGGGAATCTTTTTATATTTTCAATCAACTAGTAATATCAATTTTTCTTTTTTTTTTAATACTACTGAATCTGTTACAATTCTCAACCTACTGAAACACAAATAGTCAACAGTCGCCTCCATTGAGGCTCAAATCCACTTCCTTCCATGTGTGAGTGTAAATCGAGTGCCACTAGATCACAAGGTCTTTAACAACTATTACATATTAAATTAACTGAATTAAATCAATTAAACAAAATAATTCTAATTAATTGCAAAAGCCTACATCAAACGAGTAGAAGGATGGACTCATAGCCTAACGCCAACGACACTTACTAGATAATGAGTAGGACAGTTATATTGGGGGTTGTTTTGCCGTGGACCCAGGTCCACCTTGCAAGGTGGACCTGGGTCTACATTCACATACACTACTCTACATTCACATAAATTATACTTTACATTCACAATTTGTAAACTTCACATTCACACATTACAGGATTATATGTTTAGTAACTATACTCTACATTCACATACATTATACTCTACATTCACAATTTGTAAACTCCACATTCACACATTCAAAACTCTATATTCACAAGTCCTATACTCCACATTCACAACTTGAGAACTCCACATTCACACATTACAGGGCTACAAGTTGTTAGAACTTCTTAACTCTATTACAGATTCACACATGCATAACTCTACATTCACGATTTCTATACTCCATATTCACAATTTGAAACCTCCACATTCACACATTTCTGAACAACTCTACATTCACGACTTCTATACTCTACATTCACACTTTGAAACCTCTACATTCACACATTTTTAGACAACTCTATATTCGATCAGCAATATGTTTACTAATTTAAAAAAAAAAACAAAAAAACAAAAAAAAGACAAAAACGACGTAGTTTTGGACCCAGGTCCACCTTGCAAGGTGGACCTTTCCACAGCATAATTTGCCTTATATTGGTTCAAATTAAATTTTTCTGTGATAAAACACATCTTTTAACTCATGAGAATACATTTTCCGACAAATCTTGGTCAAAATATATTTATAAATATAAATACTTCCAAAAGGATGAAGACACCTTTGCCGCAAGTCCGCAACCACACTTCGGTAGAGGTTATACAAGTGCATTACTGTGATGCACATAAACTCCTAATTCTCAAAGGTGAGCATTTTCACATCTCAAAAATATTTCCTCTCAAAGAAAAGTTCATATTAACATTTCATAACCGTTTCCCTAATTTTAATTTTTTAAATTAAAAAATCAAAATCATATTTTTCTATTTAATCACTAAATTTATAGGTAATAGTTCACTTTTAATCTTTTTTTTTAATCAAAACATTCTCATTTACTCTTAATATTATTGGAACATGACCATTTGTTAAATACAAAGTAGGTTGACCTGCTTTTATGTTTTTAAAAAAAATCATAATTGAAGACCGAAATGCCGCGTATTTAATGAAATTTAAACTGTTTTGTTGATAGATAACCAAAAATGATCTTACCAAAATAATACTAAGACCATTTTGATATTTTTTATACAAAATAAGTTAACAACTATATTTTTTATGTTTAATTTTTTGAAAAAATTCATAATTAAATACCAAAGTGCCTTTTTGTATTTAACGAAATTTAAATTATTTTGTTGATAAAGCCAAGCAAGCCGTTTGTCTTGCCTTGGGCATAGAGAAAACAAAAAGATCTGGTGACTGGCAAGCACCCAATTCACATTTTTGAGATTTTGATTGCTCGTGGAGTTGGTCCACTTGCCACAATAATACTAGGACAAAAAATAAATGTTCTAAAAAAATGACTAAAAGTGAATGATCACATATAAATCTAGGTATAAAAATGAAATTAACTCTTAATTAAATTATAGCCTGTTTCAAAATAAAAACCTTCAAATTTAAGACCTATCAATTTTTGAATCAAGATTCACAAAATACAAGATGAATCATGATCCATGACATAACAATTAATTCCTATGATGCACATAAACTCTCAACAGTGAGTGACAACCACGCTTTAGTGAAGGTTATACAAGTGAACTCCTATGATGCACATAAACTCCCAACGGTGAGCATTTTCATATCTCAAAAATGAAATTTTCATATTAACATTTCATAATCGTTTCCCAATTTTTTTTTAAAAAAATAAATAAATAAAATCAAGACCGTAATTTCTAATCAATTTTAATTTTAATTAATTATAACCTATTTTTAAATAAAAACATGGAAATTTAGGACCTAAAAAGAAGAATAATATACTATTCATTTAGTGTAATTAAGCCAAATACTAAACTAGAAGAGTAGTCGTCGCAGTTGTAAGTCTATCGCAAGCTCTTTGTACCTCATGCCTTTCTTCTATAGTCATGTTATTGCCCTCTGAAGCCTGCAAACAAAACAAAACAAAACAAGAAAGAAAGAAATCTGTTGGCATCTATCTATCTGATTTAGACTACTAAAATGGCATATCCAATGCTATGCTCACAAAACAGAGTAAGTAAGATCAACAAGCTTTTGTGCAAGGCAGCTACTTCAGAGCAGTAGTCGTACCAGAAGAGCGACCATGTATTCTAGAATACTCTCGATTTCCGGCTTGCATGACGAGAGAACTCGCCTCATTTTAATATCACTGTGCAAAAGCAGGAGAACGGACACGCTTGCCACGAGAGTGCTCTTATGGTTGATTAGTGAAAATTCGTGATGGTAAGACAGTGGGGGCGAACGATTTTCAGCCAATACTGATCCCATCTCTTTCAACACTTTACTTAATAGCCCCTTGCTCCTTTGAAATAGGAAGAAGCAAGGAAGAAGATAATATTGACTTCTCTTTAAACTCGACCTGGAATTCTGCTCATTAACTTCTCCTGGAAGATCCTACATCAATAGTAAGAGTTTACTCTACCAGTTAGACTTTACAATTTCAGTATGTATTATTGATTTCTTTGAATACAAATTACTATTATTAGGAGTTGTAACTAGTAAGTCCTCAACTTTGATGGTTTTACCTAATTGAGTCCTATGAAATTTTTTTTTTGGTAATTTCACCTCTATTAATGCCCAATTTAGTCCTCGATTTTAGTAGTTTTACCCAAGTTAGTCTTCGACTATAGTGATTTTACTCAATTTGGTCATCGACTATAGTGATTTTTCTCGATTTAGTCCTTGATTCTAACAGCCAAGGACTCACTTGGAGTAAAACCATCAAAGTCGAAGACCTTGTTAAGCACAAAAAGACGTTTAAGACTAAATCGAGAAAAAACCACTTATAGTTGAGGACTAAATTGGGTATCAACTCCTATCATTAGCTAGCTAATTTAAAAGCATAACTAATTTAGCAGATCACAGTTAATGGAAAGGCTTTATCTAGCTAGGAAACACTAGACTGCAAGGAATGCAATACAAAGAACATCAAATGCAATTATTTAGTGTCATGTGTGGGCAAGACAGGTGAAAAGAGAATTGAAGGAAGTAAATAATATTTAATACTTACAGATGCAACATCTAGTAAATATTTTGGAAGGACATGGCTAAGTTTGTCGATGCTCGGTTCTGAAAGTTTTGTTGGTGCGGTGTCTATTGCAGTAAGTATCCTTAGAAGAGCATTCATGTTATCTACCGGTGGGCTAAGAAACTGAAACAAATAACAAGATGTTATCTCTAGTAAAATGTTATAGAAAATATCATGAATCTAAATAAACACACTTACAAAACTTATATTCTAATGGAATGACAAGAAAAAGTTCTCCAAAGTGCACAAAAAGCTAAAAGGTAAGTTGGGGAATAATAAAATTTAGTATAGAATTTAAGCAGACCACGGTTAATCTCAACTCACAATCTGATCAGTAATTACTCTCTCCACCATCTGGAAAATAAGACAGTTATCACCAATCTGTGACAAACCAGAACAAACTGCACTAGTAAGCGACCGAAAGGATGCACGGATTGATTTCCCCTCATGATTCTCTGCAAAGGATCCAATTGATAGGTTTAACCATTATCAAAATCGCTGATCTGGTGTTAAAGATAAAATTTAATATCCAAACTTGGATAACAAAATTAAGAAATTACCAGGATAAGCATGGAAACGTGAAACCAAAGTGATTAGAAAACTAATGTAATCTGCAATCTGGATATGTCCTGCTTTATAGGCTGTGTGCAGAACTTCTAAAATACGAAGAACTAAACATGGTTCAAGTTCATGAGCTGCAATGATGTGAGAAGAAAATCAGAATGTTATACAATATTAACTAACTATTTGTAGTTCTAGCTCATGGTTGGTCTTATCTTCCATACTTGTTAACTACATGTTGAAAATGAATTATAAATAAATAAACAAATTTGTAAAGAAACAACTTTCTTCTATGTACACTGGTGGTCTTTTCAGATTCCCCTTGATTAAACCATGTGAATAATAAATAAGATATTTTACTCCAACATTATGGATGGCTAACATTTTATACCATGCCATTAATAAATAATACTGTAACACTGAGAACTGAGAAGTTCGATAAATGAAAATATGAAATCAAGAATCAATTGTGGCATACAGATGGGGACTACTTACACAGGCAACATGAAACCAATGACTGAAGTATTATTGAGTCCAAGATAGAGAAGTAATATAGGCAGCAGAGGGAAAGTTCTTGAATATCTCCAGAAAGCGTCATGAAAGGGCCATAGCTTACGCCTCCTAAGGTCAACAAAATACTGTTAATTGGAAGCAATTGATATGAATGAATCAGGAAAAAAAGAATACTCAGGTTGGAATCAGAATGAGGAGCTGTCCTAACCTTCATCGCAGGTTGTGCTATAAAAACCTCGTAGTATGTACTGCATCTCATCATATTCCTTTGCAAATGGGGAGTCAAACTCAGCCGTTTGCCCTATGCGAAGTTGAAGACTCAACACAGTCTGGATAAAGCAAACCATACTAATAAGGAGAAAAAAGATGGAATTCAAGACCAAGATGGTGACACGTAGACTGCTTGTCCCTCTTTAATTTAGACAAGCCTCCAGAGTTAATGAGAGCAAGGCAAATATGTACCTTAGAAGATAGTGGATGTTTATCACCTAAAACAATTAGCAGAGAAGGAAGCTCCCTTATCCAAGTAATCTGATAATGTAGCAGTTCTAGATCACTTGTATCCAGGTAAAGCCAATCATGTTCCTAAAATTTGTACAGGGAAGTTGAGATTAGATTCACACTTAAAACATTATTGGCAACTGATTTATTAAATGTGTTTTGAGATTCCAGAATTAATGATGTCATTTTACAGTTTCACACCTCCAAGAAAAGGAAAGGAAAAAAGAAAAAAGGACATATTGCTGCTATCCAACATGTTTCTGCAGAATATGATAATTTAATGAAAGCATCAAATCACTATCCCTATATATTGTTTAGTTTACATAATAAAAACTATACAGTAGCAGACAATTTTTGCAGAAACACTCAAAGGACACAACTGAGACCACAAGGAATCTTACAGAGAACATCATTTCTTCAATTGCAGAAAGGCAAGCTAATTTCATCAAAGACTCCGGGCTGCAACTCTTGAAAACCTTAGTAAAAGCCTGCAATGACAGTACAAATTACGGAGTATAACTTTATGAAAATAAAGTGCAACATTTTACAATATATACCAAGGATTTGTACTACCACATCCCTCTATCACAAGGATCTTCAGATCTTATCACTCTTTCGAAACAGATAAACAACTAAGTATAAAAGAACAAGTTTGGTCTAAAAACCTGAAGAATGCGAGACTTCCAAAAACCGGAAACTCGCATAATAAGTTCTGGAGTGAATGACACCAATGCAAGCAATGGCTTTTCATGAATCACCTTACTAGACTCCATTTGGTGGCAAATCTGCATAATGTGGGCAGGCTGTTACTATACGTGCAATATAAAGCACTACACAAACATTCCATATCAACTTATCAATGATGTTTTCAAGATCTAATTGAATTGTGAAAGAAAATATAAGGAATACCAATAAAAACACAGGAGGGAAAACTTAAAACTTTCTGATATTGTAGAAATGCATCATTAAAAAGAGCATAACATGTAAAGATAAAATTCAAGCTTGAAATGAATCTGCAGATGAGATACCAATGGTACAAACATATGTTTCCATTTCTCAAACCATAAGAGCTGAGATGCAAATATTTTTCTCTCCTTTTATTTAATATAAATAATGAATATAAAACATACAGGATGACTATTAGTACACAAATAAGTTTAATCGTTTAAAAAAAAATCATAATTGAACCTTTTCAGAAAGTGAAATTTCAATGAACTCAAGGAATTTCTCCATCAATGCAGGGGGAGGGTGGTCCCAATGACTTATCTTCAAAAATATTTCTGTAATTACAATATTCAACATGAAATAACGATCATTTTCCTGCAATGTCAAAAGTAGAAGAAATCAGAGGAAACAATGGCACTAGAGAAGTGAACAAGGAGAGAGACAAAAGCAACTGCATGTTCAATGCTATCATCATTTGTGATTGTATTTCTTATTTCTTTTCCTTTAATGGGTGTGTGTGTATGTGACCGAGTGTGAGAGAGATTGCACGACAATTCATCCAGTCTTTTGTTTTTTTTTTTCTACTGAAACAACTAAAGTTTACATATTGATAGATTACAACGAGTTATCAAGTGCATTACCTCATAGGAGTTAAGAGCTATGTCTTATCTTTGTCCTATCCTAATATATTAATGATAAATTTCCTGCTTAATATCCTAGAACTATTCAAGGGTTGGTTTGAGGCAAGAAGTCTTTTGCTTACATGCTTGACATTTTTATGGAAAAATGAAATTTATGTTTTGGCACAAGTACGAGAAAGGAAAACATGTTTTTGCAAAGGCTTACTATAGCACATGTTTAAGGGAAGTGAACAAGAACTTCTCAGTACTAGATTTTAATAATTTTTCTCAGTTTGAAAGGAACTGTGAAATAAAACTTCAAGAGTCAAAATCCAACAACTAAGCCAAGTTTCTCATAGTTTATGGAATTCATGCTACCCAAGTTCAAGTAGCAAACTAGCAACATCAAATGTAAAGACTTGAAATTGGGACTTTAACAATGAAAATGAAGGCAGAAATAAGATTAGTGGAGAAAGGCCAAAAAAGCATTTTAAATCCCAAAAGATTTGGACAAACTGCAGATGCAACTTCTTGCATTTCAAGTCCATCAGTAAATGATTCAAATATATAATTCATAGTACCTGCTTCTCAAACAAATTAGTTGCCAACATCTCTAACAAAAATTTTTCTTGTTTTATTATCTCCTTTTTCTAGCATAAAATACAAACAGAAACTGTTCTTGTTTTCAATAGGAAATCATACCTTCTTTGAGAGGTCATGAATTGGACTGAAAGGAAACTCATCCCAAAGCTTTTTGAGTGCCAAGAGTGAAATTCTTTGATCAGATATGTTGACATGTGTGTGATGGTAAGGAGATTCATGAATAAAGAATCTGACTAGAAGATCTATGTTTTGAAGTATAAGTAGCATACAATCATAGGACTGGGTGTCTATTTGGGGCATGGTATGAACCAAGGGACTGAAGTCCTGGAAACAACTAACGAGAGCAGGTAAGAGATTCTTCAATTTCTCCACAACACCAGAACTAGAAAGCCCTACAGAGAATATGAGAAAGGTTAAGTACTTCAGAATTCTTATCCACAATGAACACTTAAAACCCTATTTGTTTGATATGAAACAACAAGGGAACGGGATGAGAGAAAGGGGCAATCCAATTAACAAACATAAAATTTCAGATCAGAGCACCAGTCTCCCTCCCTCATTCACAAAAATAGGAAGATGAGAGGATGCATATAGGAGAAGAGGGGGGAGGGGAGAAAGAGAGAAGTGGGGAGCCAAACATAGGAAAGAAAGTCAAGAAACTGGTAAGATTGTCATGGTACAATAATTTTTAATTTGCAGAGATTGTAAATAAAAATAGTAGAAAAGGTATTTTTTACTTACCAGAGGAATCACTTGAAATGTCAGGAACAAAAGCGTGCAATGTCACTTGAACAGGAATATCCTGCAAAAGTTTAATTTGACCATTTTGAAGACAGAAGAATAAATAAATAACCAATGAGCACAACTTTGACCAACTTTAAGATATAACAACCTTTGAACAGAGCATCTTGCTTCGGTCACAACAGCATAGAGAATGGAAGCAACAAGCCCAAGGGATATGATCAATAAAAACAATAGAACTAGCATAACTCCCCCAAATTTTCACAGAATAATCAATAGCAAACCCAATAAAATAATCTTATTTAATGTATTTTAAAGACTAAAATAGAACATATTGATACTGTCACAACAGAGACTGGCAGTTACAATAGCTCAAGGGCTATCAGCCTATCAATAACAACTGCAGTTTAATCTTTAATGCATATCAAATATTAAAATTGACACACAAATCCCTACAGACATAGCATATTGCTCCAGTCTCAACTCACAACATAGAGAATGGCAATAACAATAGCTAGAGGGAAATCAGAAACACTCAAATAACTAACAAAACCAATCCACCTCATCACAAAATTATATTTATAAAAAATGAAAAATAAAATAAAATAAACCTAAACAATTTTGCACAAGTATCTTTAATGCATTTTGAATATTTAAATAAACATAAACAATCTTCATTAAATTAATGCTTTCGTACAATCGTACCACACGTTAAAAAATACAGAGTAATAATTAAACTAGAAAGGGCTCATAGCACATACCTTCTTATCTGAGTGGTCATCGGCACTCCTATTTTTGAATGGTAACAGTGATAAACAACGAACCAACCCAGAAAGAGCAGTCTTTAGTTTTCCTTTGTCTTGCAGGAAAAATTTGTTTTTTTGCAAAATATCTCCATAGTTTTGGAGAATCTATAAATTTACAGTTGAAAAGGAAAAAGGTCAGAAAGATGAGAGCAATAAACATATGGAGAAGAATATAAGGTTGAACACAATCATCAGTAAGAACCAAGAAAATGAAGCAGCCCTAAAAGACTGTGTAATAACATTATGTATTGGTAACAACCGAAAAGCAACAGTAAGTCTGATACAGGAGACACCAAAAATGAACAATAAAGCATAAACAAACAAAGATGTATGTATTATGTTTCAACAACTAAATCAGGCAAGATTACTTTATTGACTATAGTTTGCAAGTCTAAACTAAAATTGAAGGTAAGGCACCTTAATGTATTTGAACTATACTCATACATGCAGTAGACAAGGAAATGCATCAATGAATTCACCAGTAGCAATTAAAAATGTATGAGCAAATCCATTCACTTAAAGAGAAGGTTCATCAACCTTTTCTGCGTACATGGAAAATGTAGATGGATAATTCTGGATGACAAGGTCAAGAAATTTGAAAGCCATTAATCGCACTTCAATTGCTAAATTTGTCATTGCGCTGAATATGTACACCATTATCAAAGATATAAATGGCCCCTTGCCATCCTGAAACAGGAGAAGAAAATGTATAGCTGCTGTTGATTTATTCAAAATATAATGAGATAAACTATATGAAAAGAAATTGAATACATTCTTGTGCACAACATTCACCTAAATCATAGCAACCACACTATCTGTTCAGTGATTATCATAATGAATACTACTCCTGAATTAACTAGGGAACTACAAAGCACATTCGAGAATACCTCTACACAGCCAGGAAAAATCACTGACTTGAAGAGTTGATATAGTGTTTCGCGAACCAACTTATCATCATCACTAATCCGTCCACGCAGTTTCTCTATAACAGCAAGTTTGTGCAGCTTCAGTTCAACTGGGTATTTAAGAAATATATCCTTGATTCCAACCAATGCATCTGAGATGAAAACACATAATTATGTAAACTTCTACTGAACTCATAAAGGAGATCGAAAAACACTCATCCAAGATGCATTTAGCTTAGTCTTATGATCAATTGTTTTTCAAGTTGAAGTCTCCTCAAAAGTTAAAATGTCATATGGGAGTACCTTTACGGACTCTAGCATTGTGATGACTTGTTTGCTGAAGAAGCTCCTTCAAGGTTAACCCTTTCTTACTCACAGCTAAACCTGCCTTCTCCAAAGATACACTCTGCTCGGGAAGAACAATGGCTGTTCATGGAGTTGGGACACACAATAACATTTTCATCAACTACTTCAGTAGCCATTGCCACTTATTATGCTAGTCCAATGAGCTCAACATAATTTAACATGGAGTTTTGGCAGCAAATACAACTTATAAACACAAAGTAGGCTTTCTCTTTAATATATATATATATATATATATATTACCTTTGGATTTGATTTCTGTGTTAGTAGAGTTCTTTGGCGGGGGCAATTTTCGACCAACTTTTCTTCTTATTTTCTGAAAAATCAAAATCAAAATCAAAAGAAAATGTTGCATTTGCGTATAAACAACTGACCAATCGGCAATATGCTTGAATTTTATCCCAAACTTCTAAATTGAACGAGCAAATTGAAAGAAATACTTTGAAATCAACGCCGCGCTTTTGCTGCTTCTTTGATTGAGCTTTAGACTTCACCATCGTGGTAGAGATTCTGAGATTTCAGCTGTCCAGGATTGGGAATATGGATAAAGTGATGAGATTATGAGAACAGAGAGTAATGTGGGTTTAGGGTTTAAGGAACAAGTTATTCCACAATTAATAGTTAAAAATTCTAATGTACAAATGTACAATACTACATAATTCCAAATAAAAAATAAATAGAAAATTACACTTGAAAATGTCTAAATATAAAATATAACAATCTCACAAGTCCAAAATAACTCCAAGTCTCCAAAGATACTAATTTCCAAATGTCAAATTGCCAATGCCAAGTCTAAACAGTAAACACACAATACAAACACACTGCCAAAGTACCAAACTCCAGAATTAATTTCCAAATACTAACAAGTATTCAAGTAACAACATAGTCCAGTGAGCACGATACGATTTTGTATGAAATATGAAAAAATTTAATATATGAAATCCAGAGAGTAGCAACAATGACAGCATATAATGTATGAGATCCCTTTTAATTTTAATATGTAAAAAAAAAAAAAAAAAAAATTAAAAGTTTACCCTGAGAGTTGGAGTTATAGCGACTTAGTGAAGCACAGCCACAGAGGGCTAACTCCTTACTGGCTGAGTAGCTGAGGAGCGAGGCTGAGGATGTGAGGACTAAAGAGCGAGGGCAAGGCCGGAGGGCGTGAGGGTGTGACCACCTGACCGGAGTGTCGCCGTGGGTGGAGGCCGGAGGGCGTGAGGCGCAGAGGACCGTGGAGAACCGTCGTAGCGTTCGCGTCTTCTGGGATATGCTATTTTGTGTTTTTTGTTTTGTATTGGGCTATTGCCTATTGGATTGGGTCAAAACATTAAATGGGCTAATGGCATAATGAATGGGCTGACTGGCAATCGGTTATGGTCACTGACCAAAACCGAAAGCCCATAACCGTAGAATAACCAAAAATTGAAAAGTCAAGATCTTTTTAGCATCAATAACCGAAATCGACAGAAAATCAACTTTTTTCAATCGATTTGGTTATCGGTTATCGGGCGGTTAACCGATATTTGCTCACTCTAAAGTAGCCTACCACCTTTTCTTTGCATTTTGAACTAATTGAATTTTTATTTTTATTTTAAACTCTAAAATCCTTATAAATTGTAAAACCATAGAGTATCTTCACAATTGTAATATTCTCTCACTTTTAAAATGCCATATCACTAAATTTGCAATTATTCACTATTCACTCCCCATCCATGTAATTCTCTCGAAAAATACTATATGTACTCCCATTCTCTACTCCCAACTTTTACACACACACTTAAAATTTTGATGTAGACACTTTTACATGACTCACATGAAGAAAATAACCTATTAGCACTCCCCATATCAGGGAGTAAATTTGAGGGAATAAGATTTTGGAATACATATAGACATGTAGTAGAACTCAATTCTCTTTTCTTTCAAAAGTGGTTCCACTTTTATATCACATTATTAAAAAATCAATAAAGTACTAATAATAATAATTATTATTATAATAAAAATAGTAATAATAATAATTCCAAAAGTGGTTGCTGAGTTCTGTTGTAATTCTGACAGGAGAATTGCAAATTTTGCAATTATTCGCCTGTCAAAATTGCAAAACCCATTTACGTGGCAATTTTAAAAAAAAAAAATAAATAATAAAATTGACACACCATCTCACAATTGCTGTAATTGCAGCAATGCAGATGGCCTTAAATTATACAAAAATAACAATTAGGCTTTTACCTTTTAAAAGTTTTAAGTAAACATTTCAATTTGTCATTTTGATGCATATAAACCTATTAGCTAGTAACAACCTGGTATAAACAAATAAAATCTTATATGTACTTAGTTGAATAAATGATTCAGCCATACTTGTTTATTAAAAAATAAAAAAAATAAAATAAAATAAAAATACAATTATTCAAAAAGGAAATCCTAACCTAGATTCTCAATCCATTCTTTGTATGTTTTCTAACTTCTAATGATGCTCAACCTTACCTAAATTCCCAAATGACGAGGAGTTGTCAATTTGGTTGAATGGAACTCGGATCTAAAAATCCAAATATATTTTTCCTTGCCAACTTAAATTCATCATAAAGAAACCTATTCAAGAATACAACAAAAGTTTTTGCTAAATTAAACAAGGCAATGATGAAACTTTGGTCCTACTTTTGAAAGTTAATACTTGCCTACTCCTATAAATTTTCATCATGTGAAACTTTGGTCCACCAGTCATACTCAGGATTGGTCTTATTATGTTTCTCTTACACTAGAAAACTTGTATCAATTTTAGTATGTAGCAGATCAGTGAATCTGGTGAAATGATGAACTAATCTTATTCTCTGCATAAACTTCAAACAGTTCTACTACAGTTGATTTGAAATGGTGGACTCAACTTATCCTCCTGATTGAGTCAACTAAGAGAAATTTTTTGAAAGACCTATGTAATGCTAGGGTCAAAAGAGGTAAATACTTCCAGACCAGTTGACTGACTAATTCCCTAAAGACATACATAATGTCATCCTCAATGAAGATGTCAGTTCACTGCCACTACTAACCCTTATTGAACTCAGCATGCATTTCTTAACATCTTATATTTGTTTCTACACACAACAGTGTAGACTTGCACAACAAAAGGTAGCTATATCCATTATTAGCTACAGTTAAGTTCCAAAGAGAAGCAATTGCTAGTATTACACTCAAAGTATCTAACACTGATCAGATAAATAATAAAGCACACAAAACTCAGGAAAAAAATTTAAAATAAAATTTAAAAAAAAATTACCGTGAGTGGCTGTCTCTGTTGTCGGGCTGAGCACCGCCGGGGCAATGGAGACGGCGACCAGGGATCAGCAACGATGTGGCCGCCGCTGGGCTGAAGGTGAGCGGCGCTGTGGCCGTTGGGCTGAAGACGGCGACAACGTGTCTGGCCTACAACGGCGTCAACGGGGTCGAGCGGCTGATGGCGGCGGCAAGGGCTGAAGGTCGAGCGGCTGAAGGCGGCGGGTCGAGCGGCCGAAGGCGACAAGCTTTTGAGGAGAAGCGGGAATTGAAGCATGAAGCAAGCGCCAAAGCCCTAATTAACTATACTTTAATAATTAAAAAAAAAAAAAAAAAAAAAAAAAAGAGACTAACTCACAGACTAAAAATTAAACAAATTAAATTTAAAATTTTATATTACTAGTCTATCAAACTTACTAAAAGACTAACTCACTATCAGACTTAAACAAAATAAATTAAAGAGTTAATACCCATCCTGGGCTATAGTGGTTTTACTCAATTTAGCCCTAAGCGACTTTTTGTACTTAATTAAGTCCCAGACTTTGATAATTTTACCCAATTAAGTCCTCCGTTAACAATTTCGTTAGTTGATGGTTAAAAGTAGGGTTAATATGATAATTTATCATCCATCCTCCCTTTTGGTCAAATTGCCATCTTCTTCCTCATTTCTCCTCCATCTTCTTTTTTATTGTAATTAAAAAAAAAAAACTTAAACTAGCAAGAAAAATTGTGAAAAAGAATGGAGTCAAGGGCGTTTGAAGTCATGGAATAGCCTTTGATCATGGTGTTCCACAAATGGGCATTAGGTTCTTCGATCAGAGTGAAGAGAGAGAACGTATAGGAAGAGGCCGAGGATGGTCGAGTAGTTTTCTGGGCCATGAATTCTGGTGACAAAGACCACATGTGATAAATAGAGAGTGAATTTGCATGAGGCGAATGAAGCTCCATTTTTTCTGTGTAGTCGTGGAGTGAGTTTTGAGGCCAGAAGTTCAGCGAGCTCATCAATGGTAGGTTATGTCCTCTTTCCCTTGACCACTTTCTTCTTCTACCACCATTTTGAACTTTGCATCTCCTAATCTCCCTGCTATCAACTTTCCTACAACTTCCATCATCATAACCACACGCCAAAACCCAAAAAATAAAATCCCACCACAAAATCGAACCCATCCCTCTCCCTTCCTCCCCCCCCCCCCCCCCCCCCCCCCTTTCTCTTCTATGTGCATCTATCTTTCTTTGATCTTTTTCACAATTTTCTTTCTACTTTTTGTTTCTTTTTGTTGTTGTTGTTGTTTTTTTTTTTTTTTTTTTTTTACGGTCGAAAAAAATACGCAAGAAAAATGAGTCGAAGAAAAAGATAGCAACTTGACCAAAAGGGAGGAGGGAGGATAAATTACCATATTAACCCTACTTTTAACCATCAACTAACGGAATTGTTAACGGAGGACTTAATTGGGTAAAATCATCAAAGTCCGGGACTTATTATTCTTGCCTCCTTCAAGGTGGAACTAATTTATTAAAAATAAAAAATAAAAAAATTGACAGCCATGGCACCATCTGTAACACCCACATCAACTTCTGCCATTAATCATCTTTAATGACTCATCATTTCGCCATCTCCAAGCTTTCTCGCCGGAACTTTACCGTCATCGAGGTCACCGGGGAGGGGAGGTTGTCGGTGTTGCTGTACGCCGGAGGAGAACCAGGGATTGCCGCCGTTGTTGTACGCTGCCGGAGTTTCCCACACGGCTTCGCCGTCGATCTCTTGTATTGTTGCTCGCCAAGAGAGAAACGTGAGATGGGTTTGGTTTTTGGGGAGAAGAAAGGACTATGGTGACATTATTGTACTCTTCACATGTAGGGTCGTCTTTAAGAAAACTGGGTCCTGTGCAATATATAAAAGATATATTATATTGTACCAAAATATATAATAGTCTATAAAAAATTTGTCATTCAAATTTTCACTTAAAAAGTAACATTCTTCTTCTTCGGACATATTGTTAAATGAGTTATTGTGAATAAAGAAATTCATAGTTTAAGAAAAAAGATTAAATAAATTAATAAAAATTTGAAAATCTAAAATATTATGTATTCCAAAGATATTAAAAGGTAATTTCTCGCTTCAATTTGCTGGGTAATGGGTTATTTGAGTACTTTCATTGTTAACAAATCCCCCAAGTAGTTAATATGATTGGTTTCAAACTATTCTTTTTTATTTTTTTTCATGGTATTAAAGAAATACATATGTATCATTTTTTGGTGTAACTACTAATTTATTTAATTCAATAAGAGTAAAATAGATTGATTTCGCTTCAATTTGTTGAGTTATTATTTAAGTACTCTCTTTGTCAACCAATCCCCAAGTAGTTAATATAATTAGCTTCAAAAAATACTATTTTTTCATAGTATTAATAAAATATTTGGTAAATAAATATATAACATTATTTTGTACTATAACTTTGATATTTAATTACAAGATATTGTAAAAATAAGATAATGGACAATGTAATGAATATCAATTGATAAATTTTAATGTAAAAATCTTTGCATGAGAGAAAATAAAGACAATATAACTAATGAAATTATTTATCTTATTTAATTTAATTTTTTGATAATGAATAATTTTTTCAAATAAAGGTATTGTCGACACATAATTCTAAATTAAAGAAATACATATGTATCATTTTTTGTTGTAGCTACTAATTTATTTAATTTAATAAGAGTAAAATAGAGTGAGAAACTTAATTATGTCAAAATTGATTGAGATGAGGTTCAAACCTAAGACCTTTCTTATAAAAATTAATGGGTAAGTTAAAAGTTAACGGAATGTTAACGGAGAAGAGAATATTTAACGGAAAACTTAACGGATAATCATAAAAGTAAGGTTAAATTAGATAATTTCTATTAATAATATTAATCTGAATTATCTTAACCATCTATTTGATTAAATAATTCATCTGAACCATCGATTTGATTAAATAATTTGACTGCCATTTTTTCTACCCATTTTAGGCCTAACTTTCTTTGACTCTTATTAGTATAGTAGATATGTGTGTACATAAGTTATGCCAGCCGTATACATAACTACATATAAACTCCTTAATATTTGGGGCCCCCAAAAATTGGGGGCCCTGTGCACATGCCAAGGCCGGCACTGTTCACATGGCTCAAGAAGGAGGCAAGAAGAGGCAGTCGGCCATGGCTGCCATCATTTTTTTAAAATAATTATTTTAAAATTTTATATTAATTTATGTTTATTATTTATTTTAAAAAATGACACATCAGCAACTTACCTACTATTACAAGTAATTAACCTGTTTTTGGGTTTAAATGCACGAAAATAACAAGTTAATAGATTTAATTGCAACTTTAAAAAGTTCAGGGACCTAATTGACTTCATGAATAAAGTTCAAGGGTGTATTTGACCATTTTCCCTAAATTGAATAAAAAAAAACAAAAAAAAAAAAACCAGAAGGGCGACTTAATAAAGGTTAAGGCATAGAGGCTTGATTGACTATCGTGGCTGACTCTTGAGAATGTGTAGAGGTCGTCGGAGCGGGGAGAGCATGAGGGAGATAAGGAGAGACGGCTGGACCGGAGATTGAGCGAGGGCGTCCATTAGAGTTGTGCAAACCTGACGAACCCGTTCGGTCCGAGATCCGAAAATTAACGCTGGTTGGATATCCGAATCCGAGAAAGAAAAACTGATCCGATCGAAGTTCGTTTCGAAAATTTAAAAACCGGGTGGGGTTTGAATATTGTCCACCCGAATCTCGATCCGTCCGAAATATCCGAAATAATATGTGTATAAATGTTTAATAGCATCGTGATGTGTATATACTCTAATATATAATTAAAAACATAACATCCACTAATGAATGTAAATGAAGATTAAACAACTGTCAACATGCTTTCTTGGACATGCAACCATCTTCTTTCTTCCCAAAGTAGCCTCCTGTGCAAGACACCAACAGTCCGCTTCTGCCTCAGTGCCTCTACTCTGCTTCTGCTTCCACCTCCGCCAGATGGGCGATTGCTGCCTCGCCTCCGCCACAGGTCTCCACGGCTCCGCCTTTTTGTTGCTGCTACAACTGTAGGTAAGTTTATTGCTTCTTTTTTTTTTTCTCCCCAAGCAAGACAGATTGTGTAGAGAATATGGGAAGGAAAAGGCTATGGTGTTTCAGAAGAGGAAGAACTTGAGATCAACTTGGTCCTCCAGGTGAAACACATCTCAGTTGTCACTTTTGAGTTTTGGCTCATCCAATGCTACAGAGTGCGGATAGAAGCTTCTTGAAGTTTGTTTAATTCAACCCGAACATATCTGAATATCCGATTAAACCCACCCGAATCCGACTTTATAACATCCGATAATGTTGCTAAATTAATTGGGATAAATGTCAAATAAGCCCTTGAACTATACCTAATAATGCAGTTAAGCCCTCAAACTATAAAAAAGAAAAAAAAAAAAAACTACATTCAAACCCTTGAAACCTGCAAAAAAGTGCAATTAGGCCTATTAGCGGGTAATCAACAGGTTAATGCTAGTTGTCGCTTACTTAGGCACTAATTTAGATTCCATGTCACTTTAATTGCTTGTGTATGCTTCCATGTCATTTTTATTACTTAATGCAATAATTTATTCTTCTTAAAACGTACAAATAAAAAATTTAAAAATATATTAAAATAAAAAAGATAAAGCTATTTTGAGGATGTCGGTAGTCCTCTTTTATTTTTTTTATTTTTTTTCTTTTGGTGTCATCGTACATGTATTGATATAGTAGGCTTTTAAAGTCTTCCTTCCAAATTCCAATACGCATCACCAGTAATCCTTCTTCTTTTTCATCACCCAATCAAAAACAAAGAAAAAAAAATGATATCTCTATATCAATCTTTCTCACTCTCTTTTAATTATTACTCCGTGACTCTTAATCTTTTTTTTTTTTTTTGAGAATCCGTGACTCTTAATCTTGGATCAATACATTGCATATCTCATTTAATTTGATTACCGTGTGCTTAGTCAAATTCTTGGTGGCCTGGTGATCTGATACGAGTGGAGTGGAGTCATTTACTGAATTGATGAAAATGGCTTTTGTTAATAGGTTTCTGATTGTTTGGGCACTACTAATTACTACCCTTCCCTTCTCGTGCCCCCATCTACATAGTCATTCATGGCAACAACCTAAACCACATGGCGGTGGAGGTGTCTGGCTGCCATCGACTGGATATTTTTTTTATTTTAATTTTTTAACTGTTTTTATATTTTAATAAAAATAAATTATTACATTAAATAAGTAATAAAAATGATATGGAAGCATACACAAGCAATTAAGGTGACATGGAATCTAAATTAATGGCCAAGTAAGCGACAACTTAGCATTAACCTGTTGATCACCTGCTAATAGGCCTAATTGCACTTTTGTGTAGGTTTCAAGGACTTGAATGAAGCTTTTTTTAGTTTGAGGGCTTAATTGCATTATTATGTATAGTTTGAGGGCTTATTTGACCTTTATCCCAAATTAATTTATGCGGATTGGGTTAAAAAAATACAAATCGAACTCCGAACGGGTTGGCGATTTTAATATCCGAACCGTCTGATGCACAGGGCTAGCGTTCGTGGTTCGGCAACTCTGAGTCGGTGCGAGGCTGAGCGATGACCCGCGACTGAGCGGATTTGACAGCTGCAGCTGCGGATTGGGGACGGTTGCGGCTGCGGAGGTTTATGTTTTCTGAGAGTGTGCGAAGGGTGCGTAAGTGGGTAAGTCTGAGAGGGACGGGAAATTATTTTAATTTATTTGAGAGGGAGGGGAAATTTTAACAAAGTAAGTCTTTTTATTTATTTATTTTTTTTGAGTACTACTGACTGTTACAATGTAGTATCTGTTCATAACAAAGTGTGTAAGTCTTGAAAATCAAAATTTAGTTATTTTGACTTTTATTTCTTTTAACATATAATTAAGTCTTTATTTTTTTCCAAATTAAGTAAGTATATAAAATATATAGACAACCCACTAACGACCACGAGTCAATAAAACAGTTGTCTTTATTAAAAAATAAAACACGAAGACAACGAGTTTAAAAAATTGTTGTCTTTGAAGTGTTGTGCATTCAAATTTGCTTAAAGACAACATACAAAAGACAACAGGTTTAAAAAACCGTTGTCTTTGTAGTGTTATGTATTCAAGTCCGCTTAAAGAAAACACACAAACGACAACGGTTAAATAAAACCGTTGTCTTAAAAAAAAAGTGTGCGAAGACAACGGTTATAAAAAATTGTTGTCTTTGTAGTGTTATGTATTCAAGTGCGCTTCAAGACAACATACCAAAGAAAATGGTTAAATAAAATCGTTGTCTTAAAAAAAAGAGAGCGTGCAACGATAACAATTTTATAAAACCGTTGTCTTTGTAGTGTTGTGTATTCAAGTGCGCTTAAAGACAACATACAAACGACAACGATTAAATAAAATTGTTGTCTTTTTAAAAATAAAGACTGAGCAAAGACAACGATTTAAAAAAAATCGTTGTCTTAAAAAAAATAAAGACCATGCAACGACAACGATGTTATAAAACCGTTGTCTTAGTAGTGTTGTGTATTCAAGTGCGTTTAAAGACAACACACAAACGACAACGGTTAAATAAAATTCTTGTCTTTTTAAAAATAAAGACTAAGGAAAGACAACGGTTTTTAAAAAAATCGTTGTCTTTTTAGTATTGTCTATTCAAGAGCACTTAAAGACAACACACCAACAACAACGGTTAAAAATACCGTTATCTTAAAAAAAAACGCACATAGACAACTGTTTTAAAAAAAATCGTTGTATTTGTGGTGTTGTCTTTTCACAAAATGCACAAAGACAACACACTAAAGACAACGGTACGGTAAAAACCGTTGTCATTGACAAAAGCATTACGTCAAAGACAACGGTTTTAGACAAAACTGTTGTCGTTTAAACAGAAGACAACACTTTTATAAAAAATCGTTGTCTTTGTGGTGTTGTCTATGACAACTAGCTAACAAAGGGTTGTGACATTATGATGAGTTGAGGACAATGAGGGAGCTAGAGAATGACATTCTTTTACTAATTATGAGGAGTTGTAGCACATCGAAGTTTTCCTATATAGAGTCATAGAGGTAATAAACCTACATGACTACATCTTCTTCTTGACTCAAAACTATAATATTTTGATAATTGCTAAGCAGACTAGCAGAGACCAAAGCTTTTGTGTTGAAGTGAATTTTTATATTGTATTTGCATTTTGATATGTTGGTAGTAGCTTTCTTTGATGGGGTCACTTTATTTTTAAACTTTTAAATATATATATATATATAATTATTAACGACATCAATTTTTATAAAACCGACTTATATGCTATTTTTATAATAGTCTTTTTTTCTTATTCTTTTGTCCTAACATATTGGATTTTTTTTCTTTTTTTTTTTCTTCCCTCATCCTCGGTGTGGCAAAAAAAGTCTTGAGGCAAAATTTTTTACTGATGGTGTTGCTATTATAAGATGCCAATTGGTGCAATAAAGTTTGGGTTAAGTAAACTGGTTGCAATAATTCATCGCAACTGAATGAAGTTGCAACATAAGTAGGCCAATAGGAGGTCCGAGATGTAACTTAGTGAGTCATATCGCCATATCGGTATTAAATTTGAGTTCGAATCTCACTTCTCCAATTACACATCGAATTTTTCTCGACACATATCAGTTGCATAGTAAAAAAGCAGTAAAGAAACTCACAATTTGCTTTCATTTACCATTGTTCTATATCTACATCACATGGAACTCACACCCTACACTCCCTCCACATACTGCAACTTCTCAACTCCAATTTTCACTCTCCCATCAATGAGATACAATCACAAAAACAACAAGAAGATGGTTCTATCTATACATCTACGGAACTCGAGAATTGGATAACGGCGGCACACTACATACATACATACCTCGTTGTCGTCTATCTACCATCTGCAGAAGTAAAAGACTCTGCAAATCCAGTAGGCCGAGCGGGGATACTGCCCTTGCTGTCCCCGAGGTCCATGTAGCTCGTGTCCTTCCCTTCGGATTCCTGCCATCCCTTCACCATTTGGTTGAGCGGGAGGCTGTAATCAATCCCGCAGTACTCCTCTGGATCGTCATCGATAGGCCTCCATTTCTCAACGAGCGGGGCAAGCACGTTCACTGCATGCCCCATATCAGGCCGCTGGCTAGGCTCCCGAGCAGTGCAGTGGCCAGCAAGTTCAGCGATGGTTAGGATGCTATCGAGTGCGTCCTCTTTAGCATCTAGCGTCGGATCAATTGCAGCCATGAGCCTCTCTTTGCTCGACTTCACGTTCCAGAACCAAGTCACCAGGTACTGGCTTTCCTCGGGCCTATCCTCGTCGATCGCCATCATTCCCGTCATAAGCTCCATTAGCACAACACCGAAACTGAAGACATCTGCTTTCGTCGTGATTTTACCAGTAACTGCATCAAATCATCAACGCAAACAGGTCGAGAAAATCATCAGACAACATAAACAGCTTTAGTCTTCTAAAATCTCACACTTTGAACTTTTTAAGCAAGGCTACTCATATATAAACAAGATACTTTTCGAGATCAAATTGCACTAAACCCTAGCATTTATTTATACTAACCACTGAATGAAATTAAAGGACGGGTTAAATTAAAATGGAAAATGTAGGTACCTGCATATTCGGGTGCTAGATAGCCAAATGTTCCTGCCAATCTGGTAACCACGGACTTCTCACCGCCATCGGGAGCAAGTTTGACCAATCCAAAGTCTGATATTTTTGCTCTGAAATCGTCTCCGAGTAAGATGTTTGAGGATTTGAGGTCTCTATGTATGAAGCTTTGATGAGCAAGAGTGTGTAGATACTCCATTCCTCTAGCAACATCTAAGGCAATGTTTAGCCTCCTCTTCCAAGATAAAGGCTCTAATTTGGAGCTTTTCCAGTGGAAAAGGTGTTTGCTGAGAGCACCTTGTGGCATGTACTCATAAACCAGGATTTTTTCATTGCCTTCCACTGAATATCCCAGAAGTGACACTAAGTGCCGGTGTCGAACTTTAGAAAGAACAGCAATTTCAGACTGAAATTCATCCAAGGCTTTGCTGCTAATAACTCCACACTCCATTCTTTTCACTGCAATTGTGGTTCCGTCCTCGAGTTCTCCTTTGTACACCACGCCAAAACCGCCCCGCCCCAGTTCATTCTCGGGGGCGAAATTCTTGGTCACATTTCGTAGGACTTGAACAGATATGACTAGGTTTCCAGCTTCAACCAGGTGAGATTCGCCGCTGTGTACACTTGCAGAACCACTCCCGGTTAACGAAGAAACGCTCCCATTGGTATTGCTTGCAACTGCAATCTTGACTACACGATCCGAATCAGATGGATCTCTGGGATGAATCACGAGAGAGGCTGGTGGAGCCTGCAGGTTTCTGTCGTTGTTACGCTTCTTACAGGCGTAAATAGACATTGGCACGGCCAAAAAGACCAAAAGTGCAAAGCTTGCAACCGGAGCAACTACCACAGCTATTCGAGACTTTGTGGAGCTTTTTCTTTCCACAGCACTAGAACTCGAGCCTTTAGTAGGCACTGATGAACCACCAGAGGAGGTGTTGTTTTTTCCAGAAGGATTAGAATTAGAATTGAATAGAGAGTTCCCATCTAACAAAAGTTTCATAGAGGGGAGATTGAAATGTGGCAAAGGAGGGGAAAGGTTATTATTACTCAAATCCAAAACCTCCAAAGATTTCAAGCCAGCCCAGCTTTGCGGGATTGGACCATAAAGATTATTGGAACCGAGGTATATATGAGTAAGGGAATCAAGGTTTGCAATTGAAGGACTCAAAGCACCAGAAAGGTTAGACTTTGGCAAGTTTATGACGATAACCTTTCGGTTCGCATCACAGTCCAATCCCCACCAAGGCCCTGCACAAGGGTCATTTCCAGACCATGATTCAACAAGCTTTGATGGATAGTTCACCTGATCAAGAAATTCAAGAAGGGACACGACTTCTGGAGCACAAGAAGCCCCTGGTTGGGTTTGACAGAAGGGGTTTGATTCACAAGTGACATTTTTTGCCTTGAATTTAGGCAGAGGACCCATGAAATGATTATTGTTCAAATCAAGATGGTCTAATGGCATATCTACTAGACTATCAGGAATCAGACCAACAAGATTATTGGTATTTAGGTTTAGATCCTGCAAATAAGTCAAATTCCCTATGCCCTCCGGAATTTTACCTGAAAAACTGTTGCCATGAAGCCACAAGCTAGTGAGTGATGTCATTGTTGCCACTACATCTATTGGGCCACTCATCTTTTCACCAGACTGGTCATTCAACCAAAGCATCTTCAGCATAGAGTCCTTGAAGCTCCCCGGAATAGCCCCGGAGAGGCGATTCATGGACAGCAACAAAACCTCCAATGATGACATATTTCCTAAAAACTCAGGCAAAGGGCCAGCCAAGTTGCAGTTCATGAGTGTAAGATTAATCAATTGAGCTGAATCTTGCAGGTCATTAGGCAAAGACCAGCCAGTGGTGGAATTTAGGGGATTACCATCAAGTGCCAACACCTCTAAATTCACAAGCCCTTTGAAGAAATCTGAGGGAATGGTGTCAAAGCTGTTGTAATCCAAATATGCATACTGCAATTGGGACAAACCACTCAAAGATGGTAACTTTCCATTGAATTGGTTGTTCTGCAGGCTTAAATGTGTTAATCTAGAGAGCTGGTTCAAGTTGTGAGGCAAAGGGCCTCTCAACCCCAACTTCATAACATTAATCTGCTCAACCCTACCCTCACTGCACACCAAATGTGGCCAAGCAGGAGAGCCACAAGGGTCACCCCCATCTGCAGGCCACTTCAACAGCTCAGGATTCTCCAACCCTTTCCTAAACTCACCCAAAATAGCCAAGTCATTTGGGTCTGTCATCACACTAGAAACAACTGAAACAAGAGAGAGAGAGAGTGTTACAGCAAGCCTTAGCCTTAGCAGGAGAGCAGCCTCCATGGATGATGATCTCTGATTCTCTGAAGCTCCACTACTCCACTCCCACTCAATAATAGGTTTACATGTGGGTGTTTACTTGAAAAAAAATTAAACCCCAGTGTCAAATCTGGAATGTGTGGAAGATGGATAACATGGGGCTGCCCCCAAAAAGAGACAGAGAGGAAAAGCAAAGAGAGGGTGGGTGATGATAGGAGTGAGAAATTAAACACTGCTACTAACAGTACGGTCCTCTGCAAATAACCACAACCAAGGAAATTGGAGCACAAAGAGAAAGCAAATGGGGGAGTACTAAAACATACAGAGCATTATAAATCCAAAAAAAAAAAAAAAAAAAACTAAAAACAGTGTTCTGAAAATTTTCAACAGCCAGAGCCCCAGATATTGAAATGTGGATTAAAGAAAGCACGTTGAGTTTTCAATTCTGTGTTGGTGGAGTGGCACCTGGCACTCGGTAATGGGCTCACTGATCACACACGCTGACATATATGCATCCGTAAGTCTTAATTTCCATTAATTAAACATATGGTCCAGTTCTATGCCTGTTCCTGGAAGCTATCCACTGATCAGTTTTTTTTTTTTTTTTTTTTTTTTTTTTTTTTTAATATTTTATATAAAATTATACCGGAGTATTTTACTTGTTAGTTTCTCTCTCTCTCTCTTACTTTCTTTTTAAAGAAATTGATGTTACATATTTTGTTATACAATATTTTAATTTTAATGTTCATACTATACATTTTTAAAGAAATTGATGTTACATTTTAATGTTCCGTCCCATAAAATTTGTTATTCCCTATACAGGTAATTATAACCAAAAATTTGAAGTACACATTATCCTCATTTCCAACCCAAAACACAAAAAATTTACATCAAATGTTACATCAGAAGAAATATTCTTACACCAAATTTTATTCATCTCCAACCTATTACACTTATGTTATTCTACACTAAAATAATTTTGATTTTCAAATTTTAAAAAGTTATTAGTTTGTATTTAATTATTTTAATATAAAATATAATTTGTAATATAAATAATAATATTTTAGTACTATTTAATTTTGTTAAAATTTTTGTTTAGTTAATTTAATTTCTAATTAATATATATTCATATTGTTTTAATCGTCTTAATAAAATATTTCAAATGATATAATTTATGTTTAATAATATAAAACTTATATGTAGAAGTATTTAACAAAATATATAAATTACATAAAACTAACATAAAGGATATAAAAGATTTTTTTTTAAAACATAATATTTCTACTATACGAATAAGAGCCAAAGAGAGTTAGACCTAAAATGGGTAGAAAAAATGGCGGTCAAATTATTTAATCAAATGGATGGTTCGGATGAATTATTTAATTAAATAGATGGTTAAGATAATTCAGATTAATATTATTAATAGAGATTACCAAATTTAACCTTACTTTTATGATTATCCGTTAAGTTTTCCGTTAAATATTCTCTTCTCCGTTAATATTCCGTTAACTTTTAACTTACCCATTAAGTATTTCTTTAATACCATGAAAAAAATAAAAAAGAATAGTTTGAAACCAATCATATTAACTACTTGGGGGATTTGTTGACAATGAAAGTACTCAAATAATCCATAACCCAGCAAATTGAAGCGAGAAACTACCTTTTAATATCTTTGAAATACATAATATTTTAAATTTTCAAATTTTTATTAATTTATTTAATCTTTTTTCTTAAACTAAGGATTTCTTTATCCACAATAACTCATTCAACAATAATGGTTGAACGAAATGAACCCCAAGCAGAACACGTAAAGGAAAGTTAATATCTCCTATATCATAATCTCATTGCATGACGTTGTCATCTATGCTACCAACAATAACCGAATTGTAAATAACACACTACCAACAAAAAGGAAGAGAACAAATAGTAAAGATGAAGACAATGACAATGTTACTCAAAAGAGAATTAAGAACATTTAGAAAAATTCAAATTAAAGTAGTATTTATTTAGACTATTATTTTTAGACCAAATATTTAGACTATTGATTTTACAAGATTGCAAACATTTATTTTAGTAATAATTATAAAGAATTTTCTATATTATCTTGGATTCATATACTTTAAGTTAGATATTTAAATAAAAAAATTTCGATATTCAATTACCCATGTATAAACTTTTCCTATATAATATTGCATTGATATACTTTCAAATATTTATTTAAATAAAAACATTGGACATTAACCCATTCGCGCAATGCGCGTATAAAACTAGTTAGTACAATAAACAACATCATGTCAGAACTCTTACAATAATAAACAATAAACTTTGGGCAATGAATCTTTTAAATGAAAACTACCCTTAACGATATATAGGGCTAAAGGACTTGCCTGGGAGCTAAACAATATCCTGTCAAACCACATGCATATTTCATTTTCAGCATCCGGCTCCTTGCCTCTTCGATGCACGCACGCGTGCACACATATATAACCTCGCCATTTTCCCTTTATTTTTTTAGCAACCTTCAACGGTTGATCTATCCAAATGGATGGATTATAAGGGTGAGTTTAAATGAAAACAAAATTTCCCCTTTGGTAAAATGTGAAGACTACTCTTGACCGTTCATTAGAGTTCACCAAACTAAAACTAAGATGAATAATTGAAGCTAACTAAAAAAAAAGAGTAAATCTTGAAAATGGTAAAATTTATGTTTTTTATACTGTAATTTCTTTCACATGATTTTTTTTTTAAAAAATCAATTCTTTTCGCTTAAATCACAATTTAGTACTGCAAAATTTGTCCATTTATATCTTTAAATTTTTTACTTTAATCCTCTGATGTACTGGTAGTAATGGAGCCAGAAACAGGTTGACAAATTTACTTAGTTGAGAAAACTTGAGATGGAAGAAGATTTTACTAAAGAAGGTGGAACCAACGTTTATGGAAATTGAAAGATTTTACCCACTTTTGCCTATTATGTTTGGGGGAAGTAGTGAAGAATAATGCTTAAACTAACACAACCTTATCAACATCAAAATCTAGCTGGCTGCAAATTATTATTATTCTTATTATTTAATTTGAGGTTGATGTGAAGTTTTCAGGTATGCAAAAGTAGGTTTAGGCTGATCCGAATTGCAACCAACCAATTAAATTGTATCGTAGATCATGATCTACATTAATAAGATAAGTAAAAATTGATAAATGTTCATTTTTAATATATTAAATATTTATTTTTATATAGTAAATAATGTTAATTTTTAAGATAGTATATTAAAAATGAATATTATGTCAGTAATTTACCTTATCACATGGACTATGGCCACGGTATAATGATGGCCATTTCTTCTCTAGTGAATAATGTTATTTTGGACGAAAAATTCACACATGGTTTTGACAATTTGAAGTGGCATGAGTTAAATATGCCACATTATAGTCTCCCTTTTCTCTCTAAAACCAAACACCTTTCTCTGCTGCTCAACTTCGGCTTCCACCGCCGGCCTCCGGCCGGAGCTCTAATGGAGCTTTGAGCCGGCGGTTTTGGTCACCTTCTACGTTTGCTTTCGCTCCGACCATCGTCGCAGTTCAGTCCGCCTCCGACCACCGCTACAGATCTTCTTCTTCCGTTTTCTTTCCCTTTGAATAAAATAATAGTAGGTAAGTATTGGGTTTGTGTTGGTAGTCTTGAACTCCCAACCCTACTTTGACTTTACCCACTTTTTATTTTCTCTATTATTGTGTTTTCCTCTCGTTACTTTCACGAGCATTTTTCCTCTCGTTACTTTCACGGGCTTTTCAATTTCATTAGCATAAATCGTTTAGTTTGGTTTCGGCAAGTGTTTTTCATTAGCATAAATCGTTTAGTTTGGTTTCGGCAAGTGTTGATCATTAGCATAAATCGTTTAGTTTGGTTTCGGCAAGTGTTGATCTTATCCTGGGATCGTTTAGTTTGGTTTCGGCAAGTGTTGATCTTATCCTGGGCGAGCAAAAAAGAATGATGACGAAGACCCAGATTTTTGATGAAGCTTTAAGCTCCTTGAAGGAACATAGCTTCCTAGTTATGAAACAGTCTGCGATTCAAGTTTTCTATAGCATAGTTAGAAAAGTTGTTTCTATGTCTGACTGTAAGGAATGGTTTACCATTTCATTGATCGTTGATGTAAACGTTTTATGTTATGAATTAATGGAATAGCTACGTTTTCTTTCCAAAAAAAAAAAAGTGGCATGAGTTATAATTGAGAGCTATTTAAAAATTTAAGATTATCATATGTATTTATCTCAACTATTAACGATTCTAAATTTTACATTATGAATACTCTAAACCCCAACAAATGTTATCTTCTTCATCCAAAAATCGACGGAATCATCTATGAAGATCATCTCTAATGTGTAATAAGAGCTTGCTATGTGTTGTTTAGGTTTTTGTTCAAGAATATCATATTAAAAATACAATTTTCCCCTTTCTATATTAGTGTTGTTTAGATTTCTATTTAAAAGACTTTGTTCATCAAAATAAAGATTAAATACGCTACCTTTGTGAATAATGAAGGGTAGTATTGCAACTCCTTGTTAAATAGGAATAAAAATTATACCTATATCATAGCTCAAGGGCTAAACTTGAACCATCATCATCATCATCATTTATTTATTTATTTATTATTATTATTATTATTATTAACTTTTAAATTACTTTTACAATTTTATTATTATTATTATTATTATTATTATTATTATTAGGAAAATATACAAATATGTCACTGAACTATTTGGGGGATAGCAATTAAGCCACCGAACTCGAATAAACTCCAAACTCATCTATGAACTTGGAAAAAAGAGCAATTAGCATTTTTAGCAAGTTAACAACAAGTTTGTGCTGATTAGGATGCCATGTGTAATTTTTTATTTTATATTTTTATTAGAGCAAATTGTCATTTTGGTCCACTGGCTATAGGGGTCATGTTAATTGCAATTCATGATTTTTAAAATTGTTAATTTCGTACCTTAACTATGTAATTTTTATTAATTTTGGTCACTCCGGTCAAATTACCGAAAAATCCTAAACCATGAAATAATGATGGTATTTTCGTCATTTCACCCCACTTTCTTCTTTTCTGGTGAGCAACAAGGTCAACGTCAGCCTCCACCCATCATTTCCTCCCAGACCTCTAGCTCAGACCCTAAAAAAAAAACTTTTGAACTGAGGGGTCTTGCCAGACCCCTAGCTCAGACCTTCAAGAACAAAATTTTTGAACAAATTTAAGATTCACAATTTAACACTTTTATTCTAGACACGTTTTTTTTTTTTTAAAACTTTTATTGATTTGAGCGCCGTTGATCTAGATTTGATCAACGGCTCA
The DNA here is from genome assembly GCF_003576645.1 of Ipomoea triloba. NCBI lineage: Eukaryota > Viridiplantae > Streptophyta > Magnoliopsida > Solanales > Convolvulaceae > Ipomoea > Ipomoea triloba. The sequence continues at coordinate 12,481,481 of NC_044916.1, read as the reverse complement.
AATCTAACCACATGACTGCACCTCATCCCTATATATAATATTATATAATAATAATAATAATAATAATAATATGTGACTTTAATAAGCGCATGTTACGGATGAGAATTCCCGAAGAGTGAGGATTCATTGTTGTGCTCTGCCATCATTTCTGCAATAATTTGCCAGCTGTCACTTCCTTGTGAACTTGTGTTTTACACTTTTGCCTCTTGATTTTATTATGTATTTTAATTTCATCTCTAATTTCTTTTTTTTTTTTGAAATAAATTTCATCTCTAATTTCTTTTTTTTGAAATAAATTTCATCTCTAATTTCTAAGCAACTGCATTGAATTTTAGTTAATGCAAAATTGAATTACATTAGACCCAATTTGATTTTTAGAAATATTTATTACTCTATTCACCTAACTTTGATTTAATAACAAATTTATGATTCTGAAATTAAAAATGTTAATTGGAAAAACTTTAATAAATTTTACAATAATTCTTTTGGAGTAAATAAAATTATGAGGCATTAGGTCACTTTTGTCCGGAGAAGGCAATCAACTGTTCACCTTATATGGTAGACAATGACAGATGACAGTTCGGCCGTCGCAGGCCATCATAGATGATTAAATTGATGTCGAAACTTTAATGACCTCTAATAGTAGGTCATTACCAGTTTTTTTGAACTTTATTGCTCCAATATAACATGTTAAAGGATGTAATTGCACGTTTTTAAAGTTTAAACGCCTAATTGACTTTGTAGATAAAATTTATAAGCCTATTTGACCCTTTTTCCATTAATTGTTTTTATATTATTAAATACAAGATGTTAACCATAGTGCTTAGACTTTTACTCATTGAGCGCAAGAAGCCTCCTCTTACTTTGAGAAGTTGCTACTACATTACCACTAGTGAGACACTGAGACTCAAACATTTATATTTTGTTACAAATTTTTACTTTTGTGACAAGTTTAGCTATCCATGTGAGTGTGAATTAATATTCTTATTTTGTTTTTTTGGTTATATTTTTTGAATGAAATGCACAACTAGTTACGTGCATGATGGCACAACCATAGCGGTGCAAAGCTCTCTTTTATTTCCAACCACAGACAAAAAGTGGGTAGATTTCCCCTAAACCTTTTTGCTTGTAATAATAATAAATCAATAAATAATAATACTAATTATAATTATAGTAATAATAATAATGCTAACTTTTTTTCATATTAATTGTTTGCTTTTATTAAAGAAAATATTTTTTCTAAATGAAACTATAAAGTCCAAAAGAGTCAAAATTTGTGGGGCATCCTGTAACATCTGTTTTACTTTTTTTAATTTGTTTGTTGTATTTTTTATAACAATTACTTTTCTCCCATGGAATGATGGTGTTACATTTGGAAGAAGACCAAATCTAACGTGTAGATTTGGTATCCACTATGCATTAATTAATTAATAGGAAAAAAAGTGGCACTTGTTTGACGGTGCTTTGAAAATCATTTTGTTTTGTTTTGTTTTTTTGTCTGCAAATTTCAATTTACGATAGCAATATGAATAATATTTGGTATCACATTTAATTGTACTGAATATTTGGTATCCCTTCGTCTCCCCGGCCACTTCGTCTCGATGGCAATTCGTTTTTTTTAATAATAATTTTAATTAATTATTTTATTTAAAATTATTAAAAAAAATTATTTTTAAATACGATAATTGTCACGCTAGTATACTTTCAGGTAAATATATGATTTTAGACTGAATTGCATGAGTTTGTGTTGTCTAATTTTATCTTATTGGACAAATAAATTTCCTTTTTAACTAGTTGTATGATCAACTAATTATAAATATCTAATGAATGGGAATTACATAAAATATTGGAGGGAAAGTTAGGAAGGGAAAAACATTTTCCATGTTGATATACCTAATTAAAAGTCTTATTTGTCGGCGACCTAATGTTAAATAGATTATTTAATGTTTTTTTTTTTTTTTAAAATTTAGTTTGTGTTTATGTTGAGTGTTTAAAAGTTTTTTGGTCCAAAACTAGAACACAAAAAACGAGGCAGGCAATCAAGACTTTGGTTTTGTATCAACTCCAAAAACACAAATCAAGGTTATAAAAACTCCACTAATAAAGAAAAGGAAAGTTGATGAAAATTAAGGTGTCGGACTCAATTGTTGGTCAAAGATTGCACATTGTTGATTGTCGTCAACTCAAATTTCATAAAACCTTTTTTGTCTGCGAGATGGTCTCCTAAGTTCATGCATTAATGTGTGTGTGAGATCGGTGCCATATCTTGCATCATGCACTGCACCAAGCAGCCCAAGCTAGGACTTATTTAATAATAGTAAATATATTGTTATTGTTATAATAATAATAAATAAATAAATAAATAAATAATATTGTAGTTACATTTACAATCTACTTATGGACTGTCCAAATTTATTGAGTTAAATTTTAGTTAAAACTTTTTCTTTTTAGAAAATAAAATTGGAAATTTGACTAATATACTCCATCTGTCACATTTTATCTGTCGTACTTACTATTCATTAGTCAAACAAACTCTTTCTTCTTTATTTATTTTCTTTAGTATTTTTTACTTATTTATAAATTTGATTTTGTTTGTGTTTAATAGTATTTTTAGTATAGTTTCTAAATATATAAATTTTGTATATTAATACTAAACTTAATAATGAAAAATTAAATTAAAATGAGATGGAGGGAGTAACTAATACTCCGTACTATAAAATAACATGTCCACATTTTCCAAGACAAATTGTCGGCAGCTGCCAACAGGACGGTGGCGATGATTATGGTGGTTTGAAAAAGGATTAGAATAGGTTGGTCATGACAAAGGAGTAGGAACAATTTCACAAGTTTAGTTCAATGAAGTCAAAATTCAGTAGTCCTTTCATGACTATATATATATATACCTACATTTATTAATATATTCTTTCATTTATAGAAAAATCTGTAGCCGCACTCTGAAACTAATTTAGGGTGTGTTTGGTTGACAAGTTTAGCTATCATATCAAAATCATTGTTATTGTTTGGTTTACAGGTTTTTAAAACACTACTATGAGTTTTGATTATTCCTTAATTGCAAAACTCATTCCCTAATAAAATAAGAGTTTCATTCCCTTTCTCGTCAGCCACTTCCCCAACTATTAATATCATTCACATTCCACACTACTACTACCCAGGACCGAATTTTAGGGCGTGCAAGATGTGCAACAGCACAGGGCCCCAAAATTTTGGGGGCCCCTAGTCTAACCCTGGCCCAATAGTTAGTATATGTATTTGTGATTATATTGGCTCAAAAATAGGTTTTCATGACTGATTTAAATTTTACTACGTATTATTCAAAAAAAAAATTCTACTCCGTAATATTCGCAACTTTTTTTCAATTTGCAGTTTATTTATACTTTGATAGGGTCTCACTTATTTACCAGCACATGGCCACGCAAATAAAAAAACCGTCCCTGCTACTACCAAACATGCAAAATATTTTCACCAATACCAAGTATTTGATACCCATTCTAATTTTGATTCACATGTGCGAACCAAACATACCTTTAGATTGTCCATAATTGACCAACACAAATTATGAAAGTTAATAGACAACTTTCACAAGAAGTCAAGCTTAACTTGAAACCTTGTAGTTACGTTACTAAGCTAACTTTCCGACCAATTTAACTTGGCGGGTTGCCCTATTCATTAATATATTCTATATGGACATTGCACACAAATTTTTTTTAAAAATGAAATATTATTAAGTAAAAGTTTAACATAGAATTTAAAGAAACTAATCATTATATTACAAAATAGAAAATCTAACTAAATATATCAACTAATTAAACATGTTAGATGGAGTTAATAGGAACGACGCAAGTAACAATTATCATAATATGAAATCAGTATAATTACATACAAGCTTGCACTCCGACACCCGTATATATTACAATCTCTCTTCCTCTCTCTACACGGCCATGCCATTATTTCTCTACTTATAAACAACACATTATATAATGAATTTGGTTAAAATTAGTTAAAAAAAGTTAAGCTTTTACCACAATAATTTTTACGTTAAAATTTGTGTGTCGCATTGTTCATTCTTATTTGATTTTTCTAGTTATAAACCGCGAATTGCGCGATTAAATTAATGTCAAACACAAAGATTAAAATAACTAAATATTTAGTATAATTTTTAATATTAAATAATTAATATTAAAAATAATCATTTTCAATATAATCAAAATAAATATTTTCAACTTGTAATAAGAATAGTAGTAAAGATGAGTATTGTTTTTGTTTTTTTTTTGAGAATAAGATGAGTATTGTTGTAGATAGTTATAATCAATAATAAAAATGATGTCCTAACAATTTTCATATTAATTTTTTTTTAGAAGAAACAAAATCAATTAATCAAAGAGACAATACAACTTGGAGGAGATTTAAACCAACTACAAAGGCCAATACTTGAATGAGATATTAAAGTAATTTAAGCCTTCTTAATTAATGCAATATTGATGAGTCATTCAAACATAACCTTTTTTTTTTTTTTTTGGTTAAAAGTGACATGATTATAATATGATTATTAATGTTGTCGAATAGTAATTAAAGAGTTAGTCAATTAAGTTATAGCGTATGAGTTCATAAGTTTTCCTTGTATATATGATTGACACTTCAATTGTTGCTATATGTGAACTATTCATCTTGTAAAATAACAACAAAATTAAGACTTCAATACAAATAATTCATTATTGCTAAATTATAATTATAAGTTTAAGCTCATGCTAGTAACACAATTAAGACTTGAATACAAATTTAGCAAGAATGATTTATTTATGTTTAAGTCTTACTTTTGTAGCTCGCTAGCATTAATTTAAAATTAGAATTATAATATTTGTAAATGGTGTTTGTTCATTTTTACATTTTTAAGTTTCTTGAAATACCTATTTTACACTTATTTTTAACAATTCAAAAGTCATTTAACAAAAATAGAGAAAATTGTCACTTTTAGAATAATTTAGCGAGGAAGGATCTAATTCACAGAGAGAAAAAATGTCATTTTTCCTATTAAGAAGTTGGTTAAAGTTAGGGGTGGGCATTTCGGTTTTCGGTTCGGTTTTTTTCGGTTTCGGTTTTAAAAAATTTAAACCAATCGGTTTAACATTAGAGTTCGGTTCGATTTGAAATGGTTCGGTTTTAATTCGGTTCAGTTTAAGTCCCAAATTTTAGCGTTTCCTAATTTTCGGAACATACTGTCACATTATCCATATCCAAAATCTAAATATTGTATAACAAAAATAGCAATTCAAAGTCCAAACATACTACTAAGTACTAACTGTGAGGTAAAGAACAATTGTAGCAAACAACAAAAGTGTAAAGTAGAGAACAAGCTATAAATAAATCAAATAAAAAATTTAAGAGATACCAGTGATAATAGGAATTAAACGACGAAGCAGGCGTCAAGGGAGTTATATTTACTTCTTTATTATTATTATTTTTAATTGTTGTTGTTGTTGTTGTTGTTGTTATTAGTATTATCATTATTAATTTATTATTATTATAAAGTTCGGTTCGGTTCGGTTTTTACTAAACCGTTCGGTTCGGTTAAAAATCGAACCATTCGGTTTACAAGAATCCCGAAACGTTCGGTTTTATATTACTAGTTTGGTTCGGCTCGGATCGGCTCGGTTTGTTCCGTTCGGTTCGGTTCGAATAAAGCGAACCGAGATGCCCACCCCTAATTAAAGTTACAGTAATACATAAAATTTGGTACTAAATTACCAAAGTAATTGAAAGATTTTATTATTATAAAATTTTCAAAGGCATAAATGTTTTAAATTTTCATGAATAGATATTTCAAATAAGAATTAATTCCATTAGAGATCCCTTGTCTTTGGTGGCAATACTAACATTTCAGATTATTCTAACAAGTATAATTTATAATTTTCCTGCCACAAATCTTATGCATACAAAATAAGTATCACCCAACATAAAATAGTAAATTCAATTCTTCATAGATATCATTAGTTTAAAACAAATAAGCCCCACTACTCAAAAACAAAAGAGCCAATACTATGAGTTGCTAACTAATATCCTTCTCTAAATTGGAGTTGATTAGCATATCTAAATTATAGACTAAGAGCTGGTAGCTAACATCCTACTAATAAAACATAAAACCCAATAGACGAGCTAATCCAAAAAATATGTTGGGGTTGTTTAGCTTGTCAAAATTATAACAAAAAAATTAGTTGATGTTAGCCTTTTACGTGTATAATCACAAAATACTATGTGGTGCATCACATTAGCAACATACTAAATTATTATAGTGCTTCCAATTCATTGTATCCATCACCACCCCTATCACCATGTCTATCACCACCCATATTACTTTCAATTCCTTAACTGTCATTTTGTGAAGTGTTTGGAATATCACCACTTGATGATGGTGGAACATTGTCTCCAAATGCACTATCCATAGGATAATAGCCTAAAGAAGATAACATACAAGTGAGTTGTTCTAACGACCATTTCTTGAAAAGTTCTTGTAATGCCACATTTACTACATTGGGTACACTAGTAGTTGTGGATCTTTGGGTTGAACTTTCTCCTAAAATAGATCTTCACCCTTCAAGAGCTCCAAAATCATACAAATGGGAGCGATTGATGTCACCAATTGCATATTTCCATGCATCAACATCAAATATCACTTGAGGAGAAGAATTACAACCATATTTTTCTTTCAAAGCCTAGTCATATTTCTCCTACACCATAATTTTTTATATATAAAATTAGAAATTAATATAAGACTAGTATAACTATAAAAACACAAGTAATTAATAAGAATAATACTTCTAATATTTAGACTAACATATTTATTTTCCATTCACAAATTAGCCATCATATTTCTTAGGAGTATGAGTTGCATTGAAAATTTCTAGTTGGGATGGTTTGGGTCCTAGTGATTAGCCTAGCAATTGTTCAAACAAATTATTATTAGCATATGTTTAACAAATGAACATGAACCAACAGTATGTTTGTTGGCACTCCCGTCCTTTAGTATGTTATGATTTTTTGCAAGATTTCTTCATCTACTTCTCTTTGGGCCAAATATTGTCTACAAAATGATTCCAAACTGGTTGTGGATCCAATTTTCTTTATGTTCTTTGACTTTTTCCAAGTTAGCATTTGGATCATAGGGGTTAATACTAGCCTTAGTGTATGCATTTTTTCACTCTACCAATAACATCCCTAAACCCCTTATTAGTTATGGCATACCATATTTTATACACGTTTTCATTTTTATCTTCATCCTAATGATATTTTTCTTAACATATAAAAAATATGATTATATATCTCATGCTAAATAAAAAGATGTTAATTAGTATTGCTGTTAGAAAATATAATGAAATGCATCAAAAATTTGTAAAATGCGTTATCATTATTACTTGAACTTTTGCCCATAAAGCAACTTTTGTATCATTAGAAATTGACTCCAGTTTGCTAAGGATCATTAAAATTTGATTTCACCATAGCAGAAATGTCAGTAGCAAATCCATCTTCTAGAGAAACACTATGTTTTGATTAATAAAATACGTAAATAAATGCAATGCAAGCTACTAAACAATCTCTCAATTAAGAAAAAAAGGTAATTATACCCAAATGACAAAGAAATAAAAAATTAATAAAACACTACATCCCACTTACAACATTCAATTTGGTGCTTTTGGAAGGATCAGATGGTAGAGATCTACCTCTATTAGGCATTTAGTCTTTCTCCTTTCCTGTTTGTTTAGTTAGAGTAGTGCCAAATTCATGTTTGGTTGTCCACCTCGGATATCCGTTTCCAGAACAGCATGCATGCAACAAGGTTACAATTTCCGGTCCCTGTCGTAGCCCAGTGTCGGAACCTTATAACCCCAAATATTTAATTTACGGTGGGTTTTAGCTGTAGTCCAACGTTGTTTTGATCAACACTGTATGTTTTGCAATCCATCTCTGTTAGCTTGAGTTAAAGACAGATTAATACAATACACGAGATTAATTCTTATCAATACTTTCTCGGACAAATTCAGCGCACATAATTTTCTTAGTGCAATTTAACTATCATTTATAGTTTGTGAGCTACTCCCTTTGTCTCATTTTATGTGTCTGGTTCGGTTAACCAGACTTGACTAGAGTTACTTTTTATTCAATTTTTCATAATACTAAATTTAATATTAATATATAAAATTTATATGTTTATAAACTACATTAAAAGTATTATTTTTTTAAAAGCATTAAAAGTATTATTAAACACACAAAAAATTAAATTTAAAAATATTAAAGAAAATAAGCAAAAAAATAGTTGATTTGATAAGTGAATAATAAAAATAAATTAAATAAGATAAAAAAATATTATACAAGTAGAGTTTTTTTTTTTAATACACACCTTCAAATAATTCTAACTGACTTACTTGGTCACAAAAAAAAAAGAGTTAGATTAATTAATAAAAAAAATTACACTTTTTGTCTCTAAATTATAGGATAATTGTAGAATTTGAGCATGAGTGCTAATCATGTTCACTTTTCGTTCCTAGAGTGAATATGACCAGAAAAATGCAATTTTTTCTTAATTAATAGAATAATGGTGTTTCATCATGCAAAATATATGTAAGATTTATGTCATTTGTCACGTCTACATCTAGAAAATATGTGTATTTAATTTGAACACGTAATGTCGCTTATGTGTGTGTGTACGTACGTGGCCGGCCAATATACTCAAATTGATTGTTTTTCCTCTCTTTTGTTTTTCTCTCATTTTACAAGTCTTGGCTAGGAATCCGTGAAACCACAGGTCCACAGTACCACACTGCTCTGTTCAAATTACAAACATCTCCCTACTTTACCATCGAAAATATCTTGCCTGGTGCTGTATCATGTATGTTGTAATTGACGATGCGTACACATGCATTTCTAATTTGAGAAATACAAATATACAATATACTACCATATGGCATATGGGTCTAGATATATTTAGATTTTTTTTAAAGGATGGGGGAGACATTTTTTTTTTGAATACTACTGACTCTATTACAATGTGTTCATAACTACTCTCTCAATCTATGAAGCACAAAGGGTTAATATCGCATCCACTGAGGCGAACTCACAGCCTCTCACATGAGGAAATAACTTGTTGCCACTAGACCACAAGGTCTTTGACTCTTTGACATTGTGAGATATATTTAGATTTGAATCAAAGCACAGTTTGAAATTTTGAAAATTATTTTTTAAAAATTAAAATGATTTATTTTTCAAAAAATATTTTAATTTTTTAGTGTTTGGCTAAAGGTTAAAAAATTATCTTTTCTTCTCTGTTTGGTTGAAAGTTAAGAAATTATAATTCTTTTGTTGGGTCATTTTTCTAAAAATTAATATATTATTTGCTATAATAATAATAATAGAGTTAAGAAATTATAATTCTTTTGTTGGGCCATTTTTCTAAAAATTAATATATTATTTGCTATAATAATAATAATAATAATAATAATAATAATAATAATAAGAAGAAGAAGAAGAAGAAGAAGAAGTAGTGGTTGTAGTGTGTTGTGGTGTTGGTGATAGTAGTGGTGGCAATGGTGGTGTGGTAGTAGTGTTGGTGGTGGTGGTGGTGGTGAGGTTTGGTAGTGGTGTTGATGGTGGTGGGGGTGTAGCAATATGGTGTGTTGTGGTGGTGGTCGTGGTGTAATAATTTCTGGAAACTAGCATGAAGAGAGATGAGAGAGATATGAAAATAATGAATTGAAACAATGTCTTCAAACTAAAAATTTAGAGAGACAATTTTTGCCAAATTGAGTCTTTTTTTCGTTGATTATAATGAATATTTTTCTTTGATTCTATTTTTTTTAAATACTCAAATACGAAAAATTCAAAAAATGAATCTGGGAAGTCATTTTTCATATTTCTAAACGGACCTTAAGACTCTAAGAGTGTTATTAAGTTGAAGTAGATATTTAATGTGCTAAAATAATGAAGTTGGTTTAGAACGTAAGTGGGTGGAGTCTTGTAGACATAGATTAGTCCAACAAACTTGGGATCACCTAAGTATTAAATAATAAGAATAATAATAATAATAATAATAATAATTTTTTCTTAGTTATTGTGTAATCCAGCCCTATATTTTGAATTCGTTTTCAGATTTATTTTTAAGTTAGAAAATTTAGTTCCACCGTCATAAATACGCAAATTATATTGTGGACCATGGTCATGGCTGATACTGTAGTTGTGTTGAAAAGATACCGTAGTTGTGTTGAAAGGAAACTGCAGTTGCGCGGAACAGAGGCCCGTTCAACACAACTGCAGTATCCGTTCAACACAACTGCAGTATCAGTTCAACACAACTGCAATATTCGTTCTACAGAACTGCAGTTTCATACAGATGAAACAGCCTCTGTTCCGCGCAATTGCAATTCTCTTTCAACACAACTACAATATCCGTTCAACACAACTGCAATATCAGTTCAACTCAACTGTAGTATCAGACATGACCCATGGTCCACAGTGTAACCCCTCGTCTATTCCGATAAGTTTAGGGTTCGAAAAATATTTTTTTAGGCTATGACATTTATGAGATGATCTCTCGGTACTTCAGAAGGCTTTTTATAAATGAGACTAGTTATTAATAAGCTGCGATATACGTACCGGTCACGAACCGTAAAATTTGTAAGGATGTATATACAGTTCGAATTTCCCTAGGAAATGAATTATTAAGCATGATACGATTAAGCATGAACTTCCTACTTAGTTCAAGTGAGAATTAAACGGACTGTAAGAGTGAATTTGTTACGGACCTTCGTACCACTGTATTTCGCGAGATACCGGAAAATTGTTCGATTTTAGTGGTTAATGACGGGATTATTTTTAGAATAATTTTGGTATTAAAATTTTCCCGAATTAAATTATATTCCTCCGAACTTTTATCTGATTTAATCCCTAACTGGCAAGGGAGTCTTACTCTACAAGGCACACCATGGGGTTGTGACAAGTGGCATCCTTATTTACCATGTAGTAATTTTTAATTAATTAAGTAGGATAAGTATGGGATAAGCATGCTAGCTAACTTATGATCCAAGTTACCATCTCCCACCCCCATTTTCGAAAATTAGAGAAGGAAAAAGGGAGAAGGAAAATTTCATTCTTCCACTTTGTGATCCAAGAACTCCATAGCTATTTTTCCTACACAAGTGCTTCCATAATAGGATCTTCGATGGAAAATTGAAGAAAGGGATCACCATCTTTTCTCCGGTGTAAAAACTACTTGGGAGGTAAGGAATCCCTTAAGTCGGTTTAGTCACTTGAAAATGAACAATTGCTAGTAAATTATAAGACTAGGAATTNGAATTGAAACAATGTCTTCAAACTAAAAATTTAGAGAGACAATTTTTGCCAAATTGAGTCTTTTTTTCGTTGATTATAATGAATATTTTTCTTTGATTCTATTTTTTTTAAATACTCAAATACGAAAAATTCAAAAAATGAATCTGGGAAGTCATTTTTCATATTTCTAAACGGACCTTAAGACTCTAAGAGTGTTATTAAGTTGAAGTAGATATTTAATGTGCTAAAATAATGAAGTTGGTTTAGAACGTAAGTGGGTGGAGTCTTGTAGACATAGATTAGTCCAACAAACTTGGGATCACCTAAGTATTAAATAATAAGAATAATAATAATAATAATAATAATAATTTTTTCTTAGTTATTGTGTAATCCAGCCCTATATTTTGAATTCGTTTTCAGATTTATTTTTAAGTTAGAAAATTTAGTTCCACCGTCATAAATACGCAAATTATATTGTGGACCATGGTCATGGCTGATACTGTAGTTGTGTTGAAAAGATACCGTAGTTGTGTTGAAAGGAAACTGCAGTTGCGCGGAACAGAGGCCCGTTCAACACAACTGCAGTATCCGTTCAACACAACTGCAGTATCAGTTCAACACAACTGCAATATTCGTTCTACAGAACTGCAGTTTCATACAGATGAAACAGCCTCTGTTCCGCGCAATTGCAATTCTCTTTCAACACAACTACAATATCCGTTCAACACAACTGCAATATCAGTTCAACTCAACTGTAGTATCAGACATGACCCATGGTCCACAGTGTAACCCCTCGTCTATTCCGATAAGTTTAGGGTTCGAAAAATATTTTTTTAGGCTATGACATTTATGAGATGATCTCTCGGTACTTCAGAAGGCTTTTTATAAATGAGACTAGTTATTAATAAGCTGCGATATACGTACCGGTCACGAACCGTAAAATTTGTAAGGATGTATATACAGTTCGAATTTCCCTAGGAAATGAATTATTAAGCATGATACGATTAAGCATGAACTTCCTACTTAGTTCAAGTGAGAATTAAACGGACTGTAAGAGTGAATTTGTTACGGACCTTCGTACCACTGTATTTCGCGAGATACCGGAAAATTGTTCGATTTTAGTGGTTAATGACGGGATTATTTTTAGAATAATTTTGGTATTAAAATTTTCCCGAATTAAATTATATTCCTCCGAACTTTTATCTGATTTAATCCCTAACTGGCAAGGGAGTCTTACTCTACAAGGCACACCATGGGGTTGTGACAAGTGGCATCCTTATTTACCATGTAGTAATTTTTAATTAATTAAGTAGGATAAGTATGGGATAAGCATGCTAGCTAACTTATGATCCAAGTTACCATCTCCCACCCCCATTTTCGAAAATTAGAGAAGGAAAAAGGGAGAAGGAAAATTTCATTCTTCCACTTTGTGATCCAAGAACTCCATAGCTATTTTTCCTACACAAGTGCTTCCATAATAGGATCTTCGATGGAAAATTGAAGAAAGGGATCACCATCTTTTCTCCGGTGTAAAAACTACTTGGGAGGTAAGGAATCCCTTAAGTCGGTTTAGTCACTTGAAAATGAACAATTGCTAGTAAATTATAAGGTTTAGTCACTTGAAAATGAACAATTGCTAGTAAATTATAAGATTTAGTCACTTGAAAATGAACAATTGCTAGTAAATTATAAGACTAGGAATTTTATAAATGAACAATTGCTAGTAAATTATAAGACTAGGAATTTTATGTGAAAACAATTGCTAGTAAATTATAAGACTAGGAATTTTATGTGAAAATTATGTGTTAAGTTTGTGGATCTCTTAGTTGGCTCAAGAGACTACCCTTGGAATTTTTGGTAATTTTTGTATACATGTTCATAGCTAATATATGCATGTATATGTTGTATTTATGTCCATATAGGCTTATACTTGTGAAAATAGTGGAAAATCGAGGCGTTACAACGCGGTTTTGCTGCCCGAAGTTGGCATATTTGGACGGAAAATCGAGGCGTTACAACGCGCGTCCATCGGTGTCTAGTACGCGAGACCAAGGCCGAACGGCCGGACGCGACCACGGACGCGCGTCCACTGCGCGTCCGTCGGCGTCCAAAATGCGAGATCACGGCCGAGCGGCCGGACGCGCGCGTCCACCGTGCGTCCGGCGGTGCGGACATTCACACGGCTGCGGTGCACGGATCTGTTTTCGATCGAACTTTCTTCCGAGGTTTTTGCTCCTGAATGATATGATGTTTGAAAGGCCTACGGGCAACCGAGTTCAATTTTTGAGAGAACAAATATTATTTTGTAAATTATGTACATCAATTTGGAGAAAAATCGTGTTTTTAAGAAACAAGTGTAACCCTTGTCACTTGGGAAATTTATGGTGAAAAGTCACTGACAAAGATGAATATTTTGGAAACATAGTTCGATAGAAATAATCGTTTGAGACGTTATGCGAAAATACTAATTGAGTACAAGAAAGAAAGAATGTTTTGAAAACCTTAGTTTCTGGATAAAGTTGTGAAGGACTTGATTAACCCACGGGAGGGCTTAATTGCTATAGCCCAACGATTGTTTACGAGATTGACCTGCGGGAGGCATGAGTGTCGTGGCCCGAGGTTGTTGAGATGTTTGACCTGCGGGAGGCATGAATGCCGTGGCCCGAGGTTGTTGAGATGTTTGACCTGCGGGAGGCATGAATGCCGTTGCCCGAGGTTGTTGAGATGTTTGACCTGCGGGAGGCATGAGTGCCGTGGCCCGAGGTTGTTGAGATGTTTGACCTGCGGGAGGCATGAGTGCCGTGGCCCGAGGTTGTTGAGATGTTTGACCTGTGGGAGGCATGAGTGCCGTGGCCCGAGGTTGTTGAGATGTTTGACCTGCGGGAGGCATGAGTGCTGTGGCCCGAGGTTGTTGAGATGATTGACCTGCGGGAGGCTTGAATGCCGTGACCCGAGGTTGTGGAGAACACTCCAAAAAGGCCTCACACTTATCCAGGGGGAAACTAAGTGAATTTTAACTATGAAAATTTAGCTACTCCGTAACTATGCTGAAGAACAAAATGTGATGAATTTTGAGCACTGAATTGTGCTGCTGAACTCTCTCTTTTGAGTTAAAAATGGTGAAAATTCTTGGAGATGAAAAGTTTTGCAAACTTGTCTGAATGACTGAAAAGTGATTTTGAGCGGCAGCTATGCCATTATCTTTAACTGAGAAAAGTATTATATGTTGATGCAACTCATATACTCTACTATACTTTCTTTTGTTGATAATCTGGTTGCAGGTAGATTTTCAACTCATGGGTAAAACTTACAGCGTTCAAATCATTATATTTTCGAAACTTTTGTTTACTTTTGAGTGACAATGGATTTCCTTACTTAGCCGTCGTGCTCTTGCAGCCCCGGGAACTCTGGTGGCTCATCAGAGTTCATGTTCCCTATATTAGACTATGATGATTATGTACAGTATCTAGCGGGCGACGACCCGTATACTCCCGGCTTCGCTCCTGATCCTCCAGCTCCGGCTTATGCTCCTGATCCTGTTCCTGCTCCTGTTCACCCAGTTGGACCTGTATGTCCTCCTACTCCCAGTAGTTCATTGAGTTTCATTGACGCTATTCAGGCGTGTTATAGGTTTTACCCCATCGAGATTTTAGAGGGGAGCGACCCTCTCGAGTTCGTTGTTCACTACCCTTATTCGTGGGACCTTAGTCCCCCGGCAAGTTATGACGAGTAAGGTCGGGAATAGCCCAAACTTTTGTTCTAATGGGTCGTAAGAAAACTTTTGTACATATTAGTAGCTAGTATAGCTACTCTTTTGCTGATGATATATATATATATATATATATATATATATATATATATATATATATNATATATATATATATATATATATATATATATATATATATATATATATATATATATATATGAAGTTATGATGGGTAATGACGTTATGAAACAATTTCCTTATCTTTAGCCTGTGCATCTAGAGTGAACTCTATCTGGAGTTGATTGGGTTCAGTCTAGGTGTGGCGGTAACTACTCCGGATGTACGGTATAGCCGAGCCGGGGTGTTACACACAGTATAACGACTGTCATAAATAAATGATCAAATACCCCGAAAGTTAAAATATGGAATCAGATTTGATAATGTTAGGGTTACACACGGTTGTTATGCTATGGACCCGGATTCATGTTCACAATTTTAGAACTCTGTGATCGCAATTTTAGAACTTCAAAATATTAGAACTCTATGATCACAAATTTAGAACTCTATGTTCACAATTTTACAACTCAATATTCACAATTACAAAACTCTATATTCACAATTCCATAATAACTCTATATCACAATTTTCTATGATGGGTAATGACGTTATGAACAATTTCCTTATCTTTAGCCTGTGCATCTAGAGTGAACTCTATCTGGAGTTGATTGGGTTCAGTCTAGGTGTGGCGGTAACTACTCCGGATGTACGGTATAGCCGAGCCGGGGTGTTACACACAGTATACTATGATGGGTAATGACGTTATGAACAATTTCCTTATCTTTAGCCTGTGCATCTAGAGTGAACTCTATCTGGAGTTGATTGGGTTCAGTCTAGGTGTGGCGGTAACTACTCCGGATGTACGGTATAGCCGAGCCGGGGTGTTACACACAGTATACATATTTGTAGCTAGTATAGCTACCCTTTTGCTGCTAATATATATATATATATATATATATATATATATATATATATATATATATATATATATATATATATATATATGAAGTTATGATGGGTAATGACGTTATGAAACAATTTCCTTATCTTTAGCCTGTGCATCTAGAGTGAACTCTATCTGGAGTTGATTGGGTTCAGTCTAGGTGTGGCGGTAACTACTCCGGATGTACGGTATAGCCGAGCCGGGGTGTTACACACAGTATAACGACTGTCATAAATAAATGATCAAATACCCCGAAAGTTAAAATATGGAATCAGATTTGATAATGTTAGGGTTACACACGGTTGTTATGCTATGGACCCGGATTCATGTTCACAATTTTAGAACTCTGTGATCGCAATTTTAGAACTTCAAAATATTAGAACTCTATGATCACAAATTTAGAACTCTATGTTCACAATTTTACAACTCAATATTCACAATTACAAAACTCTATATTCACAATTCCATAATAACTCTATATCCACAATTTCATAACTTTATATTCAACATATAACACAATTTTTGAATCTATAACAAAATTGTGAATATAAAGTTCTAAAATTATGAACATGGTGTTTTAAAATTATAAACATGGACATGAGTCCACCTTGCAAGGTAGACCCGGGTCTATAGCATAATTTGCGGGTTACAACTTACACATGGCAAGGCTATATTAAATTTTGGTCTAAATGAAGTAGGGCCCAGAATAAAAGTAGGCAATTATTATTGTGTAGACTATACTATTACATAATGTACATTCAGTATAAAAATAATGCACTTTTAATATATTAAAAATATATATTGTATTTAGGGGATGTACATTATTTATGTACTGAATATACATTATATTGTATAATATAAATTCAGTACATAAATAATGTACATTTAATATATTAAAATGTACTTTTTATTATGGTCTAGACAACACTATGTAAACTATGATTTACACAATTATTTGCCCAAAGAAGGAGGTTTCGCTTAGTAGGCCCATCTTAGTTCAAGTTTCTTTGTCTTTAGTTGCGCCAATCTCATATCTTCTTCAATTTACTGGTTTAATTTTGGGCTAGAATTCATGGGCCTTCATTATAGTCACATCCGCCACGGGCAAATTATACTGTGCACCACGGTGCACATAGTAATGTACACCACGTACATAAATGACGTCGTTTTGAGCATTGTAAACTAACCGTTCCTTTTTTTGGAAATCACGTTTCTCGTTTCGGCCGGTCTGTGTATTTATGTTAATATTCTGTGTGTTCTAGGTAATTGTTCTGTGTATTCCAGGCAATAATCATTCTGTGTATCCTAGACAACCGTTCTGTGTATTCATGTTAGTAACACATGTTGTGATGTGTTTGTGCATTCGAATGTTTAGGAGGATGAGTTCTGTGTATTTTGTGTCAATATTCTGTATATTCATGTTATTAACACAGGTTGTGATGTGTTTGTGCATTCGAATGTTAGGAGGATGAGTTCAGTGTATTTTGTGTCAATATTATGTGTATTCTGGGCAAATATTCTGTGTATTCTAGGCAAACGTTCTGTGTATTCTAGATAATGATTATGTGTATTATAGATAATGAATTCTCTAGAGTCATTCGCGTCCGAGTCCACTAACATCGAAACGACGTCGTTTTGGACTAGGGTGCACATTGCTATGTGCACCGTGGTCCACGATATAACGATTGTCTTCCACCTGCGCCCCCATCTAATTAGTTTAATGAAAATTATATCGTGATTCGTGAACCACAGTCTAATTTGAATGATGGATCCTAGTCCAAAATAACGTTGTTTTATAAGGACCAATTTAAAAACATAGAAATGCTTTATGAAAATTGAACCATTTTTTTTCACTATTGAATTCTCTCGTCTTTGGTTTTCTTCACGGCCGCTGCCTCCGTGAAGCAAGCAAATCGGAGGCGGCGTCCAATCGTCTTCCCCTGCTGTCATCTTCATCTCAGACATCGTCCATCTTCATTGTCTTTTTCTGCATTCATTGTTTTCTCCTCCATCTCTACCGCTACCGGTTGTTACTCTCTTATTTTCGCACGGTTGTTTCCCTTTACTTTGTTTTATTGGTTTAATTTTGTTTGCAGTTTTTGTGTTTTTCCTCTCGTTGTTTTGACGAGTTTCTTCCTCTCGTTTACTTGGCAAGTTCTTTTTTCATAATGCGTGAAACGATAAAACTAGTCATAGCGTACATGAATCTCATCCTGGGTGACAAACATGACAATGAAAAAGAGACTCCTATAAACTATGATTGCAGTTCAGCCCGATGAAGATATTGTCAATGGATAGAAGAATGGCGATGGAGATATTGTCAATGGATAGAAGAATGGAAATAAATACTCAGGTGGTGTGCAAGACTATTCAACCAGTGTCAGTCTTAGGTACGTTTGACCAAATCATTAAAGAAGTTTTAAGTTCCTTCAAAGAATTCAACTTTAATTTTGTGAAACAGTCTGCGAATCAAGTTTTCTATGCTAGGGAAGTTGTTTCTATGTCTGACTGTAAGGAATGTTTGATCATTCCATCAATCTTTATTGTAAACGTTTCATCATATGATTAATGAATTAGCTTCTTTATTTTCAAAAAAAAAAAATTCATTTTTCAGTGTATGACTAAAGTTAAAAAATAGTCTTTTTACGTTGGGGTGAAAGTTTAAAGTTTGTATTTTTCCGAGTGCTTATTTTTAAAAAAAATCATTGAACATAAATATATTACAAAATTATTTCTTATAAAATATTAATTATTTTAGTGATTATAACACTTATTATAAAATGAAATTAAAAATTAAAAATTAAAAATTTTAATAATTATTATAATAAAAACATGTAAATAAATAAATTTTAACTTGTAACTTATTATAGTAAAGAAAAATACATAAACTAATAAATGTAATCATTTTAAATAAAAGAAACTGAAGAAAAAAAATTATTTTTTGGGATGAGAACCGAGTTAGACCAAGACTTTTATTGTTTGGTTCGGGCGGACCAAACTCATATTTAGCCAGATATTGATAAACATAATAAAAATTAACTAAAGAAATTGAAGAACAAAACTTAGGGTGTGTTTGGTTTGCACATGGGAATCGGAATCGGTATGTGTATCAGATATTTGGTAAGGGTAATGGGTTTTGGTGAAAGTATTTTGCATGTTCGGTAGTAGAGTGGAATGAGAATGGTTATTAATAGTTGGGAAAGAAAGGAGGAAGGGAAATGAAACCCTTATTTCATTAGGGTTTGAGTTTTTCAATTAATGGAGTATTCCAAACCCATAGTAGTATTCTAAAAACCATCAATCAAACAATAGCAATCACTTTGATACTCATACCTTATGCCTAAACCCACCAAGCAAACACACCCTTAGTTTGGTCTGGCTTAGTCCAATTCATATTTCTATTGTCATTGATGTAATAAGTATGAACTATTATTTAAAAAAAAAAAAGAAGAAAACTTGATGGTAGGACTTCTGTTAAAGAAATAATAGAAGGGTGTGTTTGAAGTTGAAATAAGTATAAACCAATTAAGTCGGTTGAAGTTGAAAAAAATAACAAAAGAAAATTATGAAGAGACAAAAATGCCTTTAATAGAAATATGAATTGATAAAGCCACCAACCAAATACACCCTAAAAGTGTCCAAAAAATAATGGTCTGGGATGTTAAATGGCAAAAATGATAGTCTGACACTAAATTTAGAATTGTCACCAAAGACAAGGGATCTCTGGTGGAATTAACTCTAAATAAATATATAAGTAGATAATGGTGAGGATGTGGTTATAGTGATATTTAGTCAAATTGATGGTAGATAATTTTGTTTTTCTATTTAGAAAATAGTTTAAAAAATTTCTCAAGTTTTCTAGAAAACAGAAAAATATTTATAGTTTTTAAAATGAAAAAATGTGCTAGTAAACATGTTTTTTTTTTGAGAATAAATACTTAATGCATTAAATCGGAATCCAAAATGTTAACAAGAAACAACAGAGGAGAGTACAACCACTCCCCGCAACCTGACTCAGAAACGGCTTCCCGGGCAATTGCATGGGCAACACTATTCGCAGATCGCCTAGCACAATAAAAAACTACATCATGAATCTGAGATGCAGTTTCTTTTACATTACCAATAATAAGTCCAAAAGAAGAAGTAAAAGGTTCAGATAATAATGCATAATAAACGAGCTGGGAGTCAGTTTCAACATCAACATTTATCTCCAATCTCCAATTCCTTAACCCAGCTGAGAGCTTCCCGAATGCTTGCAGCCTCTGCTTCCTTAACAGTAAAACATCCTTTGATTTCGCTGCAATAAAATGACCATACTCGTCACGTAGAAGCCACCCCATACCCATAACATAATTTGTATTATCCATAGCAACATCTGTATTAAGTTTTAACCTACCATGGGAAGGTGGTTTCCATTTCTCCGTAGCAGGTAGGCTCACAGAGCTCGTCTCATCATAACCATTTGCAAGCTTCCAACTGGACCATAAAGATAAGGCAACATGAATTGTAGTACTCCTATCATAGGGTATAGCCTTCCAAACATGTTCATTTCTGCATCGCCAAAGCCCCTATAACAGCATCACAAATTTGCATAAAGAATTGCCATTCAGAATATTAATATTATGAAAGAGCCAATCCAAAATATTGTCATTACCATGGTAATTTACTGGAAGCCCCACTGCATGCCAAACATTTCTAGCCTCAGGGCAGTCAGCAAACAGATGAAATGCTGTCTCTTCTTTCTGCTCACATAAACAACAAAATAAGTTACAAGCAACCCGCTTAGTAAGCAATGTATCACGTGTAGGGAGGAAACCACATGCTAATAGCCAACAAAAACTTTTCACTTTACAGGGCACCTGTAAGTTCCATATCTTTGTCCATGGTCTGTCATCTATTATATTGCCTATCAACCTTCTATAACACGATTTTCCAGTGTAACGACCCTTAGGATCGACATGCCACATCCAATTGTCAGGAGGATTACGCTGGCTTACTGGGATATTAAGGATTAGGTCTGCATCACGTGCATCAAAAATGTCATGTACACATTCAGAATCCCATTTGGCCTTGTGCACATTAAATAATGATGAAACCGGCGCCTGCGCAATATGTTCATTAAGTTTTGTTGTGACAAAGGGGTTTACATCGTCCGGGAGCCATGGTTCTCGACCGATGATTGTAGTTAAGCCATTACCAATACATCTTCGACTACCAGCTTGCAACACATTCTGTACCGCTATCAAACCTCTCCATTGAAAGACGGATTGCAACCCATTCGAGCCTCAAAGAAAGAAGTCTGTGGATAATAGCGAGCCTTGTATACTCGGGCAACCAACGAGTCGGGCATCATCAACAATCTCCATGCTTGTTTGCCTAAGAGTGATAAATTTATTTCATGAAGCTTTCTAAACCCCATGCCACCCTTTGATTTTGGTCGGCATAACCCAACCCAGTTCCTCCAACGAATCCCCTTGCCATTCCCAACAGTCCCAGTCCACCAGTATTCGTTCATCAGAGTCTCAATCTCTTGACACAAGCCTAGGGGCAATAAAAACACCATCATGGCATATGATGGAAGTGCCTGAATGACATTTTTAAGTAGCACCTCTCTTCCTGCACGGGACAGATACCTCACATTCCAACTCCGGATCCTGCTTAAAATTTTCTCTAAGGAAACTCAATATCTCCTTCTTTTTCCCCTGACTATGATGGCAGTCCTAAGTATTTCCCTGCAGTGTCTCCCTCTCGCACCTCCAGAATTTCAGTTACATTATCCCGGACAGTCTGTTGCACATTTGAACTATAGCAAACCATAGACTTATCGTAATTTATTTGCTGGCCCGAGGCTTTAGAGTAAGCATCCAGGATCTCCTTCATTTTCTCACTTTCAGTTACATTAGCTCGGAAGAATAGGAAACAATCGTCAGCAAATAAGAGATGTGTAATTGGAGGAGCCCCTCTAGCAACTACAACCCCATGCAATGTACCTCTCCTCATTTGATGCTCAATCAATGCACTTAAACCCTCGGCAATAAATAGGAAAAGATATGGTGACAAGGGATCACCTTGCCTTAGTCCTCGACCTGGAATGATTGGTCCAAATTGCCTTTGCTCATGTAGTACATGGTATTTAACTGAACTAACTGTCTCAATCATTAGAGTAACCCATTTGATGTCGAAACCCATCTTTAACAACACACCTCTTAAAAACCCCCACTCAACGCGATCATACGCTTTGCTCATGTCAACTTTCAAAGCAACCACACCTTCTTTTCCCCGAGTCTTGCGCTTCAAAAAATAATGTGCTTCGTATGCAAGCATTATATTATCGGATATCAAGCGACCCGGGATAAACGCACTTTGTTTTTTATTCTCTAATTGTTCTAAAACCTGATAAATTCTCCAGTTAGTAAACATGTCAATAGTGTCTAGTTTTTGAAAACTAAACTTTGAATTTCTGAACATATAAATGGTTAAAACTGTTAATTGTGAATCAGGAAAAAAAGAACAAAAAATCTTGACAAAAGCGATGCTGTTTTGAACCAAGGTTCACCTTGTGAGATCGATCCTGATCCACGATATAATTTACAACTCCTAAATGGTTGAGAACCATATTTCACGCACTAGACGAACTTTTTTTGTGGCGTAAAGGGTTTTGTTTAGTTTGATAACAGTTGGTCCATACTAATTGGAGTTTATTTATATTTAATGGGTCAATCTCTTTTGAATCCAATCTCATATCTTCTGATCATTATACCATATACCATTAACATGAGATACATTTTAATATATGAAAAATTTATTTTTAATGTATTGAATGTTCATTTTTCTGAATGTTCATTATTTGATATACTACTAAATAATGAGCATTTAGTACAAAAATAATGAATGTTTAATATATTAAAAATAAATATTTATTCATGGTCTATAGTATAATTTGCCCATATCTTCTTCTGTTTACTGGTTTAGATTTGGGCTAGCATACATGGGCCTTTATTCTAGTCCCATCCGGCCCATCTCAGTTCGTTTCGACCCATAAAATGACCAAAAAGAATTGGAAGGATTTTGAAAAGAATTGCGAGACAGTATGTAAATTAATGACATTTATTTTTTTGGTCATAACTTTAAAATATATAATTACATACTTCATTTTTATTTTTAAATTATATAAACATATAATGTTTGCAACTAGTTTATCTATATAAATATATAATTATACACGGTAAAATCATAATCAAGTTTAGTACAATGGTTGTTTTTTTTATAAGAATAATAGAATATAATGGGTTAACTATAAAGTTGAAGATTCAAAATTTTAAATTTTAAAAAGTTATAAACGGTAACCATTAAGTGTCGAAATTGGGAGGGGAATTGTACTTTGAAAGATTGGGACTAACTCTTTATAATAAGGTGGTTTTGGTCCGAGTTTAGATTTTATTCGGAAAGTTTCCGGTTAGTTTTAAAGAGTAATGCTATACAATTCTAATTTGTTTCCCCTACTGACTTAGCATCATTTGATTGATTTAATTTTTTTTTTTTTGATTAGTGGTTTGTTAGCATATTATGGGCACTCAATGATTATAAGCCACATCAGGAGAGGAAATATAGGAGGGATAAAAAACATTTTTAATTTAGTTTCAAATTAGTTTGTATTGGTTGAACCTGGATGACAATTAATAGTTAATAAACTATATATAAAAATAATGAAATGGTTGGATTAATAGAAATTTTAAAAAATACAAATTAGTGTTTAAGCATGTGACACCCATGTTAAATAAAAGGAACATATACTTCACATTTTATAATATTATAAGATAGGTAGTAGGGAATAAGATTTCATTTTTAAGAAAACATAATTTCAAAATAAATAAACTAATAGGATAATTATAATATTTCTTTTTAGTTTCATGGCACTAGAGATTCCCTATCTTATGATCTCGACCTAAAATTTTTTTTGGTCTCAGTTGTTTAATTATAGTATAACAACTTATCTTAATATATTATATATATATATATATATATATATATATATATATATATAATTAAATATATTATTATTATTATTATAATTATTATTATTGTTACGTTATTTAGAATATTGAAGTTTACATAGAAAAGCTCTTGAAATTACATCTACTTTAATTTGCAATCTATCTTATGAAATTTCTTGTTGTGTGCAATAATGTACAAGTATTTAGAGAATATCTTAGCATTTATCTCCTGGACGTGTCTCAAGTGGTGGTGGACCCTTAAATATGGAATCCAAATTTATGAAGTCTAAACTAATTAAAAGACAATCGTTATTGCATGGACCATGGTCCACACAGCTGTGTGGACCAAAAATAAAAAGTACATTATTTTTGTACTGAAAATACATTATTTTTGTACTGAAGGTACATTATATATAATTTGCCAATTAAAAGACTCATCATTCCTCACACAAAATATGTACATGTCTGTACATATATGAAAACGTTATAATGTTGTACGTAAAACACATGGACGTATAACGTATTATAGGTCTCAAACTTTAATTGTTGTGACCTATACCTAGGAGAGTACATATATGCATAAAAATAATTAAATAGAATTAGCACGCCACCACTATGGGTGGTGGTGGTGGAGCTGCCGGCAGCTTAAAACACAAAACTGAAAAGAAAAAGCATAAGTGACACAGCATATATAAGCACACTACTAAGCTGCTCAATAATTTAAGGAGAAATTGAGATGTACTTGTGCATATACATTCATATGAGATATGCTATGTTGCTTCTTACTTTCTTCGTGTTTAAAATATATAATATAAAGAAAATGCTAAGAAGTCATCATCACTTGGAACACTACTAGTGATGTACGTAGCATTAACTTCTCTTTTATTTATTTTTTGGGTGATAGAGGGAAAATCACATTCATCACTTGAGGGTAAACATCGATTTGTAACTCTAACCGATAAAGGAGCATAAAGAGATAAATTAACTTAGGAGGTCAACAAGTTGTTCCAGTTGGAAGTCAAATTTGTAACATTTTGGTTACCAAGTCAATGACGAATTTGGCTGGGCTCTTTTGTTATTATTGTTGCTGCTGCTTTAATTTAGCTGTTAGAAATAAATAATCTAACTAAACAGAATAGTTTACGAGTGACCTGATCTCGTAATAGCGGAGGCTGAATCATTGTTGATCTCCAGCCACAGTAATGATCTCCAACCACAGTTGATGTAATGCCTTTTTAACGGTAGACCGTCAGCCATATTTGTCTTATACTTGACTCTGAACCCTAGATGATGTACTGGTGTCTACTGAGCAGTATGAGTACCGTGAACTGTATGTGCTATATAATGCTTGTCCTGTATCCCATCAATACAGGTTTATATAGGCATAGAGTCTGGTTGAATAACTACTACTAGTTATTTAGTACAACCAAACCACTTAATAAACCTAGTTAACTTGCACCACTTAATTAATGCCCTAATATATAATATATAATATATATATTAACAGGGAAAATCTTACATTCTCCCACTTTGTGCAAGTACTAGCACAACCCTCATCAAAGAACAAAACACACGAATCATAGTGATAAGCCCTCTATTTTACAGAGTAATATCCATTATGGTTACATGCATTTTAATTCTCCAACTTAGGTCCCTCATGAACAAACCCAATGTTTATTCTCGGTATAACTTAAGTGATGTTTCTCAAAATATATTATGTGCACAACTGAAGAGAGAAACCATCCAAATATTTGTACAAGAGAGTACACTGTATGATCTCTAAAATCTTTAAAAGCATGCCTTAAGTAAAGATCTCTTAATGTTAGCATAATGCTAACTGTATTCCATGACTTCTGAACTTGAACACTACCTTTAACAGCTAAGAGCTCAGAGTTGACACGTCTGTCACTCCCACTCATTAAAATAGCCAAAAGATAGTTAAGTCATAGAATCATTCCAATAACTTAGAGAACAAACAAAAAAAACTCTAAGTCCATAAATTTGGAATCTTAACATACACCATAACTTCCCAAATAATCACAATGTCCACTTTAAAAATTAACTGAACATTTATGAGTCTTACTTTTATGTCTCACAAAATTGTTTTTGAGCCTTAAATACCAAAATGGCCCAGGATCAATTTTGAAGAAACTAAAGACTGTATTAAATGCTAAAGAATAACAGTGCACCACAAGTTAAATGATTTTTTTCTAATAAATTCTTTAATATTGTTACAACATTTTCATAAATATGTTGCACAACCAAATGTCCAATAATTTGAACTTATGAATTTATATGAACAAATTCAAGATTAATACTTGTGGAATCTTTTGGACTTATTGTTTGACATACAATCCAATTTGCATTGGGATGTATAAAGACAATACTTAAATCCATAATCCTTAGTGGAGTACCTTAATGATCTTTTTCTAAATGATCACTCCCACTGTTCTTTAGCAAAATTAATGATATACATACTCATAATTGATTTGACCAACTAATAAATGAGGATAGAATTCCCCACCATTAGTTGGGCATACTAAATAATCAATATTTGGTTCCAATAAAAATCCAACTAAATAATGAAGATAAAATTCACCACCATAGTTGGATATACTAAAAAAAAAAAAAAATACCTTCCAAAACCAAGTTTGAATTTGGCTTAAAATATCATATCACGTAACTTACTATAGTTAGACCAAAGAACCAAGTAAGCTTTCGTGGAATAATTAATAAAAGTGGCTAAATTTTGAGAAGTAACTGAATACATGTTTTGCCAATGCAAACCATGAAACTTAGAATTTATAATTGAACTAAATTTATAAATTCTAAGAAATTGTGATAAAATTATTATCTGGGTTAAAGGATTTATTGACATAAAACTTGCCTGTGGGTTGAAGTTTTAATTCTATTAAATCTAATTAAGAAACCCTTTATGATAATAGTTTATCTCAATTATCAAATAGTCAGAAAAATCTAGAGACATAAAACTTGCGTGTGGACTAAAGTCTTACTCAATTAAATCCAACTGAAAATTTTTTATTTATGATGAAACAATTTATCAAATGAGTTGAAGAATCAAGTGACATAAAACTTGCCTGTAGGCTAAAGTTTTAATTCAATAAGATTCATTACAACCATTATGATAAAAAAACTTAAAGAAATCAAGTTTCTTTTCCTTAACCCTAGTGGGCAATTTAAGAAATATGATCCAAAGTTTACATCATAAAATTAATCTTCATGATAGAATTAGAAATTATTTACAACTACTAACTACATTCCGATACATAATTGCCTGTGAGCTAAATTATGACCGTAGTCTAGTATTTCATCCTAATTAATTATACAAATATAAGGAAATTGCCTGTGGGCTAAATTCCATCATATTAGATACAATTAATCACAACTTATATGTCTAAACTTTATGTGATCAAGTTAAACCGCTTAATATATAATTTTAACTGATTAAGGATGTTGTGGTTACTCCCCAACCAAATTAAAAATTATAAGATCACTAGACATAAATCCCTTGCGTAATCTTTACGTGATCAAGATGAAGATATATATAATTTAATCTGATTAAGGATGCTGTGGCTACTCCCCAACCAAATTAAAATTATAATATCATAACTTAATAATCTTTGGAAATTGAATAAGCCGTAGTTATTCTTTAAGTAACCAAGATTGAAACTTTAAGACTTCAATAAATTAAAGATGCTATAGCTATTCTTTAATGGACTGAAATCAAATCACATTGGCAAGGAATACTTAAAAAAAAAATTTGACAGATTATACCAAATCATGATGGGAGATTCCAAATGTATATACCCCAGAAAGGTTTGTAAAACAAAACCTCACTAAAGACCAACTCTTTAGATAATATCAATTTAAGGAGACTAGTGGCCAAGATGTTCTTAAGTCATGGCCATAAAATTAGTATGCCTCCTTGATTCATATACACAAAATGTATAATTGTTTGGGGTATAAACAAAACTGTAGGGTATAATCCGAAATTGAATAGTTCACTTATGAATAAATCTTTAAAAAAAATGGTGAACTAAATTAACGGTCCGAATGTGCTTAAATTCAAGCACTACCGTAACTAAAGTTTATGCATCAGTCCAACTTGATAAGGAACTAATATAATTCCAACATAAATTTATGCATTACTGAAGGCATAATAATAAAATTGCATAATTTAAAACCAGAATATTATGCAGTGGACAAATTAATATGCATAAAATTAAGCATTAAACTCATATATTCTAAACAAATTGCAACAAAATACAATTTTAATATGAGCTTCCAAAGTATATACTTAATATTCAAAAACTCTAATGAGTCCAATCCGAAGGGACCCAAATTAATGAATATATACTTTGAAATTTTCAAACTTTAAGCCCATGACAAAATGTTTTAATGCATCACACTAAATTCATGAGAAATAGACCGAATTTACAAATTCCAACAATATCTATCAATAAAAAAATAAATATTGTCATTTGTAAAATAAAATCTCACAAATCCAAATTGCATAATTAGACTTAATATTATGCATTTAATGTGATTGAATGTATAAAACTATCTGAAGAGTATGAACCAACTACAGGATATAAATTTATACCAAATATTCATTATTCAAACTAACCAAATATGGGCAAAAAGAACTAAAATCATAATTCGAAAACTAAATGAATTATGGCATAAATGGCAATAGTCAATTGCCTAGCAAATATGTTTTTCCAAAATTACTGAATTGATTCAAAATCACTCTCCATAACCGAATTAATAATATTATTATCATTAATGGCAAAATTTGGAAATAATCCAAAAAAAAGCAATAAAATAGCCATAATAATATTATTAGATGGAGACTAAATGAGGAAAAACAATGATTATAACCGCTAACTTTAGAGACATTTTCGGATATAATTTTGAAAACTTGATAAAATTGAAGTCCGAAAAACATTAATGTCAAGAAAAAAAAATGATAATATCCATAATATTTTCTTAACTGGAACATTGTCACATGAACTTAATTGGAAACAATTCAGGAGTTATAACTGAATACCATATTGACATTAATGGTATCATTAATTAAAATATTTAATGGCAATAAGCAACATTATAATCACCATTAACATTTAACAATGACAACCAAATTATGGTAATACTCCTTCTTAATGTTTCCATATTTCTAAAGATAGAATATGTGACTAGTCCAAATTAGCGGTTAACTATAATTGTAGCATTAATTACCAATTAATAATAAAAGATAATTAATGACATACCTTAATGATGCAAACCGCATCTTCCCATTGCGCTAGCAACGGTGACGATCCACAAGAGAAGAAAAAAAAAACTTCATAATTCTCCGCATCTTCATTGTTGGTGTCAGTAACCTCAATGCATCGTCCAATGGTATGTAAAAGATTTGTTGGTAGGACTTAATTACCAACATTAATAGTCATGTAAAAATAAAGTGACATGGGTAATCTCACCAATGTACCAAATATGGCAGATTACCATGAAATAATAATTATTATGAAAAGGTAATAAATGAGATTAGCCCCTAAACTTGATAACAATAATTAATAATTCCAATTAATAATAACTAGAATAAATGCAAAACTGTAATTAAGGGATGCCATATACTAATCTCAATTTACCACATAATAATTAACATGACTATATTACTTTAAAATTAAAAGAATTAATATTATTATTAAGGCCCTGAAAACCATTGATAAATTGAAAACCATAACCAACTTAAACAATAGTTGTAATTCTTAATGACCAAAATAATAATTAAATTCTTAAATCCTTTATGGCTCAAAACCAGGCCAAAACAATAATTATAGCACTTATATGCTCAAATTAGACCTATAATTCTTAATGGTCCAAGTGAGCTATAACATGGATGAAAAATGATCTGCTACTAAAATAGACCAAACTTAATATTATTACTAACAATAAATACCATTAACAAAATATGGTAGATAGTAATAATTAAAACCATGTTATAAATCCAAAATGAGCTATAATTATTATTAAAATACCAATCAATAATGGTAAGATCCAAACTTAAATGACCCAATATGGGTCCCAATTAGCTTGTTCAAAATAGGTTTTATAGTCCCAAATCAAATATAGGACTAAAATATGTCCAAGATTTACTGGGAAACCAAAACAAGCTGTCTTAATAGGTCATAATGACTTAAATTGATTGAAGGATCCAAAATTGAATGATATGTCCTATGAGTTAATAATATGCTAAATTCAGCCTTAATGCATGCTTTAATGAATGTATAATTGAAATAATAATAAAATATTTGACAAATATACATAGCATGCTTGAATTTGCATATTAATGTATTATTAGCCCATATATCCTTAAATAAATTGCAATACTTTAGGCAATTTTAATATACCTCTATATTAAATTAAAATTCAAATAGCAAATTAAATACTTAATATTTGCCTAAAGTTGAATGATAATTTAATAATAAATTAAGGAGGAATCAATTTGAACCATAAAGAAGAAGGCCAAATATGATGAAGGGAAAGAAAAACTGAATTGAGCCCAAAATACCAAAGCAGGCCCAATTTTTTTTTTTAAAGTAGTGGACCAGGTCTGGCCCAATAGACCAAACCCGACCCATAACCTCAGCCCATCATCATCTTCTTCATCTTGTTCAATTAGCCAAACACAGCCCTAGCTGCTATGGAGAACAACACAGCGCCGTCCGAAAGGAGGGAAGAGCAGCAGCGGCGCCGCCCGGAGAAGGAGACGAAGCAACGACGTTGCTGCCGCCGTTTCGCCTTCTTCGCAGCGCCAACGCCCGCCGCCCGTTCCACTGCGACGCCACCGAATTCCTCTCGCCGACCGACGACCTTTATAGAAGCACGGATATGGAGCAACTGCAACCCGTTGTCGGAGTCGCCTGACAGAGAAGAACGAGCAGAGACGTTGCTGGGAGAACCCAGCCTCGACTCCGCCGTCGCTCCTCTGCGCAACGCCAACAACCGCCGCCTGCCAGTCCAACTCGCGCCGCCATCGTCACCATCAGAGGAACCAGCGCCATATAGCAGCTGCAGCCTGGAGGAGGATGGAGAGGCAGCGAATGGGAATCCAAAAGCCATTGCCGGAGAAACCGCCTGAAGCAGAGGAGAAAACAGCGAAGGACCGCCACCCTCTACCGCGAAGCCTCGTCTCCCCTTCGTCGTTAGTGACCGCCGGCAAGTCTCGTGATGGTGGCTCCCCAAAAAAAACGCACCGACAGCTCGCCAAAACCAGTCATAAACCGGCCAAAATAAATCGACGTCACGTAGTTCTCGGGATAATTAGATAATTATTGTGTGCTTAATGTTGAATTGATTTTCATAATTCAAAACAACCACAATTAATTCTACCATATAAGAATCAATTACAAATAATTCGTCTAAATTTTCAAAATATGCATAACAGTTTGCTAAATTATATCAAACCAAATAGATATATCTGTATGCAAATTTTCAAAAACAAATGTAATTGAAATCAAAATATATACAAAACCTGATGTATATTATACTTAATATTGTTTTAGGCAAAACAATTAACCGGGCAGAGATTATAAAGGCTTTGATACCAAATGTTAGAAATAAATAATCTAACTAAACAGAATAGTTTATGAGTGACCTGACCTCGTAATAGCGGAAGCTGAATTATTGTTGATCTCCAGCCACAGTTGATGTAATGCCTCTTTAATGGTAAACCGTCAGTCATATACTTGACTCAGAACCCTAAATGGTGTATTGGTGTCTACTGAGCAGTATGAGTACCGTGTATGTGCTATATAATGCTTGTCCTGTATCCCATCAATACAGGTTTATATAGGCACAGAGTCTGGTTGAATAACTACTTAATAAACCTAGTTAACTTGCACCATTTAATTAAGACCATAATATATAATATAAAATATATATATTAACAGGGAAAATCTTACATTAACATGTTGAACAATTGGTGGATTGCGATGCTCGTCAAAAATGAGAAAATGTTTCCATTTAAAATTGAGAACTAGAGTGCATTAGCTGATTTCAATTAATCAGATGTTCATTATTAATCAAATGTTTATTATTAGCTGGTCTAGGTCTGAAGTGGATGTCGAATTGGCTCAGACGCATAGACCATTTGACCAGCCTGCTGGCGGACCCCGAGGCCCTCAGCACCGAGGCTAGGGGTTGTATACAAATGCATCGGCTTCTTCTCGTGGGCCCAGTTTCTGTTATAATCATTACTTAATATTCGTTTCTTAACATGACATTAGTAAATTGGTATCCCTATCCAGAATATGAGGTAGGGGAGGGGTATCTCTAATTCTCTATCCCTTTCCATGTTCAAGTGGGGATGAGGGATTCTCCTGAAGTCGAAAAGTAGAAAATGTCATTTTAATTGTAGGGAATGTTGATAGTATTGTAATATGAAATTTGATGACCCATTTGTTGCAAATCAGGGAAAAATGAGTTTTTCAGCAACCTAAAGAAACTGGGTAGAATTATGGACATATTTAAGCAAGGTAAATTTGCGGAGAGTATAAGTTAGGGTTTATGGTTGTCCATTGCAAGAATGACCAATGAAAGTCTATGTTTAATTGTTCCCTACGATTTTGTGGGTTAAAGACAACTAACAGTCGAAGAAAGACGAAAATATGCACGTAAAATAGTTTTTAAAAAAATGATTTTGATTATATTTAAATGGAAACATCACCGGAATTAATTGGGAGTGTTTGATAAATAGATGTTAGTTGATTGAGTTAGTGTGTTTGACTAGTTGATAGCATTAGTTGATTGTAGAACAGTGTTTGGTAAATTAGATGTTAGTTGATAACTGATTACATGCAAAATGATTTTTTAAAAAACTTGTCGAAAAAGCTTTTGAATTTTAGCATTTTGAAACAATAAGTTGTTATAAAAATCTAATTAATCAAACACTCATTGATTATTTAACCAAATCAAAATCTAATAGTAGTAAAATAAACTAAAAATTGACTGATAAGCTAACTATGTTATCAAACAGGACTGAACGTACTCATCTATTGGATCAAAAGCACAATAAATTGATTATTCCATTCACTAAAAATAAATAGTTTTGTTATTGGTGATGTTGTATATATAGCTAGGGTGGGTTTGTTTCCATTTCTCTAGATCTTATAAAAGTGGGTTTGACTTAGTATATATGGCTTAATTAGCTTTTTGTCCACCCCTTTCACTTGAATGCTTTTGTTTCTTGTAGTGCATTGATCTTAGGGTTTTTTTTAAGGTCACAAAAATTAAGAAACACTATATATATATAGTATAGGATATTCTACCTTGAAAAGACTGATCCTTGCAGAATAAGTAAAAGAGTTTGCTGCAAGGATCCGAGAAGGATCTATATATATTCCTATTGCTTTTGAAGGAATAATTCTTTTGTTATCCCAACAATGGAAGTTGTAGTGGATGGTACACCATGAAAAAGGTTTCAAGTTCACCATGTTAGAAATAAATAATCTTACTATACAGAATAGTTTACGTGAAACCTGACCTCGTAATAGCGGAAGCAGTGTTGATCGATAGCGGAAGCAGTGTTGATCAATAGCGGAAGCAGTGTTGATCGATAGTGATCGATAGTGTTGATCGATCTCCAGCTATAGTTGATGTGATATCTGTCTTATACATGTGTGATCTCTATTGAGTTGTATGAGTACCGTGAACTATATGTGCTACATAATGCATATCCTATATCCCATGTTTATATAGGCACAGAGTCTGGTTGAATAACAACAACTACTAGTTATTGGGTCCAACCAAACTTAAGCCTAGTTAACTTGAACCACTTAATTAAGGCCCTAATATATAATATATATATATATATATATATATATATATATATATATATATATATATATTAGGGAAAATCTTATACACCATGCATGTCAGTTGTATATATTGACAAGCAAGCCTTGCGGGCTTGGTTTAAACACATCCACGACTTCTTACTATCGATGGGCTTTCGAGCATCCAAGACTGGTGTCTCGTTGTTCTACTACACCACTGACACCTCAAGGGTTTTCTTATTGGTCTACGTAGATGACATAATCATGATGGGTAACAATGCCTCACTAGTCGATGATTTGCTACGATGCCTGTCATCTACCTTCAAAATTAGAGATTTGGGCCCCCCGACGTTCTTTCTATGATATTGAGACTTTACGTGTGGACACTAGGTTTGTTCTGTCACAGCGTCACTATATGGTTAACATTCTGACTCGGGCCGGCATGCATGACTGCAAACCCTTAGCCACTCCAGCTGCGGTTACTTAGGCTATTTCCCGTCAGAAACTCTATTTAATTTGACAAGCCCACACAGTACTGCCGGATAGTTAGAGCACTCCAGTACTTGACGATCACTCGCCCGGATCTGTCCTACGCGGTTAATCGTTTGTGTCAATTCATGCACTCCCCTACTAAGGATCATTGGAGTTTACTGAAACGTGTGCTACGATATGTCAAAGGCATAGTGGACTATGGGCTACTTCTATCTGCGTCCTCATCCTCTGATATTCACGCCTTCTCAGAATCGGACTGGGCTGGATGTCTGATGGACAGAAAATCAACTAGTGGGTATGAAGTTTATCTTGGTAAGAATCTGATCTCTTGGCTCTCTCGCAAGCAGCGCACTGTGACACGCTCTTCAATAGAGACAGAATATAAAGGTCTTGCTGATGCAATAGCAGAGGTCACTTGGGTTGTTTCACTGTTAAAGGAATTGGCTTTGCACTCGGGTACTTCGACAACGCTTTGGTGTGACAATCTTGGGGCTACATATATGGCTGCTAATCCAGTTTTTCATGCCCGGACGAAGCATGTTGAAATTGACTATCATTTTGTCCGTGACAAGGTGGCCTCAGGGGAGTTCAGAGTTAGCTTTGTATCAATGAAGGAACAACTTGCAGACATTTTCACCAAGCCGCTACCAGCACCGCGGTTCAGCACTCTCCGGGACAAGCTCAATGTCGTCAACCGTCAACCTTGCGCTTGAGGGGGTGTGTGAACAATATTAGTGTTATCAATTATAATATTATGTGGTGTATGTTAGCTTGACTTAGTTTCCTAGTTTACAGGAGTGTTTTGAGTTTCCTATTCATATAGGATTGTAATATTCTGTTGTGTTCAATTAATTCAATTTACCGATAATCTCATCCTACCTGATTCGCCAAAAATAAAAAAAACCAAAAAAGAAAAAACTTGAAAGCTCAACAAATTTTCTAATTCTGGATGAATTAATCTTGAAATCTGGTTTGTATGATGTTGCAATTGTACTAAACTTTAACTTTTACATTTTGACAGAACATAGGGGATTAAACCAGAAACATTCTTGTTGTTAAGCAGGAGCAACCACTACTTATCGTTATTTTACAATTATAGAATTACATAAAAAAATTATTAATACCATAATGTCCAACATTCACAATAATGTAAAGCATAATTAAAATATTGAGTTTTGTTCTAAATAATTTAAAGAAGATTAATTAAATTAAAAAAAAGACAAAAAAAATTAACCTAGATTTGTTTTTAAAAAAATGTTCGAAAATGATTTTCAATGTTCCTTATTTGTAATCTTTGATGCTCAACTTTGAATGCTATCTATATAGTTTGGCTAATTAATTAATTGACCAAAGTTCATGTCAAATTTTAAATTTTATTTTTTAATACACTAACGTATTTTTAGTATATATTCAACAATTACGTTTACTCTGATTGGGATAGGGTTCGAATCTAAGACCTTCCTTATGAAAATCAATGAGTAAGTTAAAAATAATAAATAATTAACGAAATATTATGTTACCAAAGTTTACATTTTCAGAATGCGGGGTATTTAGGAAAAACAAATGATATAATAGGGGTAAAATAGGAAAAATAATTAAAAAAATAATAAAATCAAAATAATATATATGAACCATTCATTTCAAAACACAATTGGACCAACATTTTTTAGTTCCCGTTATACGTCAAACTTTATTGGCTCTTATTAGATTAGTGTGTGTAGCTAGAGGGTTGCTGGAGTCAAGAAGGACTATTTGCTAGGGGTGTTCATTTGGTTAACCATTAGGTTAACCGAACCGTTTTAACTGAATCGAAATTTTTGTTACCAAATTAACCGAATGAACACCTAAAGTAATAAATTCAATTAAAATAAAATACATATCATTATAAATTCATAATAAAATATACAAAAATAATACCGCAACAACACTATAAACATTAAAACACGAATTATATATAAACTCCAAGCATCCATAAGTGTGTGTGTGTGTGTAGCTAGAGGGTTGCTTGAGTCAAGAAGGACTATTTGCTAGGGGTGTTCATTTGGTTAACCATTAGGTTAACCGAACCGTTTTAACTGAATCGAAATTTTTGTTACCAAATTAACCGAATGAACACCTAAAGTAATAAATTCAATTAAAATAAAATACATATCATTATAAATTCATAATAAAATATACAAAAATAATACCGCAACAACACTATAAACATTAAAACACGAATTATATATAAACTCCAAACATCCATAAGTGTGTGTGTGTGTGTGTATATATATATATATATAAGTTCGGTTAACCGACTGTTTCGAATCGGTAGTTCGGTTAACCGACTGTTTCGAATCGAATTAACCGTTAACCAAAATTTTAAGATTCCTTTAACTATTAACCGAACCGAACTACGGTTAATCAAACTTTTTCGGTTCGGTAGGTTAACCGAAATTTTTCCATAGTTTGCACACCCCTACTATTCGCTTGTAAAAAAATGATTTGATGTGTGTAATTGACTAATTGTGTGGCATGTTAAAGAGTTTTGAGTTAGATGTTTACTTGAATAAAAGTTTTTTTAAGAAAAACAAACTAAAATTTGAATTATTTTCACCATATAATACATATACTATATATATACTATAAGCAAAAAGAAGGGGTCATCAGTGGGTTGAACTCATCCACTTTTGAGACATTGCAAGTATACAAACAAATTGTGCTATGATCTTGTGGTTTAGTGGTACCCGATTGTATTCTTATATGAAAGAGGGTGAGTTCGAGTTTCAAGGAAGGCAATATTAACTTTTTGTGCTTTAGTAGTTATTAACATATATTGCATTGTAACAGAATCCGTACTAAAAAAAAAGAAATTGTTTTCTTGTTTCCATATGTATCTTTTTTTCTTGTTTCTCATGGAGATTAATATTACCCATAATGAAAGACTAATCCGAAGATTATATGTTTGATTTCAATTCTTGTCAACGCTTTCTCGGTCGACTTCATCATACTTGACTTTTTTAGTGCGATGTATGTCTCGTGAATTTGGATTTTCTAGTGCCAATTTATTTCTTATAAATTTATCCAAAATGCATTATATTATCAGATAATGTATGTTTGCATTTTACCTAAAAATAGAATGAGCTTGCTGGAGATATTCCTTTGCTTTGCTTTGCTGGAGATATTACTTCACTAGGAAAAAAGATGTAGATAAAAAGTGAGAGAGCTGAGGAAGGTTGTATGTCTGATCTATTTAGACCAAGTCAAATCCAGCTCATCATTAAATTTTCTCAATCTACCTAATCCTAACACAACACAACAAACTATAATCTCCACAAACATACAAACCAAAACTTTTATTGAATGGGAAAACATAAAATAAGGTTTATAAGATTTCCCTTTTACACTTCAAAAGAGAATCTCATCCTCCATTCTACACGGCTCATTATCAACATGAATATATGGTTCATCAAACTCAACTAAACCCACTAATCTCTCTCTTTCTCTCTATAATAAATCTATACCCATATACTATATGTTCTTATTCATAAAAATATTGAATTTGGAATATTGATGAGAAATATTATAACTATGATTTTGATTCCCATTTCTAATGCGTAAACTCTTGAACCAAACACACCCTAACAATGTATTAGATGAATGTAGCAACACTACTCTTGTACATAATATAACTATTAATTAGTTAATGACACTGCCTTGCATGACAGTACAGCTCGCAATCATTTAGCTAGAATGTTAAATGTCCCATATCTAGAACGCTGTATATTTTGAAAATTCTTCCATATGTGAAAGGGCATCAATGGGCAGCTACTATGGTACCTATTTGATGTTTTGTATAATATTTTTTCGAAGATAGAAATGTGGAGTTGGTATTTTATGCGGACAATGAATTAGATAAATATATAATGTGCCATCTTATAAAATTGATTAATTGTATTTTAAAAAAAAGTTTGAAAACTTAATTGTATTTTTTTAAAATAATTAAAATGCTTATTTAACCAATATCTGTTATCATTATTATATATTTACATCAGTTCCTTAAAAATAACTTCTTAAATCCAATGTGGTAGCTAGATATAAATTGCTATGGTATATATACTAGTTGAGAATATTTACTTCATTTAAATACAACCAAATATTTTAAAATTTTTATAGATAAATATTTTGTGCACTACATGCCAATGTTAGTTAGGTGTAGTGTCATTATCTGGTGGTTAACATTAAACAACGCCTCATTAAAGAGAGATAGGCAATAAGATGAGAACTGTGTTTGTATTAATTCTGAACTTGTTAAACAAATATACAAGAGACAAGGAATATATCCAAGAGAGTCATAATCAGACTAGAAAAGATAATTGTAGAATTGTAATCTGACTCGAATGTGTAGAGTCCTAATACTCCCCCTCAAGCGCAGGGTATGGTAGTAACCTGGAGCTTGTCTCGTAGAAAGGAAAAACGTGGTCCAGGAAGAGTTTTGGTGAAGATGTCAGCAAGTTGATCTTTTGTAGAGACAAAATTTACTTGAATTTCCCCTGGGGCAACTTTGTCTCTAACAAAGTGATAATCGATTTCCACATGTTTTGTGCGAGCATGAAATATTGGATTTGAACACATGTAGGTTGCACCTAAATTATCACACCACAATTTTGGAACAGAAATACCTGGCACATGAAGCTCACGAAGTAGAGAGACAATCCATACTACTTTAGCACAAACATCTGCTAGAGCCTTGTATTATGCTTCTGTAGAGGATCTGGCCACAGTTCTTTGTTTCTTGCAAACCCAAGACACAAGATTTGTACCAAGAAAAACAGCATACCCACTAGTGGACTTCCGATCTTGAGGACATCCTGCCCAATCAGAGTTAGAAAAAGCATGGATCTCCCTAGAGGATGAGGCCCGTATACGCAGTCCATAAGAGAGAGTGCTTTTGACGTACCGTAGGACTCGTTTAAGTTGTTCCCAATGCGAAATAGTAGGAGCATGCATCTGTTGACAAAGTTGGTTGACAGCAAATGACAGGTCAGGTTGGGTCACTGTCAGATACTGAAGAGCACCATCTAGACTTCTGTATTGTGTAGGATCATCGTACAGATTTGCATTGAAGGGAATAGATTTTGAAACAGAAATAGGGGTAGCCAATGGCTTACACTCAGCCATTCTAGCTCGTTTGAGAATGTCATTCATATAGCGAGCTTGAGAGAATAATATGCCATCGTTACACTTGACTGTTTCAATACCAAGGAAAAAACCAGGTTCACCCAGATCTCTAATTTTGAAAGCAGTGGATAACTTCGAGATTAAAGTAGTGACTAGATTCTGATCACTGCCCATAACAAGAATGTCATCTACATACACGAGAAGGTAAACATAAACAGAGTTTTCTGAGTAGTAGAACAATGAGACATCTGTCTTGGATGCCTGAAAGCCAACAGAGAGCAAAAAGGTATGTAAACGAGTAAACCAGGCTCGGGGAACATGTTTTAACCCATACAGAGAACGTTTTAACAGGCATACATGATTTGGGAATTGAACATCAACATAACCTGGCGGTTGCTTCATATACACAGTTTCAGACAAGGTACCATTCAGGAAAGCATTATGAATGTCAAGTTGTTTAACAACCCAACTTGAGGAGACAGCTAAAGAGAGCAATAACCTGACAGTAGTGGGTTTAACCACAGGACTGAATGTGTCAAAAAAGTCCTGACCTGGAACCTGATTGAATCCCTTTGCCACTAGCCTGGCCTTATGTCGTTCAATTGTCCCATCAGCCTTCCGTTTCGTACGAAAGACCCATTTGCAACCGATTACATTCATGTCAGATGTAGTAGGGACCAGACACCATGTCTGATTCTGAATCAAGGCATTGAATTCTTGATCGATGGCTTCACGCCACTCAGGATGTTTGACTGCTTGAGTGTAACATGTTGGTTCAGCAGGACAAACCTGAGCAGACAGAGTAGTAGGAGGAGCCTGGGATTTGCTGCGAGTAGCCATGCCATGAGTACGAGTGGTCGGCCGCACAGTCTTGCCACGTGGGCAGCCACGCGGGCGAGCAGTAGTGGTAGGGGGTACAAGAAGTTGTGGTGAGTCAGGCACAACTGGTAACATCATAGATTCAACCCAAAGTTGAGCACAAGTATTCAGTGCCACCTGCAAAGGTAGTTTAGCAGCAAAAGGGAATCTTTCCTCATCAAACCGAACATGTCTACACAAAAAGATTTTATTAGTCATCAAGTCCATACACCTGTACCCCCTAAAAGACTCCGGGTAACCTAGGAAGACACAAGGAGATGACCTATAATCAATTTTGTGACGATTATATGGTCTTAAATAAGGGTAGCACAGACAGCCAAACACACAAAGAAACGAGTTAGAAGGTGCATATTTATGGAATAAGAAATGGGGGCTGGAGTTGTGCAACATGGGAGATGGCATTTTATTGATTAAATGAACAGTAGTTTCAAATGCATAATCCCAATACTTGGAAGGAACCGAGGCATGAGCCATAAGAGACAAACCAGTTTCAACTATATGTCTGTGCTTACGCTCAACCCTACCATTTTGTTCCTGAGTATAAGCACATGA
This sequence comes from Ipomoea triloba, assembly GCF_003576645.1. Lineage (NCBI taxonomy): Eukaryota > Viridiplantae > Streptophyta > Magnoliopsida > Solanales > Convolvulaceae > Ipomoea > Ipomoea triloba. The sequence goes on along the minus strand of NC_044916.1, from coordinate 12,440,504 downwards.
CTGACGATGATTAATCCCTAACTGAACAAATGTGTGGGGCAACTTTTTATATTCAGGACCTAGGTCAGACTGAACAGCCTTAATCTTTCGATTAAAAGAACTCTCGACCTAGGGAAGAACCAGGCATAATGAGATTTCAGTTTCATAGGGAATCATCAGATTTCAGTTTCATAGGGAAGAACCAGGCATAACGAGAGTAATCATCAACGAAAAGGACAAAGTAACGAAAACCATTTGTGGATAACAAAGGAGCAGGACCCCAAATATCAGTGTATATTAAATCAAGAAATCCGAACTAGAAGACTCAACACGTGGCAGGGGAAAACGCGCAGATTTTCCTAGTTGACACGCATTACATAAATTATTATTACAACGAATATTGGAGCTAGACCTACTAACCGAACAATGTGGAAGAATGCGACTAAGAACACGGGAATGAGGATGCCCTAAACGACTATGCCAAATAGAAGGAGAGGCACGAGCAGCAAAAAAAGCAGTTGGACCAGAAACCGAGACCAGAAGTGTGTAAAGCCCTCCAGAACTATTGCCCCGTAGAAGAACTTCCTTGGTGATGGAATCCTTCACAAGAAAAAACGAAGGGTGAAACTCAAAAAATACGTTATTATCTGATGTAAATTTTTGAACAGATAATAAGGAATTGGACAACTGAGGAACACGAAGGACATTAGATAATTGAAAAGACCTAGACCGGGCAGTAAAAGATGCATGACCAATGTGACTAATATTTAAGCCCATACCATTACCGACACGCAATGTGTCATCACCATTGTATTCAGCAGACGCGGAGAGAGAGGCTAAGTCCTGGGTGGCATGATTCGTAGCCCCAATATCCGGAAACCAAGTCAGTGTATTTGGCTCAATGTTGGAGGGTGATGTCTGATAAATCATGTGGGCTTGTGGATTGTTATTTTGGCGCATAAATTGAAAACAATTAGGGGCAGTATGGCCCAAAACACCACATAGCTGGCATTTAGGTCTCCAGCTATTGCCTCTGCCACGCCCCCTGCTTTGTGAAGACCGACCGCCGCCGCCGCCATGCGAGAAATCAGCGGAGTCAAACTGCTGCCCAGAACCCGCGCCGGCATACTGCTTTCCAGAAGAACGACCTCCGCCTCGCGACTGACCGCCGGTACCAAACTGCTGCACTCCACGAGACTGATGGCGACCTCTTTGTGCAGCGAAGGCAGTCGGCGGAGGACCTCCGAAATCGTCGCCAGCGATGAATTCTTGGGCTCCAAGGTAATCAGCTAATTCTTGCAATGTAACCGGTTGCCCACGAACATTAAGCGATGTTGTTAAAGCTTTGAACTCCGGACGTAACCCTCTAAATACATAGAGATTCTGATCGACGAGGCTGACCGGTCGTATGGCAAGAGCCAAATCTTCGATAATAACATTGGCACAGCTGATGTAATTGGTGACGGAGGAGTCACCTTGCCTCAAACTGTGCAGCTGGCCAAGAATATTCAGAGTGCGTGCGTGAGAAGACGAAGCCAAAGAAGTCTCAATAGCATCCCAAACAGCCTTGCTGGTGTCGCGACCGAGAGCAAGAGGCATAGTTTCATCAGACAAGGATGACACAAGTATGGATAAGAGGGCCTGATCTTGCCGAACCCAAGGAGCATATGCCGGATTTGGAGTGGTCAGGGGTGGTGACAGTAAGGAATGCAGCAGGACATGGATACGTGCCATCGACAAAGCCGATTAACTCATGCCCCCGAAGAAAGGGAACAACTTGAGCACGCCAAAATAAAGAACTAAGCACCGAAGGAGCCGAAGAAACAGTAACATCAGGGACGGTCCGTTCCGAAGAATTAACAGATCCGTCGGCCATGGCAGAAAAAATCCTAGCTAACTGATACCAGATGAGAACTGTGTTTGTATTAATTCTGAACTTGTTAAACAAATATACAAGAGACCAGGTATATATACAAGAGAGTCATAATCAGACTAGAAAAGAGAATTGTAGAATTGTAATCTGACTCGAATGTGTAGAGTCCTAATAAATACAGCTTGTGTATTTCATAATACGTACAGCTTTCATCAAACCATTTAACCACAAATCACAATAGTGTCATGTGGAGCCTCCCCTCCCCCTTTTTCTTTATGCACAACATGTTGTCTTGGAATTGAAATTTTCAAGTGAAAGAATCAAGAATATACTTTCCAATTTAATAATAATAATAATAATGATAATAATAATAATAATAATAATAATAATAATAATAACAACAACAACAACAATTATTATTATATTTTTTTTATTATCATCATTAGTATGTAACCCGTGCGATGCACGGGCAAAATGTTGTAAATATATAAGTTTTAGTAAAATGTTATAATAATTTAAGTTATACTGATATAGTATTATTCGTCATTTATAATAATTAAAATGAGAGTTTTAGTATATTGTTATAACAAAATGATAGTTTTAGAGAAAAATTTGATGTATAAAAGTGATATGAGATTTTGAATGTATGTGCATTTACACTAAAATTTGAAATTTGAAATTGTTAATTAATTAGTAACTGTAATAATGTTTAGAAATAGTTGAATAAAAGGAAATGAATATTACGAACTATTTTTCTTTGTAAACCACATTAGTGGTTGAATTGAAGTATATGGTTTTTCTAATTCACTACAAATTAAAATGTTGAGACCATGGGGATTACTAACTCTTGAAATTATTGGAATTTTTAGCATAAAATGACATAGAAATAGACTACTTTGTGATACAGATATATGTGGTCCACTTCCGATTTCAATCGGGTCAAAGTGAACTTGAGTTCTTCGTAGTGAGACAAAGAGATTGATTTAGGTTCTTTGCAATTATTATACATATTAAACACATACCTTTCTTCCCAAATCTTCTAACCGGCCAAAACTCCAACGTTTATTTTTGGGCGGAAACTAGGTAGAGCCTTTTTTTTTTTTTTTTTTTTTTTTTTTTTTCCTAAGACGACCTAGCTTTATTACCAAGACCTTGTGGTCTAGTGGCACCCGGTTGCGCTCCCATATGTAGAGCCTCTTTTTTTTTTTTTTCCTAAGACGACCTAGCTTTATTACCAAGACCTTGTGGTCTAGTGGCACCCGGTTGCGCTCCCATATGCAAGGGGTGGGTTCGAGGCTCAGTGGAAGCGATATTGACTCTTTGTGCTTCAGTAGGTTGGACCACTTTAAGCGAGGAAAAAGAATTGCATAAATGAAAAATGAATAGTAATTAATTACAAATTTAATGATGAGGTATTTTAAAAGATTAATTACAAATTTAATGATGAGGTATTTTAAAAGATTAATTACAAATTTAATGATGAGGCATTTTAAAAGTGAAAGATGATTGCATGGGTGAAAATAATCTAAGGCTTATAATCTGACATGCATATATTTCATATATGACCTTAACATGAAAATATTTGATGCACCGCCACTGTATAAGTGCTATACATTGACGGTGAACGAAAATAAGCCACTTCACTTTTAAAAAAATTAATATTGTTTGGGTGTTTCTTTGCAAAATCTAATAATTTTAATATAATTATAATTATAATTATAATTGTTTGATATAATTAAAACTCTGTTGAATTAATTAAAGGAACCTAAACCTAATTGCTTTCTTCTTTACATCGACCAAGTGAAGTCCAGCTCATCGTTAAATTTTCTTCTTCTTCTCCAAAAGGTTGAATCCCCAACTTCAACGGTCCACACACTTCAGCCTGACAAAACATCCGGGATGCATCATTAAATTTTCTCAATCTACGTAATCCTTGTTGGAAAAAATAGCATAAAAATGGCATTTTTAGTGGCTATTTTGTGGTACAAATATATGTCAGGTCTACTTCTGATTTGGGTCGGGTCAAAGTGGATTCGGGTTCTTCGTAGTTAGACGAAGAGATTGATATATAGTACGCACAAAACGGATAATGAGTGAATGAGAAATTGGTTCTCAAACTTGACCCATTTGAGGTGGAAAAAATGGTGGGAAAGCTTTGAAGTAAGCTTTTGTCCCACATTGATTTGGGAAGTGGGTTTGCACCACTATTTATACAAGAACCTTTCTATGGCTTAGTGAATTGTATAGCATAGAGGCTCTCTCTCGCGCGCAGGGGGGTGCAAATCAAATCCCGCGCCGGCACCTACGGGTGACTTGGTAACAAGAGGACTTAAGGATTCAGGTTTAAGTCTTCGGGTGACTTGATAACAAGAGAACTCAAGTAGAGGACCCCTGGTACTTGTTACAAAATTAATTTCGTATTAATTCTATTTTTTAAATTTTGAATTAAATCTCAAGTAATGGTCAGCGGTTACAAGAGTTAAAAATCTGATTTAATTATCAGATTAATGCCATGGTTAATTGCTATTTAATCTTCAACCCCTATATATATTCGTTGGTGGAAGCAGGAGATTTACAACAACAACAGACACAAGACAACACACACAACAATTTGTTTTTCTCTCTCGAAACTCTGCTTCTACTCCTTTCTTAAACTGTGTTCATCCGTTACTCTAGTTCGCTGGGTTCATCAGTTTGGGTGCTCAAACTGTGAATCGTAACACGTTTTATCCTGGGAAACCTAGGCTACAATGCTCCTAGCAGTTTTGGGAGGTAGCAAATAAGGTTTTAAGGAAAGAGTGATTCGCTCGACTCGTGTTAACCCTTCCCGTTTATCCTTTTCGTTCTTCTCATTGTTTTTTTTCCCAGAAATATTATTTTCATAGTAATATTTCTAATAATTTTCTAAACAGTTGATCAACAGTCTTAAAAGCAAATAAACAGAATTGAGAACCTTATACCTTTCTGTTTTGTCTCTAATTTCCTCGAAGAAATGGAGAACCCCGTTTTGCCAGTTCACAATGAGAACGAAAATGTTGTTGAGAACAACAATGGTGGGAACGGCAATAATGTTGCCCAATCCTAGACTCCACTAGTGATGTTGGTTCACAGGATGATGGAAGCACCGAGGGGTACATCCCCACGATGCGGGTACTTACTGTACCGAGTGGTTCGGCTGAAAGGCCGGAGAAATTCACCGGATTGGTTTGAATTTCAAAAGGTGGCAGCAAAAGATGTTGTTTTACCTAGCAACTATCGGCTTGTCACGGCTCTTGACCGAGAGGGTTCCAGAGTTGAAGGAACATGATCAACAGTCTGTGATGGCAGTTGGGTTTTGGAAGGATTCGGATTTCCTTTGCCGCAACTATATCCTGAACGGATTGTGTGATGGTCTTTACGATGTATATCGTAAAATTGGCACAGCGAAAGCGTTGTGGGAAGCCTTGGATCATAAGTATAAAAGCGAGGATGCCGGCGCAAAGAAATTTGTGGTTGGCCGATTCCTCTAGTACTCCTCGGGTTTACTCCTCTGGTTCTCGTTTGTGATCGTTCAGAGACTTAATTCATCTGTTACAGAATTAATTTCGTATTAATTTTATTTTTTAAACCTACTAATTAATCTCTCTCTCTCTTTTATAAATCTATATCCATATAATATATGTTCTTATTCATAAAAATATTGTATTTAAAATTTAGCAAAAACTTGTGTGAAACCGTCTCATGAGTTTTAATCCGTGAGACGGGTCAGATCAACATAATTTGAGTCATAGTTAATATTATGAGTTGGCCTTTAATATGTTAGTTTTGATGATCCAAATTATGATTACTCGACCCGTCTCACGGATTGAGACGCATAAAATGGTCTCACACAAGTGTGACTCCTGGAATTTTGATGAGGTAAGTGATATTCAACATGGTTGAAAAAATCGCTAGGTGCTCCTCGGGCGCTCGGGGAGCGCCTAGCGCCTAGGACGCCTAGGTGGAGATTAATCAGTGCCTAGGCGCCAATGTATTTTTTTATTTTATTTTTAAAATATTTTCAATTTTTTAAATACTAATAATTATAAATTATATAATACTTTATCATTCTTAATTAAAACTCTTTTATCTTCTTTTATATCCACAACTCTTCATTATTATTAAATAATGATTGCACACGAGTGTGAACCTTGAAATTTTGATAGGGTAAATGGTTTTCAGTGACCTAGACTAATTAATTAAGCAGCAAAGACTTTTAGAAGTTGATTAAACATGTAAACTATATACATGTCTAAAGTTCAAAGAAAATATCACATAATATAAAATTATAAAGTATATGATTTAATTTTTTTATTTGTTATTTTTGGATACACTGAACAAAAAAAAAAAACTTTTATTATTAAAAAAGGAGTTAATTCCAGCAATGGTCCTCCGACTATGTTGATTTCCCAAAATTAGTCCCCAACTTTTAATTTGGACAATTTAAGTCCCTTGACTTTCAAATTCTTTCCAATGTCGGTCCTTTAGTCAAATTTTGATTAAGTTGAGGTCAAATGAAGGGGTAAAATTGTCTGTTTACCTGTATAGTGTATTATTACTCGTATTTCTCCTGTCCTATACGCTATATATATGAATATAATGTCAATTGAAGAGACTTTGATTGAGATTAATGGTTCTAATTTAGACTTCGACTAAGAATAGCCATTCCTATGGGACCTCGTGGTATTATTTATTTCCAAGTATTTTATATATATATATATATATATATATATATATATATATATATATATATATTAAAAATGTAATTAATTAAAGAATTAATTCAATTTTTTGTCTTACAATTATAAGTGACAATCCACTGACTCTCTGTGGTGGTGGTCCGGTGGAAGCCCGAAGCCGTTGTTGACTGGTGGACGCCGGTGGTTTCAAAGACTCAAACTGAAGTATTGACTGTACTGAAGGCCCTTGTTCTCAAGGGAAATTGTGTGAGAAAACAAGTAAATCGCCAACCCTAGTTATTTTAATTTTGTGAATGATTCATTATATTGTATTATTAATTATTGTTAATTTGTGATATAATCTGAGACTTTGAGTTTTGATTGGGTATGCGCAAAACTTAAGAAGTTAGAAGAAGAAAGTTATTACATTACGAATGAGAAAACATAGGAGGAGTTTCACAAAATTGTAAGTATTATTTAAAAACAATTTATTATAAGAATATATAAGATTCGTATCAATACTAATACTTGGTTTTATCTTATTGGTTGAAACAGATAGAAAAATGTGATGAAGTTAGTCAAGGCACATTTCAACCGAATAGATATGATGACATACTGACATCGGCTCTTGGTACATCAGAGCAGAAACGTGGTTATGGTACTGTGAGAGGAATTGGTTCATACTCGAGCATCAGACAAGTTTTTGGTAAACTAGAGCAGAAACAGCACACATCGGGTGGAGTTACGCCTACTGCTGAGGTAGAAAAGATGTTGGAAAAGTGTAGGCAAGCCACATTGTTAGAGGTGCAACCCAAGATTGACATGCTCACCCAGCAACTCAATATATTGATGAAGAACATGTTAGCCGCAAGCCAATGTCCACAAGGAGTTTTAGCTGGCACTCCTTAAAGTGTTTATGCGTCTTGTGATATACCTCCGACCCGAAGCAGCTGTCATTCGGTTGATGCATATCCAGTAACCACAATTAAGGTAATATTAAAAATTATTTCATATTCAAACTATTATTTTCTTTTAAATTTAAACCTAACATATATATATTTTATATTTTTAACAATAGGGCAAAAAAAAAAGTGTAGCCTTGCACAATGTGGTCCCAATGGCAAGATGTTTGTGGTTGCACAGGGTACGGCTTACCAACTACAGCTGAGATAATAGTAGTGCATAATCAGCCGGTGTTACCTAACCATGTCAAAGTCATGGTAGATGAATTGGTTATGGGTGCAGATCAGGATTGTCTTCTCCCGTGCCAGTGTTGTAGTATGAGACTTTTGATGATGTTGTTGGTACTTAAACACAATGGCCTATTCATTTAGTTCTGTTGGACGAGGTATGCATTCTTATATTAGTTATTAATTCAGTTAAATATCTTGATATGTTTTAAATATTTGTATAATTACAATTTTATATTGGTATGAAAATGTCAAAATAAGGTCACCAAGACAAAATAAGCCAATAAAAGACCCAAGTGTTGATCTATTTGCTACTGCTACTCCTAGACTTGGTCCACTTCTAGGTGAAAAATGTGTTTATGCTTTTGGGAAAAAACTGCAAGCGGCTAGTCAAGACCTTGGCATCATTTCCTGGTGACAAGGAATACATTGATATGGATTTGGACCCGACAGTCTTCAATCATGGAAATGTCAATAGTATTTTTGTGATGTTAGAGGATATCAAGGATTTGCTAACAATGAATTGGCTATGTCTCGATTATACAAGTGTTTATGATGTAAGTTTTAAATTATTCATTTGTTTTATATACATTTGTTATTTATGCTTATTGAAATTGGTTGATTTGTTATTTTTCAGGTTTTTGAATAATCTGTGTAAGCAGTATGGAGTAACATCGATTGGGTTTGCATGTCCAACACAAATTTCAGCGGATATGGTCAACAACAATTGTGAAACCATTATATCATATTTGATTCATGTTATGAATACACATAAGGATCAACAATAAATATTGGCACCGTATCATCATCAGTAAGTCTTTTATTATACTATTTTATATAACTCAATAACTTTATTTGAAGTGTTTTATAATATTAGAATTTTAATATATATATATATATATATAGGGTCATGTTCAGGTGTGGCCGCGCCTTCCCGTGCGGTTGACACCACTCAATGTTAAGAAATGCACCACTCAATATTAAGAAATGCACCACACAAATAACATTGAGTGGTGCATTTCATATTAAGAAATGCATTTTCATTGTGGTGTATTTCGTAACATTGAGTGGTGTAAACCGGACGGTCGCACTGGAAGGCACGGCCACATTTGAATAGAAATCTATATATATGTGTGTGTGTGTGTGTGTCTATATATATATATATATATGATACTAACCTTAGTGTTTTTTATGGTTTTAATATGCTATTAACATGAACTAATATATATCTATATTTTGTAGTGTCAACAAAAATCCGGAGGTTTTGAATGTGGATACTATACAATGCGATACATGTATGATATCGTTACCAAGTGTTCAATGGTTGATCGTTTAGATACGGTAAGTAATTTAAATAGAGCTATATATTATATATAGTTAAATTATAATTTATAAATTAATATGTTAACTAATAACCCTAATTAATTTGTTTTGTAGGCATTGGAAGAAACCACATATTCTATGAATGAAATAGAAGAAGTTCGAGAGTTGTGGGCAAAATATTTTCTAGAAGAGTGCGTGTAGACTTTATTTCGTTTTATAAACATGATTATCTCTATTGTTATATTGTGATGCATGTTGTTTTTTTATTATTAATTGTGAAGGGTAGTGTGAATTGTGGTGATGTTTGCATGTGTTGGTGGATGGTGATGTTTGTGTTGGCTTTAAATAGTATGTGTTGGTTTAAAACTAAATATTTGTGTTTGTTTGAAAATTGTTATTTGTGTTGGTTATTAATTTGAAATTAGTCATGTATGTGTTGGTTTAAAAATATCATTGTGAATAGATAGATATAGGTTTATAAATTTTGATGTTGAGTGGGATGATTTGGAAAATTTTGAGGAGGTTTTAAATACAAAAAATTGGATTAATTGTAATTTTAAATTAAATATTAAAAAAAAGAGGTTTACGTGCAGATACCGCGTAAAGTATTTTTAATATTTAATTTAGGTGCCACGGAAAGCCTTAATTTAATGTTATTTTATTACTTTCCGTGGCACCTGCTACGCTACAGGTGCCGCGGAAAGTATTTATTTAAAAAAAAAAAAGAAAAAAAAGAAGAAAGTTAAATGCTTTCCTCGGCACCCGTAATGGGTGGCGCGGAACGCCTTCCCTTTTAGCGTCAGTAGCATAGGCTACACCTGTAGAGGTGTAGCAAAAACACTTTTACAGGTGTAGCCTATGACTGTTTTTGTACTAGTGAATGTTGAAAACAATCTCATTAAAATTCTCAAACTGCAAGTCTGTGCTCGCCTAGATTCCACCTAGACGTCGCCAAGGCTCTAGGTCCTAGGCGCTACTCGGGTACGGTGCCCGACTAGCGCCTAGCCCGTACTACTGCAACCATGATTATGGGCTGGTCTTTAATATGTTGGTTTTGATGACCCAAATTATATATGGTTACCCGACTCGTCTCATAGATTGAGCCGTGAGACGGTCTCACACAAGTGTGACCCATATTTTAAAGAGTAATAACAAATAGTAGATTATTTTTAATGGAATTAAATTATTAAAATTATAATGATCACAAAGCCATTAAAATTTACAAAATTAAAGGACTTTGTTAATGCTGACATTTCTTCTTAATCGCTGATGCATTATGGTTCATTGCTGATGTTGTGGTATATATCATCTATAAACTTAGGGGTGCATTAATTTGGATTCTAAACATATGGTTTTTTTTTTTAAATTTTTCTAAACCAAAAAGCAAGCTAATTTCAAATCATTCATAAGAATCCAACCTCAGCACATGATCAAGAAGGTTGATTAGGTCGATTGTCCGCACGAGCAGTTCAACAGGTCACGAAATGAAATTTGAAAGAAGAGACCAGGGAGCAAACACCTCTCAAAACGACGAGGGAGGCCGGGTTGTGATAAAAAGGGAAAACAACAGTCAAGGAGATGTATTTAATGCGGTTCAGATATAATATAATACATTTAGTGATTAATATAATGTGAAAAAACTGAAAATGACTTTGCGGTAATGCGGTTCAGATATAATATAAGACAACACTTCAGATCAGATTCTGAAAATGACTTTGCGGTTGTTTTTCTTTTAAGACTGAAACGTTTGAGCCGGTAAGTAATATTTGTCTTAAAAGGTCAAGTATATTATATATATTACAGAATATATAAAATATATGATATATATAACTGTTGATTCTTTGTGCTTCAGTAGGTTGAGAAAGTAGCTATGAACAGATACTAATTATAACAGAGTCAGTAGTACTAAAAAAAAATTACTTTGGCGCTTGGTATATAATTAATGCCATTTGTTTGTTTGTTTGTTTTTTTTAAGACTGGCACATTTGAGCCGGTAAGTAATATTTGTCTTAAAGGTCAAGTATATATTACAGAATATATGATTCAATTCGTTGCCCTAAATTCAACGAATACAAGACAAACAAACGGAAGTGGTAACGTAATAAGACTAAATACTCAGGAAGTGCTGACCAAGTAAATGATGAGTGATGAACCTTTTTTTTTATTTGCGGGGCCGTGTGCTGGTAAATAAGTGAGACCCTATGAAAATATAAATAAACTATGAATTGAAAAAAAAATTACAAAGAGAAAAATGCAAAAATACTAAAACAAATTCAAACTTTATTTATTATGAACAAAATTGTAAACATAATACAAACTACAAATATTTTATTTAATAAGTTTATCTAAACATAACACATGTAAAATATAACCCAGGGTTAGACTAGGGGTCCTCAAAATTTTGGGCCCTGTGCTGTTGCTCATCTTGCACGCCCTAAAATCCGGCCCTGATGAACTACATCATGGATCAGCACGGTAGGGTGGAGAAATTGTCATCGCTTGGGCTGTCGTGGAGCGGCGCGCGCAGGGGGTTTTCGGAGAGCTCTTGGGTAGCTTCCCAGATTTTATCAACCCCAGCGGTGAGCTTGATGATAATGAGCGCCTCGTCGAGAGCCCGGAGGTTTTGGGCGTTGGCGTCGAGCTGCAGGGAGGCCTGGAGGTCAGCTATGGCGGCCTTTGCGCTTTCCAGATGGGTTGTAATGTCCGGTGATGGATGCGTCATGGTTTTTATGGTTGATGATAGCTCTCTTAAGGCTTTAATTGACTCTGAATATATTACCGTGCATGCTTCTTTCATTCTCCTCGCCAACTCCGTAGGGGCCTGCATTCAATTAATTTCAACATGCTATGCGGCTTCATTCTTTCTTCCCTAATTATATCATTACTTTATTTCATCATCATCATCATGTAAAGTTAATTAAATTAGTACCTGATGAGATTCAGAGGCGGCTAAGCAGGAAAGTGATTGAATATGTGAAGCGCATTCCCTAACAAGATCTCCCACTTTTATGTATTGGTCCCATGGGTTACCAAATCCAAAACCACATGGATCAAACTCCCACCATGCATGTATTGCCTACAAATTCAGTAATTAAGCATTTCTATTAGTAATAATCATCAATTTTTAAGTTGTCAGTACTACAAATAATAATAACAATAATAATATTAATAAAAACACGCAAGTTCGTTTCATACATACATACATACATAAGAGTTAAATTCAGATTTAGTCATCTTTAGTTCTTAACTTATAAAATTACCAAATTAAGTCTTAGAGTATTTAATCCGGCCTTTTCAATTTTTATTCATGGTAAACATTTTTCTTATGTGATTGAACTGGCCTAGGTGAAATTAGCACTGATATAGAATAATGAAATTAGGGTTTCGTCTTCCGTGTGTAAAAAGCAATTGACGAAATGGTCATAACTTTTCAATTTTACTCTTAATGTTAATGATTGACACGAGAAATGATGGATTAAAATTAGAAAGGATTCAATTCATAAGGATTAAGTTTTATAACTTTAAAAGCTAATAGACTAAAATTAGTAATGAGTAATAATCAGAGGACTAAATTTGAAATTAACTCTATACAAAATATTCACAGTAGTACGCGCTCACCAAAGATTTCTCCGAGTCTTTAGAGTTTATGACATCTTCATAGTCTTTGTCATCATCATATGCCTTGTCAACACTTTCCTCATCCGCTTTCCCAAACTCTGAAGAATAATATACAAATATAATTCCATCACCAATTAGTAATATTATTTTAAAAAGTAAAATAGCAAATTTATGTACTAGTGGGTCTTCCTTGCTTGAACTAACCTTCCAATGATTTTGCAACCTTGTCTATATTATCGGCAACCAGGTTTGGTAGATTTTCTGCGGCCCAAACTGGGAAAACAATAATTGAAATGATTATGCAGATGGCGTTGGCGATGATCACCGCTAACACCCGCTGATAACACATTTTCCAGATTTTCTCCACTCGGTCACCGGAAATCGCAATCATGATAAAAGTGAGAATAAACACCATTACTCCATCATTGTACTTGTTTTCGATTGGATCGAAAAATCTTGCCAAGTTTGACAAGGCAACTGCATAATTACAAGTAATATACGTCGTGCAATACCCTTGCGGCAAATTTAAACCTTATATCTTTCTAGTTTGGAAGAAGATGGAATTGAAGAATCTAACCCTAAGCCCTAATTACTTTAGATCCTAGCTTACACATACCTAGAATGAAGATTACTGTGCCAAGGATAAAGGGCTGACCAACTTGGCCTAAAAGTTGGGTCAAGTAGACAACTCCAATCCCCAGTGAAGCTGCTAAAAGCGTAGCTAAAACATTGTTAAAGCATTTGGAAAGTGTTTCACCTATTAATTAGAAAAAAGAATATGTTAAATAACTAAAATGGGATAGATGTAAGTAAAGAAGTATAGTATAGTATAGTAGTATTGATTGAGATGAAAGTGAAACTTACCAACTGTGAATTCAAAGACAGAGAACACAGTCAAGACAGCCAAGATTCCAGATTGGCCAAAAGCATCATAGAGAGGGTTGAAATAGTATAGCAAAGAAATCAAGGTGAGAGCTAATCCCACCTTTACACAATGCGTCAGTTTTCTGGGATCATCTCTTCCAATCTTGATTGCCTCCTTGGCTATCCCCACCAATTTGTCCCTCACCTTAAACCCGCCTGTTATTGCACTCCTTGCACTTGAAGACGACGGATGGACCGCTGCCATTAATGAAGAAATTAAACGATCGAGAAGATAGATTTGAGAGAGAGAGAGAGAGAGGATGGGAATTATATTGAAGAGGGATGGAGAAGCGGACTGAAGAGGTGTCGAAGGACTCCAAGTTCAAGCTCAACAATACATCTATTTATACAGATATCACGGTCCAATTGGTCAATCAAAATAAATTTTACCTAAGTTATAGGGTAATTGTAGAATTCGTCCATTTTATTATGAACACGAATTCTGTGTATTATATAACTGAGGTCACATAAACACTTAACATAATACACAGAATTCATGTTCATTATTTATGTTTATGCATATGTATATTATGAATATGAATTCTATGTATTATGAAATTAAATTCTATGTACATGGCCAGGGTCCATAATGCACTGTGTAACATATATAATTTGCCCAAGTATGCCTTCCAATAGTGTGATTTGACAGACGGTTGAGATGCAGAGAAGTCTACCAATTAAGTTTGATACGGAAATTACTACATGGATTCCCAAGTTATGTTCCTTAAAGTTTGATGTTGATACTTTTTTTTGAAACCCACCGAATAAAGATAACTCATCATATCTTGTCACTTCATGAAGTAAAAGTGAAAGAATAAAGAATGAAAGTAATGGACTCATTTGATAAATAGTACATTTTTAGGTAACTTCTTATAGCGGATCGGAGCAGGTTGCTATACGCCTATACACACAAACGTCCAACCAATATCCTAATTACATTGTCAATTGTCAAATAAATAATAATAATAATAAAGTGTTCTCGCTATACACACAATGACACAAACGTCCAATTTTGTATCCGTCCTTGTACAGAAATAAGGCAATTTTGCCTGTTTCCACATCCAATTTTTTAAAAGTTGAGAAGAAGGTAATGCAGCAAATGTGTCAGTTTTCACATTTAATTTTTTAAAAGTTGAGAAGAAGGTAAGGCAAATGTGCCTGTTTCCACATCCAATTTTTAAAAGTTGAAAAGAAGGTAAGACAGATATGCATGTTTTCACTCTCAAGTTTTTAAAAGTTGAGAAGAAGGTAATAATAGGTCATTTTTATTACTTTGAATTTATTTTTTAAAATTTTTATTTTAATTAAATATTACTAATTAATAACATAAAGTTTTCCAAAAAAAAAAAAAATAACATAAACCAAAATAATGAAGAAATTAAACGATTGAGAAGATAGATATGAGGAGCAGGCTCAACATTATTTTTTTATACGAGCAAATACCAATTTTGGTTCCACGACTATTAGCAAAATGACAATTTTAATCCACATGTTTAATTTCTACCAATTTTGGTCCCACGACTATTGTTTTAGTACCAATTTTCATCCACGACTATTATTTTAGTGTCAAAATTCATCACGCAGTCACATATCCGTTTAAAACGTGCAAAAATCTAAAATTATTTAGGGTATTTTTGTCATTTTCAACTTAATATCTCAATTTGAGCATGAATAAATGGATTTAAGTCCTAAGATTGATCAAAATTCACAGTTTTCCTCCGCATTTTACCTTAATTTGAGGAGGAAAACTGTGAATTGTGATCGATCTTAGGGATTATATCTCTTTATTCATGCTCAAATTGGGATATTGAGTTAAAAATGACGAAAATACCTTTAAAAATTTTAGATTTCGGTACGTTTTAAATAGATGGGTGACTAGCGCGATGATCTTTGGCACTAAAATAGTAATCGCGCGACCAAAATTGATACTAAAATAATAATCGTGGGACCAAAATTGATAGAAATTAAACATGTTGACTAAAATTATCATTTTGCTCATACAGAGAGAGCAACGGGTGCTCAGCCTAGATTTTGATCGAGAAAAATGGTGATTTTGGGAAACCACAACAATCAGTCAATATAAATAATAATAATAAAAAAAAAACAGTCGTTCAAAAAAAAACAAAAAAAAAAAAAAAAACAAGGGAGCATACACTAATCAATTGTCTCCTCAAGTTAATATGTCCACAAATGTTTTTTCTTTTTTGGTCCGTCCAATGTCTATAAAGAAGGAAACTGCATTCTTTTCACGTTTTTTTATTTTAATTTTAATTTTTATTTTTTTAAAGTTAAGGAGGAGACAATAGTGATGGATGTATATATTGAAAATGGCTCAATAATAAGAACCTGAAGGCCTAAGAGCCCATCGCTCGGAGTTCAAGACGATGACTCGAGAGGCCAATGGACCGGAGCTCGTCTCCGGACCCAAAGTGATGGATCTTGACTTAGTTGCATGGTCCACCACATGTGCTTGAACTTAGTCTTGTGACACTCCACGAATTTAGTCTAATTCGGTTGGAATTTCCTTGTATAAAAGGCTATTATTTTAACTTTACATGACATCTTCATTATACTTTGTCCAAACAATTACTCTAATTAATAGCATTACACTTCTTTTGTAATAGCTTTTACAACTATGAATTAATATAACCTTTGGTCTCTGGGACCTTTCTCAGCCATTTTTCCTATCGTTTTGCCTATTTTATTATCCATTTATACTTTTCTTAACTTATTGGGTTTAATAATTTGGACCTCTGGTTAATTAAATCTATCAAATGGTATTATTTTTTTCCACTCCTAATTTTTTAAAAGTTGAAAAGAAGGCTAGATTTTGAGAGCACCGGGTGCTCAGCCTAGATTTTGAGAACGTATACCCACTATTACGTTTCCACCCATAAGAACTAAGACAATTAGGTTTCCACCCAAAAGAAGTTAATAATAATAATAATAACAATAACAATAAGTTTTCACACTTCTCAGTATCCCCGGTACTCATCTTTTACAGTACGTTTGGTTCATGGAATAGGTCGGAAATGTAATGTCATTCATAGGAATAGACTATTCCATTGTTTGGTTCGTCATTTTATTCCTGAGAATAACATTCCCGGGAATGAGCTATTCCCTTTGTAGGAGAATAGCCATTCCTAGGAAACCCCTGGTATTATTTATTCTCGAGTATTTTATATATATATATATATATATATATATATATATATTATAGAATATACACTATTGGTCCTAGTATTATTGTGGCATTATCATTTTTGGTTCTTTATCAACAAAACAATTTAAATATTGTTAAATACAAGGACATTTCGCTCTTCAATTATGATTTTTTTTTAAAATAAACATAAAAAATATAACGTAACAGTTCAACTTACTTTGTATAAAAAAGATTGAAATGTCTATATTTAATGACATTTCAACGATTTTGTTGAGGAATGACTAAAAATGGTAATGCCACAATAATATTAGAACTAAATGAGAATGTTCTAATCAAAAAAAAAACTAAAAGTGAACTGTCTCCTATAAATCTATGACAAAAATTGGAATTAACTCTTAATTAAATATATGTATTTATATAATACGTTGTATTTGTTGAAGTACAACAACAACAACAACAGCAGCAGCAACAACAGCAACAACAACAACAACAACAACAATAACAACAAAAAATAATAATAATAATAATAATAATAATAATAATAATAATAATAATAAGAATAAATTTTTTGTATAGGGATATTTATGTCTTTTAAACACATACTCCAATTATATTCCTTAAACCAACCAAACTGAAATTACATTCCTAAAGTCTATTCCACGAACCAAACAATAAAATATAATTCTTATTGTATTCCTGACCTATTCTATTCCATATAAAATACAATTCCTACTCTCCTAAAATTCATCATGTGAACCATGCTGTTAGTGTTTTTTTTTTTCTCCGTCCATGTCAACAAAATAGGCAATACGGTTTGCCTTCTTTTCGCGTTCTTTTAAGTTTCCACCCAAAACAACTAAGGGTGTGTTTGGTTCACACATGGGAATTGGAATCGGAATGGGATCAAATACTTCTAATGGTAATGCGTTTTGGTTGAAGTATTTTGCATGTTTAGTAGTAGGGTGGAATTGGAATGATTATCAATATTACTATTTGGTTATTTATGATCATATTATGAGTATAAATGTTTTAAAAATACAAGAACAAAAAATCAAGACAATTTATTATAATATAAAGACATCCAAAGCACCAATATATATGAACAAAAAATAAATAAAAAATCTAAAAGCATTAATCCAAACTTAAAAATTAAATTACCAATTAGGAGGGAAAATAATGGAATGAAACCCTTATTTTATTAGGAAATGGGTTTTCTAATTAAGTGGGTAATCAAATCTCATATATAGTAGTGTTCTAAAAACCTATCAACCAAACAATAACAATGATTTTGATTCTTATTCTTGATAGCTAAACCCATGAACCAAACACACCCTAAGTTTGTCAATAGTCAAGTTAAATAATAATAATAATAATAATAATAATAATAATAATAATAAGGGAAAATGGCATCTTTGGTCCCCGAGCTTTAAACAAGTTCCGACTCAATCCCTGAGTTATGGCCGTATCCGAGTTTAGTCCCTCAGTTATGAGCGAAGTGGCGCATTTGGTCCCCGACCGTTAAAACTAACGGAAAAATTTAAAAAATTATTAAAATTTGAGGGGTAAAATAGGAAATTCACATTTTATTCTCTTTCTTATATCAAAACCACTTTTACAACATTATTTTTCACTTCTTAGCTTCTTATTTTCAATATTCTTTAATTTTAAAAGCATTTTAATAACTTTAGTATGACTTGTTAGGAACCTGATTCTCGTATAATAAACTTAAGACTTAGCACAAACAAAGAACACTTGATCATTGTGTTTAGGCGTATAAAAACACTATCCTAACAATTTTCGATTTTCTTTACTAAGCAACAAAGGTAATAAATTTAGAACTTTTGAGATACAAAATGATGTCAAATTTCTCAGGTTGCTTCTATGAGAAATTCACCAAAAGAATAACTTGAGATTTTTAGTATGTAAAAATTCTTTTGTATGCAATAGTTTAGTCAATTATCGTATATCTTGACAATATATGAAAATTATATTATATATATCTATCACCTCATCTGAAAATTATAAAAACTTTTGTAACTTCTAAAAACGATAATTGACTAAACTACTGCACATGGCCAATTTTTTTATTTTCGTGGCCATGTGCTGATAAATAAGTGAGGCTCTATCAAAATATAAATAAACTGCGAATTGAAGAAAAATTGCAAATAGAAAAATGCAAAAAAATAAATTTTCGGCCAATATAATCACAAATACATGCATATACTAACTATTAGGTCAGGGCTGGACTAGGAGCCCCAAAAATTTTGGAGCTCTGTGCGATCGCACGTCTTGCACGCCCTAAAATCCGGCCTTGCTACTGCATACAAAAGAATTTTTACATAATAAAAATATCAAGTTATTCCATTGGTGAATTTCTCGTAAAAACAACTTGAGAAATTTGACATCATTTTGTATCTCAAAAGTTCTAGTTTGATTACCTTTGTTGCTTAGTAAAGAAAATCGAAAATTGTTAGGATAGTGTTTTCACAAGCCTAAACACAATGATCAAGTGTTTCTTTGTTTGTGCTAAGTCTTAAATTTGTTATACGAGAGACAAGTTTCTAACAAGTCATACTAAAGTTATTAAAATGCTTTTAAAATTAAAAACTATTAAAAATAAGAAGCTAAGTAGTGAAAAAAATATTGTAAAAGTTGTTTTGATATAAGAAGTAGAATAAAATGTGAATTTTCCATTTTACCCCTCAAATTTTAACTATTTTTTAATTTTTTCCGTTAGTTTTAACAGTCGGGAACCAAATACGCCAGTTCGTTCATAACTGAGGGACTAAACTCGAATACGGTCATAATTCAGGGACTGAGTCGAAACTTGGTAAAAGTTCAGGGACCAAAAATGCAAATTTTCCTAATAATAATAAGAAAACAATTCTCAGTTGCATGCTGAACTCATCTTTTATCATGTCCACAAAGAACTGAAAGAAGGCAATACGGATTGTCAATGGTCAAATTAAATAATAATTAAAAAAACAAGTTTTCACATTCCTCGCTATTCTCAGTTGCTAAACTCATCTTTTAGTGTTTTGTTTTTGTCTGTCCATGTCCACAAATCACTTTCTTTTTTTAAAGTTAATAAGAAAACAATAGTATTATTTTCTTTCCCCTCCCATTTTTTTTAAAATTTGAGAAGAAGGCAATAATAGACAATTTTTATTACTTTGAATTTGTGTTTTAAAATTTTTATTTTAATTAAATATTAATTAATAACATAAATTAAAGTTTTCAAAAAAATAAAAACAATAGCATAAACAAAGATTTTTAAATTTTAAATAGTTATTTGTAGTACGATGAATTGCATAGACCTGGCAATTCGTGTATACTGATTCGTTAACGGCTTGACACGTTAACGACACGAACACGATAAGGTTAAACACGGACACAACACGTTAAGGTTAACAGGTTCAAATTTTTAACATGAACACAAACACGACATATATATACTGCAGTTTCTTTTCGATATATCTACAGTTTCATTCGACATTATACACTCTAATATGTGGAACTATTATTCAGTTTCCTTTAAACAAAACTACAGTTTCTTTTATAATACACTGTAGTTTCCTTTCAACACAACTACAATATCATTTCGATATAACTTCAGTTTAATTGGACAATATACACTCAAATATGTGAAACTGTTATTTAGTTTCATTTTATATACACTGTAGTTTCCTTTCAACACAACTACAATCACTGTTGCAAAAATCCCCGCCTAGGCACCCACCTTGGCGCTAGGCGCTCCTAGACCGAGGCGAATTGCTCCCTAGGCGTCCGCCTAGCGCCTAACTTGGTCGATTGGGCCGAGTTGGCGGCCGGCTAGGCTTAATTTGGCCGAGTTAACTCACCCAACTCGGCAGAGTTAGCCGAGTTAACTCGAGCAAGACGACCTTGTTAATTTTATTATTATATTTATATATATTTAAATTTATTTATTTATATAAGTAAGAGAAGTAAGAGATATATATAAATATATATTATATAATATATGACATACACACACACATATGAATTAATTTTTTGTTTTTATAGGTCGCCGCCTAGGTACAGCCTAAGCGCTGCCTAGACCGCTTAGGCGCTAGGCGCTAGTTTACCGCCCGACTAGTGCCTAGCGCCTACTGCAACCATGACTACAATATCATTTCGATATAACTACAGTTTCATTGGACAATATACTATACACTCAAATATGTGAAACTGTTATTCAGTTTCATTTTATAGACACTGCAGTTTTCTTTCAACACAACTACAGTTTCATTCCAATATAACTACAGTTTCATTTGATAATCTATACTATATATAAAAGCATTATCCTCCTTCAGAATTTTCCCGCCCAAACATAGGGGTATTTTAGTAATATGGTAATAATAATAATAATAATATTATTATTAAATATTAATAATATTAATTAATATTATTATAGAATAATATTAATGATAGAATAATATTAATTATAATTGGTTATAATAGGTTATTAGTAATTATGGTAACTATTATGATAGAATAATATTAATGAGATAAGAATGTGGTTTTGATTGTTACAATTTTTGGTAATATTTACCTAAATATACTCATATTCTAGCTGAGATACAAAAATTATGAATGTCAATCATATTATATTATATATGCTAATAATATATGCTAATAATATCTAATAATTGTAATTGGCAATTGCCATGTAAAATTAGATCAAATATGTATTATATTTTATTAGTAAATTAATTAGTAAAGCTTAATTGATAAGAAAATTTTATATGAAAATTAAATAATATCTATTAATTATAATTGGTAGTAATCATTATTGACAAATTGAAAAAGGAAATGAATATTATTAATTAATGGAAAATTATAAAAATTCCTAATTGAAGCCCAACAAAGTCAACATTGCCCCTACTTGGCCTCCCACTTGAGAAAATCACTTCATGTCGCTTGACCACAAGGCCTTTGGCCACTAAAATAATATTTGATTAAGAGATAAATTGAAAAAGGAATATGATACTATTAATTAATAATCCTCACATTCTCTACCTATAAATACAATGGATGTTGACAAAAAAAAAATTATAATTCTTTATTTTGCACTTACCTCCCTCGTCTCCTCATGTTGGTAGTTTTCTCATTCCCTTCTTCCACCGCACAGTAAGAAATCATATTACATGATATTACGGTGCATCTTCCTTTTATAATATGAATTAATTATTACGTTTTCTTTTTATAGTTATGTACTGGCTAGGTGTTTGCAAGCTTTTGAGCCTTAGCTCGAAGAACATCCAATTGTTCAGAAACCTGTTGATCCTAGCCTCTTCATGCATCGTTATATTAATGGTCAGGGATTGAGGGTCAAAATAATTCATCCTCTATTCGTTTAGGCTTGTCCCATTTTTTCTCATTTTTGATATGTAAACTAAATTGCTAAGGATAATGATTAATTGTCTCTATGAATTTGTGCATCTCCATCCAAAATGCTTAGATAATTATCAAATCTGCTTTCTTCCAAATCGTTGTGGGCGGTAGGAGTTGAAATGCATAATTTTGACTTCTCTTCCTCCATCAGTTTTAATGAAAGGTGACTACAAGAGTGGCGTATCAAAGAGAGTGTTGCAAAATGTTGCAAGCATGAAACGAGACTGGATGCAGGTTTTCTTTAAAAATAACTTTGTAGTTGATAGATAAATAATTTTGTGATGTCTAAGTGGTCTCTCTCATTAAAATTTTAAATTAATTGCACACGGGTAGAAAATCAGTGGGGTTTTTGGCGCAGCATTGTATATTTCTGCATTCTCTTTATGGGTTTAGATATTCAAAATCTAATGTTGTAAGTATAGATATATTGCAAAAGTTGGTCGGTTAATTAAGTTCTACTGTTAGATATCTTTTCTACACCATTAACATGTAATATGTATTTTTATTATATAATAGTTGACATTATATTTATTTTTTAATATTATTTCTTCTTTATTTTCTATATTTATTTTTAGGGATGTCAATCGGGCCAGCCCTGTCGGTTGTCGGGCTTATCGGGCGGGTTAGACTATTTGAACTAAAATAAAAAATGAATACTTACATTCGATAAAACGGGTCAAGTCGTCAACCGGATCCGGATTCGTTAGAACGGGTCAACCGGATGAGCATTGAGCACATTAAAATTTAACAAATCCAATTACAACGGTTCGATTTCGGTTCGAATTTAATTCGGTTCGGTTCGGTTTAAGACCCCCAAATTTTAACATTTTCTAGGCGACAAGACGGTCAAAGGGTGTTGCGCCTTAACGGGGCGTCGTAATAACTATGCATGAAACATCACATAATTCAAATCCAAATTCTAATATCTAAATATTAAAATACCAACATAACAAATTAACAATTTATAGATGAGTTCATCTTTAGTATTTTTTTTTTTTATCACTAGGTACATTTTTAAATAAAATTTTAATAAATATATAAATATAAATATATATTACATATAATTAATTAATAAATAAATATATATTATAAATAACATATATATATATATATATATATATATATATATATATGTTATTTATAATATATATTTATTTATTAATTAATTATATGTAATATATATTTATATTTATATATTTATTAAAATTTTATTTAAAAATGTACCTAGTGATAAAAAAAAAAAAATACTAAAGATGAACTCACCTATAAATTTCAAGTATGTTATGTTTCACATCACTTCTATAATAAAGAATAGTTTTTAATTGTTCGGGCTATCGGGCTAGCCCTTTTAATTTCGGGCTAGCCCTATAGGGCTATCGGGTTAAACGGTTTCGGGCTCATCGGGCTAATATTTTTATCGGGCTAACCCGTTCGGGCTATAGCCCTGTCGGTTTCGGGTTTTTTTGGGCTAGCCCATCAGGTTCGAGCCCGATTGACATCCCTATTTATTTTAATAATAATATAATTATCTAATCACAATAATATACAAAATTGTCTAAGACTGCGAATTGGATTCCAAAAACACATTTTTATGATATTGATATTGCCTAATATTCTTATTAATTATTTCCAACCTAATTATTTCAATTCCTAGCTGAAATTAATGTACCAAAATATTAATTATTTATTAACATAATTGCTTAATATTCTTATTTTATATTTAAGGTATAATATTATTAGTACAAAAATAGATTATCATTCCCTTCTTTTGAGTAATTATTATGATATTTTTATGATTTTTTTTTGTACTTGTCATTATAAAGTATCATTGATTTTGTACTAATATTTTATTATGATAATTCAAATCACCTACTCTCATGTGATTTTTATGATTATTTTATGCTAATCTATATACATATTTTTATACTTAAGATATAATATTATTGGCACAAAATAAATTATAGTTATCTTTTTTTTTAGGTGCAAATCCTTAACTTAATAATTAAATATTAATATAATTGCCTAATTTTTATTTATTGTAATCATTATGGTAATTCTCATTCCCTTCTTCTGTTTAATTATTTAAATAATATATATATATATATATATATATATATATAAGTATAATATTATTATAATTATAACTAAAGAATAATTGAATAATTTATTCGGCATTAATGTACTATAATTATAATTTTCCTAATATAATTTGTATCTAATTGATTTTGAGACTAATATATAAATCATTACATTTCAAGATTTTTTTTTACCTTACCATAATTCATCATTTTTCATTGTATCTATTGATTTTTTCAGCCACATAATTAAAACTACCCATAATGGTTCTTACTTTCATTTTACTCAATGAAATAAATGCCTAAAGTGCTACTTAGACGATTGATTCGATTGTACGGGGTGTTAGGGTTTAAAGATTCAGATAATATTTTCTTTTGTTTTTTTTTTGTTGAAAACAATTTTAATGAGCTACTGTAAATACATATATATTTTTGGTTTATTTCATTGGACTTTCTATTTATTCATTTATTTATTGTATTTTATTTATTTATTTACTTAGATGACTAAAATAATAGTAATGATTATCTTTTACATGTATCTATATTAAATGACATGCATACAATATACGTGGATTATGCATATTACTGGCATATTTTATGTATGTGTAATTTTCATAATTATGTTCATATTCTAGGCACATTTGATTTATTTAAATTCAAATGTTTTAAAATCACGTGTAGTATCTAATAACATAATGTTTTATAATATGTTTTTTTGGTAAAATATTGTGACGATCAATATATACAAGCAATTCAATATTACAAGAGAACAAATATTATATTGAGTGATCTTTTTACATTAATCACATAATAAAATAATTGTACACGTTCAATATTAGAATTTTTTTTTTATTATTCTATGTTGAATTTTATTATCTAAACATATAATATAAAATATTTATTCACGGGTAATTGAGCAATTATTTGTTTGAATTCAAGTAAGGAAAACATTAGAAAACATAATCGACCACCATTTTCATCATTTGCACTATATAATATTGATGTTATAATTTATATAATTATATATCGATCTAAATATTCTTAAAACATTATAATAAAATTCATTCCGTGCGAAAATATTAATATATAAAAACAAATGTAAGACAGTATCTTTTTAAGATGAACTATAGTATCATTTATGAAAGTACCTTAAGATTTACGACAATCATATTTTTTACTTAATGAAACGTTTTGTCATTGTGGACCATAGCCAACTGTATAATGACGGGCCCAAGTATGCCTTCCAATAGTGTGATTTGACAGACGGTTGAGATGCGGAGAAGTCTGCCGGTAAAGTTTGATAAATAGTAATCTTCAAAATAAAAGTTTGATAAATAATACTACCTCCGTCCCATTTTGTTTGTATGATTTGGTTAACGAGGCTTGATTGAAGTTATTTTTAATTCAATTTTTCATAATATTAAATTTAGTATTAGTATATAAAATTTATATAGTTAGAAACTACATTAAAAGTACTATTAAACACAAAAAAAACAAATTTAAAAATAATTAAAAATTACTAAAGAAAATAAGCAATGAACAAAGAGTTGGTTTGACCAATGAATAGTAAACATGACAGATAAAATGGGACAGAGGGAGTACATTTTTAGGTAACTTCTCATTACATTGTCAATTGTCAAATAAATAAATAATAATAATAAGAATAATAATAATAATAATAATAATAATAATAATAATAATAATAATAATAAAAGTGTTCTCGCTATACACACAAACGTCCAATTTTGTGTCCGTCCTTGTACAGAAATAAGGCAAATGTGCCTGTTTACTTTATTCCACATCCAATTTTTCAAAAGTTGAGAAGAATGTTAGTCAAATGTGTTTGTCTCATATCCCATTTTTTAAAAGTTGAGAAGAATGTAAGTCAAATGTGTTTGCATCATATCCAATTTTTTAAAACTTGAGAAGAATATAAGTCAAATGTGTTTGTATCATATCCAATTTTTTAAAACTTGAGAAGAATGTTAGTCAAATATGTTTGTATCATATTCAATTTTTCAAAAGTTGAGAAGAAGGTAAGTAAAATGTGTTTGTATCATATCCAATTCTTTAAAAGTTGAGAAGAAGGTAAGTCAAATGTGCCTGTTTCATATCCAATTTTTTAAAAGTTGAGAAGAAGGTAAGGCAAATGTGCCTGTTTCCACATCCAATTTTTTAAAAGTTGAGAAGAAGGTAAGTGAAATGTACCTCTTTTCATATCTAATTTTTTAAAAGTTGAGAATAAGGTAAGACAAATGTGTCTATTTTCACATCCAAAGTCATGATGATAAAGTGAAAAAGGAAAGAGATGTATATGTGAGGTGCTTGAATATGCTTATAGTGAAAAATCATGATGATAAAGCTCTTGACATGAATTGTGAAACATTTACTTGTATTATGTTGCAAATGTTGATTGCAAATGTGTCTAATGCTCGGATATCTAAGGAGGAGGATGAAGAGGTTAAGGCTGCAAACCGGGAGATAAAAATGAGCAAAGAAATGAGAGCCCGTTTTCGCTATTTGCTACAACGCCCTGTCACCTAGTGGAAGTACATAGATTTGTCCACCCTGAACCCCTTCAAGTGCAGACAAGGGGTAGAGCGCCTGATTCACCAACCTTACTGGAGCACTATTTTTTGATGTCACCAAGCAACCTATGCCCCACTGGTCCACGAATTCGTTGCGAGCCTTGAAGTGATTGGAGTAACAGGAGACTTGATAAGCCCCACAATCCGATTCCGCCTTTTCAACAATGACCATTTCATATCGGTCAACACTCTTGGGCAGCTTCTAGGATTCTACAACCAGGATGACCAAACAAGGCATTGGCATCAAAGGCTTAAATATATGGGACTTCGGTGACCTCGACACTCCAAAGAAATATTGGGCGTCAATTGCGAGACCGGGAGTTGATTGGAGTGGATTGAGATTCATGGGTTTCCACATTACATTGTCAGAATGCAGGGTATTTAGGAAAAACAAATGATATAATAGAGGGTAAAGTAGGAAAATTTTTTAAAAAATACTAAAATCAAAATAATATGAACCATTATTCATTTCAAAAAACAATTGGACCAACATTTTTTAGTTCCCATTATAGGTCAAACTTTATTGGCTCTTGTTAGATTTGTGTGTGTAGTTAGAGGGTTGCTTGAGTCAAGAAGGACTATTCGCTTGGTAAAAAATGATTTGATGTTTGTAACTGTAAGGCATGTTAAAGAGTTTTGAGTTAGATGTTTACTTGAATAAAAGTTTTTTTTTTTAAAAGTAAAATTTGAATTATTTTCAGTTTTTCACCATAATACAGATACTATATACTATAAGCGAAAAGAAGGTAGGGGTCATCAGTGGGTTGAACTCATCCAACTCTTGAGACATTGCATGCGAGGCCGGTCCAAAGGTTTTATAGGCCCCTTGGCGAAATTTAAAAAAATCCCTATTGAAAAATTTGTTCCGGATGATCAATTTGTTTACTTTTTTTTTTTTTTTCATTTTTCACTTCCGAATGAATGTTTTTTAGGCAACATTGTATAAAAAAATTATTATAAAATCTATCTTAACAAAAAAAAAAAAAAGGAACAAAAGCAGCTGGCACTTATATGAATCAATCAATCCGAATCAGTCAATCGAAAATCTTTAAGTATTTGAGTGGTTGGTGTGGCGTAGGCGTGACCGGCGACCCTTATACTCTTGGGCGGTTGGGCGGCGTGAGCGGTGGGTGTGCGAAGTCTCTTTTAGTCTTTGTGAGTTTAGTTCTCGACTTCCAAAAACAATTAACCCTATTATATTTTTTTAAAATATAATACTTAATATATATTATATATATAATACTCCGTATATCTAATATCTTATGGCCTATGAGCCCCCTCTAGAGATGGGCCCTGGGCAGGTGCTCACCCTGAACCCCTTAGGGCCGACCCTGATTGCATGTATATAAAGAAATTGTTTTCTTGTTGCCATATGTATATTTTTTTTTCTTGTTTCTCATGGAGATTAATATTGCCCATAGTGAAAGACTAATCCTATATTCCTATCCCATGGCCAAAGACTGATCTTATTTGGCATCAGAAAAGGTGAGCGAGTGGGTGGAACAAAATTCTCATATATGAAGATTATAGGTTTGATTCTAATTCTTGTCAACACTTTCTCGGTTGACTTCGTCTTAAGTGACTTTTTTAGTGTGATTTTTGTCTCTTAAATTTATATTTTCTAGCGCAATTTATTTCTCCTAAATTTATCTAAAATACATTATATTATCAGATAATGTTTGCATGTTTCTCTTTTTACCTAAAAATAGAATGATCTTTCAGGAGATATTACTTTGCTTTGCTTTGCTGGAGATATTACTTCACTAGGAAAAAAGATGTTGATAAAAAGTGAGGAAGATTGTATGTATATTTAGACCAAGTCAAGCCAGCTCATCATTTAATTTTCTCAATCTACCTAAACCTAACACCACACAACAAACTATTATCTCCACAAACATACAAACAAAAACTTTTATTGAATGGGAAAATATAAAATAAGGTTTATAAGGTTTCCCTTTTACACTTCAAAAGAGAATCTCATCCCCATTCTACACGGCTCATTATCAACACGCATATATGGTTAATCAAACTCAACCAAACCCACTAATCTCTCTCTCTTTCTCTTTCTCTCTATAATAAATCTATATCCATATACTATATGTTCTTATTCATAAAAATATTGAATCTGGAATTTTGATGAGAAATATTATAACTACGATTTTGATTCTCATTTCTAATGCGTAAACGCTTGAACCAAACACTCCTAGAACCCCTAAAAATGTATTAGATGAATGTAGCAACATTTCTCTTGTACATGATATAACTATTAATTAGTTAATGACACTGCCTTGCATAGTTGCATCACAGCTGGCAATCATTTAGCTTAGAATGTTAAATGTCCCTATCTATTTTATTTTCTTTTTGAAGAATTAAATGTACGTATCTAGAACGCTGTATATTTTGAAAATTCTTCCATATGTGAAAGGGCATCAATGGGCAGCTACCATGGTATGTACCTATTTGGGTTTTTGTATAATATTTTTTCGAAGATGGAGATGTGGAGTTGGTATTTTATGCGGACAATGAATTAGATAAATATATAATGTGCCATCTTATAAAATTGGTTAATTGTATTTTTCTTAAAGTTTGATAACTTAATTGTATTTTTTAAAATAATTAAAATGCTTATTTAACCAATATCTGTTATCATTATTATTATATATTTACATCAGTTCCTTAAAAAACTTCTTAAATCCAATGTGGTAGCTAGATATAACGTGCTATATATGGTATATATACTAGTTGAGAATATTTACTTCATTTAAATACAACCAAATATTTTAAATATTTTATATATTTTGTGCACTGCATGCCAATGTAAGTTAGGTGCAGTGTCATTCTCTGATCTGGTGGTCAACATTAGCAACGCCTCATTAAAGAGAGATAGACAATAGTGCAATACCGTTTGTATATTTCATAATACGACTGCTTTCATCACACCATTTAACCACAAATCACTATAGTGTCACCTGGAGCTTACCCGGCCTCGCCCTTTTTCTTTATGCACAACGTGTTGTCTTGGAATTGAAATTTTCAAGTGAAAGAATCAAGAATGTGCTTTCCAATTTTTTTAACAACAATAATAACAACAACAACAACAAAAACAATAATAATAATAATAATAATAATAATAATAATAATAATAATAATAATAATAATAATAATAATAATAATTAGTGTGTAACCCGGCCGTGCGAAGCACGAATAAAATGTTGTAAATATATAAGTTGTAGTAACATTCTATAATAATATAAGTTATATTGATATAGTACTATTCGTGAGTTATAATAAAATGAGATTTTTAGTAAATTGTTATAACAAAATGATAGTTTTAGAAAAAAAAAATAGATGTACAAAAGTGAAATGAGATTTTAAAAGTATGTATAATTACAATAAAATATGAAATTTGAAATCGGTAATTAGTAACTGTTTTTTTTTTTTTTTTTTTGGGAGTGACCCGTCGAGGACGGGATACAAAAGTTACCAAACTCTAATGGAATTCGCTCCAGCGACATCAGCAGCTAGAAGCACCTCAATGCTGGCGGGCGGCGAGTCTAAAAGAACCGTGCCCCACTCCCCAAGTTGCCCTAAGTTCGCAAGGTGATCCGCACATCTGTTTCCTTCCCTGAGAATATGCTGAAGAGTTATCTGCTTAAAGCTGCCTAGAAGGAACCGGCAGTCTTTGACTAGAGATGAGTAGCACCCATGATCTTCAAGGTCCCCACTGACTAAGGTGACAACTGATTCCGAGTCCAGCTCCAGAACCACTCTCCTAAAACGCTTAGCTTTTGCCAGCCGTAGACCCTCCCTTAGGCCCCACAGCTCAGCGGCAAAGCTGTTAGTGAAACCAATTTTAGTAACAAACCCAAAAAGCCAATCCCCAAGGTGGTCTCGTGCCAAACCACCTGCACTAGCAAGCCCCGTATTTTTCTTCAAAGCACCATCGGTATTAATTTTAATCCAACCATATTGACTCGGGCAAGACCATAAAACCCAACGCATCCTCCCTGAAGGCTCTGGATTCCGTTGGTGACCACAACGTAAGGACTCCCTTGCCGTGAATTCCACACGGCGAACGATCTCAAGTGGTGAGGGAAGTACTCGATCAAAAATTCTCCTGTTGCGCGATTTCCATAGTTCTCAGCATGTGTAACTGAAGGTCAGCCCCCAGGGAATGCCATTTATCATGTCCACCGAAGAGCAATTTCGCTTGAGCCACTGCGAAAAATTCAAAGCAGGTCCACTAGCGAACGAGGTCGGAGTCTGCATTATCTTCCAGCAAACCCGCGCGACATCGCAATGCATTAGAATATGGTCGAGACTTTCGCACGTCTCTCCGCAAGCTATGCAACTGCTATCATCGGTTAGCTTTCTTATGACCCTTATTGCATTGGTGAGTAGCTTATCTTTCATTGCCAGCCAAAGAAAAATGCGACACCTCTCCGAGATTTTGATCTTCCACAGCCAGTCCATGTCCTCCGAGTTATCACTGCCTGCAATGTACCTGTAGGCTTCCAGCACAGAAAGCATACCTCTCGGGGAAGTCGGCATTTAGAGGGCATCTGATATAAGATCATAAAGGGGAATAGGGATTGACCTGATTTTGTCGACTTCATCGCTAGGGAGAACGTCCTGCAATTTGTCAAAGTTCCAAGAACGATTAGGAAGAATGAAATCACTTACCTTGGCATAGGCGAGATCGTCGGGTATGTTCACACTATCAAGTAGTCCAAGTGATTTGTCTCCCACCCACCAATCTGACAAAAAACTGAGTGAATATCCTATACCAACCCTCTAGGCTGCGCCCAACTCAATGGTGGATCGACCTCTTAGGATACTCCTCCAACCCCATGACGAATGCTGCGGAGTAGGCGCTGTGAAGAAATTCCCGTCTTTTATATACTTTTCCTTCATGATTCGAACCCAGAGCTTATACTCACAAGTGTTCATTTGCCAGGCGAGCTTGGCTAGAAGAGCTTCATTAAAGTCATCGCATCGTCTAAGCCCTAAGCCTCCAGTACTCTTGGGTCGACACACTTCGTTCCACCCCACCAAGTGGATATTGTTTTTGACTTTAGAGTCACCCCAGAGGAAACCCCTACAAACTCTGTCAATCTCCTTACTAACCCCCACCGGAAGTTTGAAAGCCTGCATGGAGTAGACAGGCAGAGTAGCAAGCACCGATTGAACAAGGACTTTGCTCCCCGCAAGAGTAAGAGTGTCCGCCTTCTAGTTTGCTAGTTTCTTTTTCATGCCCTCTAGGATATACGTAAAGGTTTGTTTGGTAACCCGCTGTTGGAGAACGGGGACGCTAAGATAGTTCCCAAAGTTGTCCGAGACCGGGATACCCGTGGTTCTCTTCAAATCTCTTTTGACCCCTGCATTAGTATTAGGACTACAAAAAAATACAGGATTTATTCACATTTATAATCAAACCTGACTGCTTCGAGAAAATGTCCCAACAGTCCATGATGACTCGACCCTGTGTTTCCGAAGCCTCCACAAAAAGCATTAGGTCATCAGCAAAGAATAAATGAAAGACACCGGTACCGCCTCTTGAGACCACAATTGGTTTCCAATTCTTCCTATTAACATCAGTCTGGATCATCCGGGAGAGTTTTTCCATTACAAGGATGAAAAGGTATGGAGCCAGAGGATCGCCCTGGCGGAGACCTCGGCTGGGACGAAAAGGGGCAAGTTTCTCCCCATTCCAAAGCAAGGAAATGGAGCTTTCCCTAAGAGAAAACATAACCAACTTGATAATTTGAGTCGGGAAACCAAAGTCCTCCAGGGTCGACTTAAGGAAGTCCCAACTAATATTGTCATAAGCTTTATGAAGATCAATTTTGATGGCCATACTGTCCTTTCTCCCTTTTTTAAAGCGCATTGAGTGGATGATTTCATGCGTGAGAATGATGTTATCCATAGTAGATCTTCCCGGGAGAAAACTATTTTGAAAAATTCCAATGAGTTTCTTCATAATCGGCCGCATCCTGTTCACAATGACCTTGGAAACTATTTTAAAGGAAACATTAATGAGGAGGGTGATTGGTTTGAAATCCGCAGCTGATTCGGGGTTCTGCTTTTTTGGAATTAGGGAGATGAAAGATTCAAGGAGGCCAACTGGAACCCTTCTCGTAGTTAAGGCCTCGTTGACTAAGGAAGTGATCCGAACACTCACCCCTTCCCAGAAGGTTTGGTAAAAAGCCACTTGAATCTCATCAGGGCCAGGACTCCCAAACTTTTTCATTCCCATCACCGCTTTACGTACTTCATCTGGACTCGCTCCTCGGGAGAGTGACACCATTTGATCATGACTAAGCTTGGGGCCCTCATATGGGAGATCCATGGCCCCGTGCTCCAACATTCTCCTGTTAAATAAATCAATAAAGAAGTTAGAAATGTGCTCTGAGATGTCCTTGAAATCGGAATTCCACTCACCATTGATTTTAAGCATTCTGATTCTGGCCCGGTTGCGTTTGATGAGGGTGGACGTATGATAGAAGGCTGTGTTTCTATCCCTGTCTTGAATCCACAACCTTCTAGATTTTTGGAACCAAAGTAGTTCCTCTTCTGCTAGCACTTCGTTCAGTTCCGCAATTAGCTTGGTTTCCAAAACCTGTAGACCTCTTGAGGAAGGGTAATGAACAGATTCTTGAATGCCCTTGATCCTAGCTTGAAGATTGGATTTTCTTTTGAAGATATTCCCAAACACCTTTCTGTTCCACTTTTTACTCTGGCTCGTCGCCTCAGCCAGGCCCCTTCAAAGCGAAAGGGTCTATTATCCTTTCGAGGAGGTCTTCTAGCTACCCCAATAAATTTAAGTGGATGGTGGTCCGAGTGAGTTCGCGGGAGTATAGCTGACTTTGCCTCCGGGAAATTGGATTGGGCGTCAAGGTTCTAGAACACTCGATCGAACTTTTTACAAATCACTGTCCAGCCACTTTCTTGCCTATACCAGGAGTATCTAACTCCCATAGTACCTGTGTCAAGCAGCCCGCAAGCATTGAAACCATCCACAAATTTAGCACACTGATTTAGGTTGACTGCAGAACCACCCCATTGCTTACTAGCATTAATGATGTCATTAAAGTCCCCCATCATGATCCAGGGCCCTCCATTATTGTTCGCATAGTCCCTACAATCATTCCAGAACAACTCCTTGGCCAAAATATTGGGCCTCACATAAACAAACGACACTCTAGTGGCAACCGTGCCCAAACCTCCCACAATTTCATGAATTGCTTGAGACGTGTGTCTAACAATCGAATAATCAAAGTTACTAGTCCTCTAGAAAAAAGCTAACCCACCAGCAAAACCCAAGGGGTTCACTACGAAATGCTTGTCAAACCCAAGTTTTTCAGCCATTTTCCTAATTTTACTAACATCATTCATTTTTGTTTCCAGGAAGCAAATAGCCCCCACCTCTTGATCACTCATCATGAGCTTGGCATGGTTGACCATTTTTCGATTTCCCACGCCCCTACAATTCCAACTGATGCAAATCATTGGGACCCGGCACACAACAAGGGAGAATTATTACCGCCTCCCTTTGGCGTCACCTGATTATTAAATCTAACTATGCCCTTCGAAGGAGGCGTCACATTTCCACTTGGGGGGGGGGGTAATTAGAACTTGTACCAGGGAGATTTCCAAAGACGAAGAGTTGGCCCGAAGTAGAGGCCCCGTTGGAGAAGGGCCCCAAGCGACTTGAGTTCATCTCTAGCACTGTTGTTGTAGAATTTTTTCCTTTATTTTTCTTTCTTTGATTCTTCGGTCTGGGAGTTCCCATCATTACCGTTTCCTCAGCAAGTAAAACAGGTGTCTCCTACAATCCCTCTAGATCCTGCAAAAAGGAGAAACCATTAGACACTGGAATTACATCCACTTGCTTTGCCTTACCTGCGAGGTTAGTAGCGGTATGCACTGAGGGTTTACGAATTCCGGCCAGTTGGGCATCACCACTCGCAGTTCCGGTTCTAGCACTGGTTTGTGCTGCCTTAGACCCATTGACAGATTTCATCGAACTGGTTTTGACCTCTCCTTTTGATTTCCCTCTCTGTTTACCAAGGCCCTTGTCTGAACCTTTTGACTTACGTTTTACGATCATCCATGCGCCATGTTTGGCGATCGGAGTAGGAGTCTGAGGATCTTCCACATCCATATTATCTGTCATGCCCTCCTCTTGCGGAATACCCTGCTCCATTCCGGCCGCCTTCTGATTTTTAGGGCATGTTGCAGAGCGATGCCCAACCTCTCCACAGTCGAAGCAGATGGCGTGAAGTCCTTCAAACTCCACGTTCCAGGGAAGATCATCAACCATCACCACTGCCACTAGTGGCTTTGTTAGATCGATTTCCACAGCACCCCTCGCGAATTTGCCTCTCTGAACCCCCGCCGTTGTCATGTCCAGTTTCAGCTGTGTGCCCACTATCGCCAAGATCTCCTTGATTGCATCTTCTCTGAAATATTCGATTGGTATACCTGGAACCCTAGCCCAGACAACCATCTTCTCTACCTTCGCCTTGGAGGCATCGAACTTTGGTTTCCACCTTTGGGCAACGACATACTGATCAAACAGTTTCCAAGGGTCATCTGTAAGTACATGCATACAATCAGCCTAGAGTTGGCATCTTATGACGAACCACCCCGAACCCACGTCGATGAAGTCGACTTTCCCTGTCAGATTCCAGAGACGAAGCAGACGCTATTGGAAGAGGGGAAAAGCCCCCGGTTTCCCCAGGTATTTCACCAAGAGAGCGTTTCTCCATGGCTTAATGAGGTCTTCCCTAACCTTCTTGGAGAACCTCACCACCGGGATGTCGTCTTCTCATTCAACAGGTTCATATTCCTTGCCGGAGTCAATAGCAATGTCTTCTTCAAACCAGTTCACGTCATCACACTGCACTGGAACCTCTCCTTCAAAGGATGGACAATCTGCCGCAACCTCCACGAAAGAGCGCTTGAGTTTTTTAAACCGTTTAACGGTTCTAGTACCACCTTCTGCTCTCCCCACCGGCCCTCCATCCGAGATCGGCGGAGGCACCGCCTCGGCTTCCATGACGGAACCAACCGGACGCGGGAAAACTTACCAAACTTAGCCCATAAACCCTAAAGCCGTTGAGAGCATTCAGAAGGTAAACTTTTTCAACAATGACTCCGGTAATTAGTAACTGTAATAATGTTTAGAAATAGTTGAATAAAAGGAAATAAATATTACAAATTATTTTTCTTTGTAAACCACATTAGTGGTTGAAATACATGTTCAATTTTGTTACATTGAAATACAAATGTAGATAACAAAGTGAGAGAGGAAGGTTGTATGTATATTTAGACCAAGTCAAGTCAAGTCCAGCTCATCATCATTAAATTTTCTCACTCTAATTAACCCTAACACCACACAACAAACTATCATGCATCTCCACAAACATACACAAAATCCAAAACTTTTTTTGAATTGGAAAACATAAAATAAGCTAGGTTTATAAGGTTTCCCTTTTCCACTTCAAAAGAGAATCTCATCCCCATTCTACCCGGCTCATTATCAACATGCATATATGGTTCATCATACTCAACTAAACCCACTAATCTCTCTCTCGATCTATAATAAATCTATATCCATATACGATATGTTCTTATTCATAAAAATATTGCATCTGGAATTTTGATGAGGTAAATGGTCTTCAGTAACCTTGACTAATTATTAATTAATTAAGCAGCAAAGACTTTTAAAAGTTGACTCAACCGAAAAAATATATATATGTCTAAAGTTCAAAGAAAATATCACACAACATAAAGTAAATGATTCGATTTTTTGTTTTTTGATACACTCAAAAAAAAAACTTTTATTATCAAAGAGTAAACTAAAGTAAATTAATACTTAGCGTCATGGTTTTTATTGTTGACGATAACAATCTTAAGGCTTTGACCAACTCTGAACACATTACCCCGCATGGTTATTTCATTATCCTCACCAACTCCATTGGGGCCTGCATTCAATCAATTTCTTAGTTAATTTTGATCAACATGCTATATGCGGCTTGATTCTTTCTTCCCTAATTGTATCATTACTTTATTTCATCATCATCATGTAAAGTTAATTAAATTAGTACCTGATGAGATCTAAATGTTGGGAATATTTGTTATTAGGTTTTGATGATACCAAAAATGTGTTAGAAATTATTTGTAATTATTAGTCTCCAAAAGAAGAAAATGAAGAAACATCAAGTTCAGTAAACTGCTACAGTAAGGTTCAGTAAACTGCTACAGTGACTTCGAGAGGTGCTACAGTACCATTCGCATGAGACACTTTTGAATGAAGTTTTGAGGCCGAAGAAGAAGACAATAATCCATGAGAGGATGATGGAAAAGGAGTTTGGATGTCATAGAATAAGGATATGATCCACGAGAGGTGGATTGGAAAGCCAAAGTACTCGTGAGAGGTAGATTAAAATGGTT
Source organism: Ipomoea triloba (assembly GCF_003576645.1). Classification (NCBI taxonomy): domain Eukaryota; kingdom Viridiplantae; phylum Streptophyta; class Magnoliopsida; order Solanales; family Convolvulaceae; genus Ipomoea; species Ipomoea triloba. Next base: position 12,403,201 of record NC_044916.1, on the reverse strand, counting down.
GCAAGACATCAAGTTCGCGCTGCTACAGTACTTCGAGAGATGCTACAGTACTTCGAGAGGTGCTACAGTACCATCCGCAGGAGACGTTTTTGAACGGAGTTTTGAGGCCAAAGAAGAACATAAAAATCCACGAGAGGTGGATGGGAAAGGAGTTTGGATGTCATAGAAGAAGGATATAACTCACGAGAGGTGGACATTGCAAAGCAAAAAGACTCGTGAGAAGTAGATCAAAATGGCTGCGAGACATCGAATTTTCGAGAGGTGCTACAGTACTCGAGAGGTGAATAGTACTATTGCTACAGTGACATGAATAGTATTATTGCTACAGTAATCACGAAAAATACTCAGATGAAATTGGTTCAATGAGTATTATTCTAGCAAGAAGACTTTTGGACGAAGAAGTTGCGAGAGGTATGAAGAAATCCTTCAAGCTAGTTCAAGATTCAACTAAGGAATTAATTATACACTTGGAAGATGTCACATGGGAAAAGGTAATATGGGTGACAATGTTTTATTTGAAAGAGTTCAAATAAAATTCAAAGTGATCAGGAGAAAGCTAAAGATGGAGAATGTGCATGAATATTTTATTTAAGAAAGATGGGCTCAAGATAGTGGAAAGAATATTAAATCAAGCATGAAGACAAAGTTGCTTATCAACATTCAAGACACCATACGGGAATTATGGGAGTGAAATATTATATGGAAGACTTCAAGTGGGATTTCAGATCAAGCTAGCACATGGGATACAAATTAAGGTGGAGCTTCAACGGGTAAAGTATGGAGACTTGAACAAGGAAATATTTTATCAACTCCACTAAGCACGTGAAGGAGACAAAAATTAATGTGGGTTGTTTGGCAGATTTGGACTGCTGCCAAACGGACAAAATGACAACGGGAATATTTCTTCCCAAAATATAAAACCCCAAAGCTTAGAAGAAAAAGAAGGGGATACCGAAGGGGAATACAAGACAGTGAATGCACATAAAGAAAAGAGAGGAAAAGCTTAGCTTCGAGACATAAAATTCCAGTGTGCATATTCTAAGCTTAAAAGATAAAAGAATCACTTTGATTCTTTTACTAGTCCAGCACAAACACAACAACACCAACTTTCGAAGGCAAGTTTTGAGTAGGCAGTGAAGGATAGGTGGACGGTGCGGCCATTCGCTATCTCAAGGATTGTCAGGCAGTGAAGGATAGGAAGACGGTGCGGCCATTCGCTATCTCAAGGATTGTCAGGCAGTGAAGGATAGGAAGACGGTGCGGCCATTCGCTATCTCAAGGATTGTCAGGCAGTGAAGGATAGGAAGACGGTGCAGCTGTTTTCTATCTCAAGGATTGTCAAGAAGGGAAGAAGCGGGTTGCTTATGTCCAGACTTTGTATTGGTGATAATACATAGTGGATTTGCTCCTTGGAGTAAAGGAGAACAGTGGATGTAAGCTGCGTTGGCCGAACCACTTAAATTCCTCTCTTGCACTTTACTTTACTATTATTATTATTATTGTGCAACTAACCCCACAATTCTTATTCACACGAGCACACAATTTACAAAACGCTACAATCATATTTTACGCAAGCTTGAGACTTCCGCTGTAAGGAAATTTATTTTCTTAATTCTTTTCAGCTCACTTTGAGTTAGTATCGAAAATTTGATAAAAGTCTATTCAACCCCCCCCCCCCTTCTAGACTTTATAGCTTGCTCATCCAGGACCAACACTAAAGGCTACACAGGTATGAATTGAAGTGATTGAACATGTACAGCACATCCCCTAACTAGATTTCCAACATTTATGTATCGGTCCTAGGGGTGTAAATGAGCCGAGCGGTTCGCTCGCCGCTCGGCTCGAGCTCGAGCTCTAATGTCTTAGGCTCGTGGCTTGTCAAGTTGTTCGCGAGCCATATATATATATATATATATATATATGTTGGTTTTATGACTTTTTGGGTAGTCAAAGGCAGGCCAACACTACCTGTTTGGAATAGCGAAAATATAGGAAATATATAGGAAAATATAACGAGAGAATATAGGTATTATGTTGTTCAGAATTGCTTGTCCCTTAGTCCGTGTATGGAGGGTTTATTTATACATATTTTGGGCCTAAAGCCCTGCAAGGAATAAGAATCCTGGACCGCCTCCTATTGGGAGTCCAGGTTACATTATAACTAATAAGCCCTAATCTTGCTAATATTACAAGTGCTAAGTCCAATCCTTATCGAACTGTTCTGTAGCTTTGTGTTGAGGGTCCTTCTTGGGCTTTCTTGATCCAATTGCTCTCTTGGGCCGGTCCATGTAGGCATGTAGCCCAGGCCTAATGTATTATCCATCACTATATAAAATTATAGTTTATTTTTAATTGAAACATGAATTTAAAATCAAACAAGTTAAATTTGAGTTCAAAATCGAACTCGAACTTGAGTTCAACCCTGATCTCGAGCTCGAACAATTGAGCTGCTCGAGCGGAACTCGAGCAGCTCGAAAATTGGCGAGCTCGAGCATCAATTCTCGAGCTCGAACTCGAACTCGAGCCCAACCTTCCTTAACGAGCTCGAGCTCGAGCCACCCTTTGCTCGAGTTCGGATCGGCTCGTTTACATCCCTATTCGGTCCCATGGGTGGTCCTATGGACGGAACTCCCACCATGCATGTATTGCCTACAAATTCAATAATTAAGCATTTCAATTAGTTATAATCATCAATTTTTTAGTAGTCGTACTACAAAAATAATAAGATCAATTAGTTATAATCATCAATTTTTTAGTAGTCGTACTACAAATAATAATAAGATTAATTAAAACACATAAGTTAAAAATCCGGATATAGTCTAAGGCTTATAATCTGATGACATGCATATATGACCTCAACCCCTTTTGTCCCTTCATGGCTTCATCGTGTGAACAAGGCCCTTGATAAACCTGTTTGGAATATTCTTGTGTACGGCGCACTAAACCAGCCCTTGTTAAACTTGTTTGGAAGACTCTTGTGTACGACTCACCAAATTAAACGTCCAAACCTTTTCACAAGAGTAGTTTAGGAAGAAAGAGAAGTAATTAATAATGTTTAAACGTTACTTATCAGACCCTATATCTTCGTCAAGATTTTGTGATCTAGTGGCATCAAGTTCACTTTCTTATAGGAGGTTGTGTGTTTCAGTCTCAGTGTAGACGATATTGTCTCTTCGTGCTTCAATAGATTAAGAAAGTAATTATAAACAGATACTGCATTATAATAGAGTTAATAGTGCCAAAAAAAATCAGACCCTATCTTCGCCGGTTGTTATAACGTGAACCATGCTCCAAAAACAACGCCGTTTTGTGAAGATTTAGAGAGAGGAATATCAAAGATGAAGAAAGAAATCTGTATTGTTATTGAATCAGAAAGGGAACAGAAAGGTTTATATACACGGTTAGAAGATGAAAGCTTAACAACTAACAATGGAAACAGCTTTCTAACTGATTCTAACAACCCTTCCTAACTGACATAGTAGTCTTGACTGGCTACTCTTGATACGTTTCTTTAAGTAAAGAAACGACAGCCGTTATATTTTAACAAATCTCGTAGTTTTTGTGTGTTCATAACAAAAGGAAATTACAATATATCTAAAATGAAACTGTGTCACATATTGTGTTTATATTCTCAAATTAAACTGTAATTGAATTGAAATGGTACTTTATTTGTGTTGAAATGAAACTGCAGTATGTAAATGAAACTGAATAGCATGTCTCACATATTGAGGGTATATTGTCAAATAGAAGTATAGTTGAATAAAAATGATACTTTACTTTTGCTGAAATGAAACTACAATATGTATTATAAAAAAAATTAAAAAAAAAAAAAACGGAATAACATGTCTCACATTCTCACATATTGAGTGTATATTGTCAAATGAAACTGTAGTTATATCGAAATGATACTGTAGTTGTGTTGTAATGAAACTACAGTATATATAAAATGAAACTGAATAACAGTTTCACATATTTGAGTGTATATTGTCCGATGAAACCATAGTTGAATTAGAATTATAATTTAGTGGTGTTATAATAAGACTACAGTGTGTAAAAAATGAAATTCAATAACATGTCTCACTGTAATAAGACTATTGTATGTATAATGTCAAATGAAACTGTATTTGAAACAAAATGAAATTGTAATTGTGCTGAAATGACACTATAATGTATATATAAAATGAAACTGAATATGTTATACAAGTAGAGCTAATTACGCGGAACGGGTGCCGTTTAAAGAAACGGCACCGTTTTAATAGTAATATTTGCTGGGTTACACATGACAAGGCTATATTAAATTTTGGTCCAAGGCGATCTCCAAAGGGGTCGGCAAACGGCAATTTGGTGTAGCTTTTGGCGCCGATTTTGCTCCAAGGATGTCGCCATATTCTACACCATTTTGGTGTTGTCTAGCATCACCAAATTTGGTGATGTACTGTAGATTGACACCAAAATGGTGTAAAACTTTTATATTTCATTTTTGCCCTTTGTTTTTGTATTAATTCCTTTTGTATCCTTATTTTGTTTTTATTGAGTAGAAAAGATAGGTCAAAGATGTTGATAAATAAAAGAAGATAGTAATGAATGTAATCATAATAATGAATAAATATGTAAGTAGATAATAGTGAGAATGTAGTTACAATGATATTTAGCCAAATAGATAATAGATGATCATGTTCTTCCATTTAGAAAACAGTTTTTAAAAATTCTTGAGTTTTCTAAAAAACTGAAAAATGTTTCTAGTTTTCAAAATGAAAAAATTGTGCTAGTAAATGTGTTTTCTATTTCTCATTATCCAATTCTTCAATTTTTTTACAAACTGATAAAATTTTACAGTTAGTAAACATGACATAGTGTCTAATTTATGGGTATTAAACTTTGAAATTTTGAACATATAAATGGTTAAAGCTGTTAATCGTGAAACAAGAAAAAAACAACAATTTTGATAAAAAAATGTATCGTTTTGAACCAAGGTCCACCTTATAAGGGAGACAGATCCACTATATAATTGCGATTCTTAAGTGGCTGAGAATCATATTTCACCCACTAGCTGACCTCTTTTGTGGTGTAAGGGATTTTGTTTTTTTTTTTTTAATTATTTTTTGGGATGAGGGCCCGTACTAATTGGAGTTTATTTATATTTAATGGGTCAATTAGTTTCATAGCAGTTGGCCCGTACTAATTGGAGTTTATTTATATTTAATAGGTCAATCTCTTTTGAATCTAATCCCATATCTTCCGATCATTATACTATGGACCACCGACATAAAATATAATTTAATAATATATTAAAAGTTCATTTTTAATGCATTTAATGTTCATTATTTGATATACAACCAAATAATGAGCATTCAGTATATAAATAATGAATCTTAAATATATTAAAATTGAATATTTATTCATGGTCTACAATATAATTTGCTCATATATATAATACTAGTTATCACACGCGTTTTTTAAAATTAGACCAATGTATATTTTTAAATTAATGTTCTTTAATTGGTTAAAGTATTCGTATAATAATGAGAGAGAAAAATGCTAAAATCTGTAATACTACAAATTTTGTAGTTCAAATGATAATAGGGAGTAAGGAGTAACTAAAGTGCGTAGATTATGGAGGAATATAATGACAAGCACAAAATAAGATACAAGGATACAAGTATGGTTGTACAAGAGAATGAATCATAATGCATAGGAAGAAGTATTATATTATTTATATATTAATTATGCAGTAAAGATTTTATTTATATATATATATATATATATATATATATATATATATATATATATATATATATATATATATACACACACACACACTAAACACGCAATGTGAGTACTTATAATGCTATTTTTATTAGTATATGTATGTATATATATATATATATATATATATATATATATATATATATATATATATATAACGATATTGAAGTTATATTAAATAATGACTATACCATGATTGATTTTTTTTTTTTAAATGGCTCTAATCATTTTGATTACAAATAATGTTTTAGAATAATTATCATGATAAGAGATTTACCATCATACTTTTAGAATGTTTTGTCAATGGTGTGTTGCGTAATAAGTTAGGTTTAAATGCCTTACTCTATTACTTTTATTAAATTAAATAAATTTGTAGCTACAATAAAAAAATAATATATATGCATTTCTTTAATTTAGAGTTCCATGTTTACAATACCTTTATTCAAAAAATAATAATTATTCATATCAAGATTTTTTTTTTTTTGAAAAGAGATATAATTCCATTAGTTATATTGTCTTTATTTTCTACAATAAAAAATTATTCATTATCAAAAAAATAAATTTTTTATTATAAAAAATAAAGACAAATATAACTAATGGAATTATATCTTCTTCCTTTTTTAAAATTTTTTTTGATAATGAATATTTTTTTTTTTTTGAATAAAGGTATTGTAAACATCGAATTCTAAATTAAAGAAATGCATATGTATTTTTTTTTTTTTGTTGTAGCTATGAATTAATTTATTATAATTTAATAAATGTCATAGAGTAGGATACTTACTTTTCAATAATATACTCTAATATATTCGTAGTATATGTTTAACCATTATGCCAACTCTCATTGGATGGGGTTCGAACCTAAGTCCTTTCTTATAAAAATTATTAATGGGTAAGTTAAAAGTTAACGGAATATTCCGTTACTAAAGTTTATATTAACGGAATTTGAGTTATTTAAGGTAACAAAATAATATCATAGAGGATAAAGAGGGAAAATCATAAAAAATTATTAAAGTCAAATGAACCATTCGATTAAGTAAATAATTACCACCAACATTTTTTTTCTTTTCGTTAGAGCACTAATTTTATTAGTTCTTATTAATATTAGTTCTTATTATTAGATAAATGTAGATTGTAGATATCGGCAAATTATTGCATGGACCATGGTCCACACAGCTGTGTCGACCAAAAATAAAAAGTACATTATTTTTATACGGAAGGTACATTATTTTTGTACATTATTTGACAGTATATATCAAATAATGTACCTACAGTATAAAAATAATGTACCTTCAATACAAAAATAATGTATTTTTTATTTTGGTCCACACAGTTGTGTGGAGTGTGGACCATGGTCCATGCAATAATGATTGGTAGATATCTACTTCTGTTTACTGGATTAGTTTTGGGCTAGCACACACGGGGGCCTTTATTCTAGTCCCATCCGGCCCATCTCAGTTCGTTTCGAGTTTCGACCCATAAAAATGACCAAAAAGAACTGGAAGGATTTTGAAAAGAATTGCGAGACAATATGTAAACTAATGACATTTATTTTTTGTTCATAACTTTAAAATATATAATTACATACTTTATTATTTAATTATATAAACATATAATGTTTGTAAATAGTTTATCTATATAAATATATAATTAAACATGATAAAATCATTGAGTTTTAGTACAATGCTTGGTTTTGATAAGAATATAATGGATTAACTATAAAGTATTACAATGTAGCATTTGTGTATACATACTTTTTCAATTGTCGCTTGATCACAAGATCTTTGGCAATTAAAAAAATACAAATTAGTGTTTAAACATGTGACGCCCATGTTAAATAAAAGCAACATATACTTCACATTTTATAATATTATAAGATAGGTAGTAGGGAATATGATTTCATTTTTACAAACAATAAAATAAAAATTTCAAAATAAATAAACTAATAGGATAATTATAATATTACATTTTAGTTTCATGGCACTAGAGATTCCCTATCTTATGAACTCGACCTCAAATTTTTTTCTCATTTATTTAATTATATTATAACAACTTATCTTAATATATAATATATAATTAAATATATCATCATCATCATTATTATTATTGTTGTTGTTATTGTTATATTAATTAGAATATCGAAGTTTACATAGAAAAGCTCTTGAAATTACATCTACTTTAATTTGCAATCTATCTTATGAATTTTCTTGGGCAATAATGTACAAGTATTTAAAGAATATCCTGGCATTTATCTCCAAAAATAATTCCGTGGACTTGAGTCCACCTTGTCAAAATGCACAATTTACATATTGAATGTTCACAACTGATCTTATGTATTGATTGTTCAGAACTAAATGTTCACATTTTACATACTGAATGTAAATTAAACAATTAGAATTGTGAACAATCAATATGTAAATTGTGACGGGTCCACCTTACAAGGTGGACCCAGGTCCATAGTATAACTATTGATTTATCTTCTCGACGTGTTTCAAGTGGTGGTGAACCCCTTAAGTTTGGAATCCAAATTTAAGAAGTCTAAGATAAAATACTCATCATTCCTCACACAAAATACGTACATGTCTATACATATATGAAAATCTTATAATGTTGTACATAGAACACACATGGAAGTATTATAGGTCTCAAACTTTAATTGTTGTGACCTATACCTAGGAGAGTACATATATGCATAAAAATAATTAAATAGAATTAGCACGCCACCACTATGGGTGGTGGTGGTGGAGCTGCCGGCAGCTTAAAACACAAAACTGAAAAGAAAAAGCATAAGTGACACAGCATATATAAGCACACTACTAAGCTGCTCAATAATTTAAGGAGAAATTGAGATGTACATGTGCATATACATTCATATGAGATATGCTATGTTGCTTCTTACTTTCTTAGTGTTTAAAATAATATAAAGAAAATGCTAAGAAGTCATCATCACTTGGAGCACTACTAGTGATGTACGTAGCATTAAGTTCTCTTTCATTATCTTTTGAGTGATCGAGGGAAATCCACATTCATCACTCAACTCGAAGGTAAACTTCAACTTGAAATCCTAGCTAGCCGATAAAGAATTACAAAGAGATGAATCAACTTAGGAGGCTAACAGACTGCTCTAGTTGGAAGTCAAATTTGAAACATTTTGGTTACTAAGTTAACAATCTGACCAATTTAGTTGTTGTTGCTGCTGATGCTCATCAAAACTGAGAAAATGTTTTCATTTAAAATTGAGAACTAGAGTGCATTAGCTCATTTCAATTATTTTAATTTTATATAAAAAAAAGTAATCTTCTTTAAAAAAAAAAAGTAATCTTAAAAATTAATTGTCAATAATACTTGCTTTGCTTAAAAAAAAAAAGTAATCTTATTTTTTTTATATTAAAATCATTACTTAACATTTGTTTTCTAACGCGACATTAGTAAATTGGTATCCCTATCCCCGAAGACGAGGCAAGGGAGGATTAAATCCGGCCCTTTCCATGTTCGAGTGGGGATTAGGGATTCCTATGAAGTTGAAAAGTAGAAAATGTCATTTTAATTGCAGGGATGTGGATAGTTTTGTAATATGAAATTTGATTACCCATTTGTTGCAAGCAGTGGAAAAATGAGTTTTTCAACAACCAAAAGAAATTGGGTAGAATTATGGACATATTTAAGCAAGGTAAATTTGCGGAGAGTATAAGTTAGGGTTTATGGTTGTCCATCCCAAGAAGACCAATGAAACTCTATGTTTAATTGTTCCCTACGATTTTGTGGGTCAAAGACAGCAGTCGAAGAAAGACAAATATATGCATGTAAAATAGTAAAAAAAAAATGACTTTGATTATATTTGAATGGAAATGTCATCGGAAATAATTGGGGTGTTTGGTAAATAGTTGTTAGATTATTGAGTTAGAGAGTTTGACTAGTTGATAGCATTAGCTGATCGTAGAAAAATGTTTGGCAAATTAATTGTTAGTTGATAGTTGATTACATGCAAAATGACTTTCTCAAATGCTGATCGGAAAAGCTACTTTGAACAGTTTTTTTAAATTTTAGCATTTTGAATTGGAACAATAAGCTGTTACGAAAAGCTACTTAATCAAACACTCATATTAATTGTTTAACTAAGTCAAAGAGCTAATAGTAATCAAATAAATTAAAATTGATTAATAATTTAACTATGTTATCAAACAGGAGTGTAACCTATATTATTGGATCAAAAGCACAATAAATTGATTATTTCAATCACTAAAAATAAATAATACAGTAGTTTTGTTATTCGTGATGTCTTATAAAAGTGGGTTTGACTTAGTATCTATGGCTTAATTAGCTTTTTGTCCACCCCTTTCACTTCAATGCTTTTGTTTCTTGTAGTGCATTGATCTTAGGGTTTTTTTTAGGTCACAAAAATTAAGAAACACTATATATATATATAGGATATTCTACCTTGAAAAGACTGATCCTTGCAGAATAAGTAGAAGAGTTTGCAGGGATCCAAGAAGGATCCATTTATATTCCTATTGCTTTTGAAGGAATAATTCTTTTGTTATCCCAACAATGGAACTTTTAGTGGATGGTGCACCATAAAAAAGGTTTCAAGTTCACCATGCATGCCAGCTGTATATACTGACAAAGCCTGAATAGCCATGGCTTTTTACCAAAAAGTTAATAAAAAATGAAAAAAAAAAGTGAACATTATTCTTATTAATTACTGCGATCTTCTGATTTTCACACAATTCACCATGAAGTAGTGATCCCTAGGATGATCCCGGCTGGCTTAGACTTGCTGTAAAGATCAGAAAACATCTGCACATAGGGTTGTATTCTTTATTTTACCCACTTCACCACTTGCATTTAACTTCAAGTACAATACAGCTCACATGTATGTATTCGCTTCGGAAAATATGATGTGTAATCTCATTTTTTATTTTCAATTTGTATTCTTATCCACAAAATCTTGATATAGACACTTATATTGTGACGCACATGAAAAAAAGTAACTTATCAGTATCCGTCACAGAGAGTAAAATTTAGAGGGTAAGATTTGGGAGTCCATGTAATAGAATCAGTTCGTTACAACATTTGCATGATGAGTTTGAACTCTTCATATATAAATGACTCAAACTCCTTTCATTTAAATCAACATTTTTTTATTAAGGTAACTCGATCAATTTTAAATTATTAAACCCCTAAAAGGGGAAATTACACTCTTCGTTCTTAAGTTATAGGGTAATTGTAGAATTCGTCTCTAAGTATTAGTCATACTCACTTTTTGTCCCTAAGGTATCATTGACGTTGCACTTTTTATCCTTTTACTAATAAAACATTAGTGTCGAAATTTGCAATTTGAGTATAACTCAGGTACGAAAAGTGAGCACGAAAAGACAAAAAGTGCAACACCAATGATAACTTAGGGACAAAAAATGAGCATGACCAACATTGTACTCAGGTACGAATTCTACCATTACCTTATAACTTAGGGACGGAAAGTGCAATTTTTCATATTTAAAATCTAATTTAATTATCAGATATTGATGGTGTCTTATCAAAGTACTATGTAGCGTGTAGTGGTGACACCTCTATTACCATTCTAAATGGGTGGTCACAAGATTGAATTCTGGTAGTGGGCATTGATTTTTTGGAATATAAAATATTGAGAAAGTATAATACAGATACTATATATCTTGTAAAGAATCATGATTGTTTTATCAAATTATTTAAAACCTAATTTAATTATCATATATTGATGGTGTCTTATCAAAGTATTTAAGAAAATTGTCCTTGCTTGGAAACTAAATTAAAGAATTATTTGTAGGATGATAGTGCATGTGTTAAATAAAGAAATTTCCCCATGTGAAAGTGAAAGTGGCACTAGGCACTAGCACTTGTCCCATTAAACCCTAAATAATCAAATTATATTTGAGAACAAATATTTTGGTTATTTAATTGCAATAAAGTGTATATCTATTCTTTTTGTATTTCTCTATACGTGCACAAACACGACTCCATTATATATATTTGATAAGACCATCAGCTTTCTCAGTCCTGTGGGCGTAGTAGAACCAGCTAGCTAGCTAGTTTAAGTCATCTAATATTTTAGGCCTAATTGATTGGTAATGCATGCATGCTTAATCATAAAATTTTACCAAATAAGATTAGCTTGTGATATGGAGTATTGCGTATGTACTAGGTTAGCCTAATAGGCCACATATAATAAACAAAGTCGGAAATTCTAATGATGCAGTCAATATAACGGATAGTAGTGAAGGCGTAATTTTATTTCTAAATACTTGTTTAGTATTTAGTATCACATTTTAATGGTATGATGCTGAAATCGACCCTTCAAGTATTTATCAACAATAGAAATTAAAATATTTAAATATGGTAATCTTATAAATATTTAAAAGAAATGAATCCGTCAACAACATTTCCCTCATATCACATGCTTACAAACAAAATAAGACAATTATAAAAATAAATTTAAAGTGTATAACCATTTAGGGATATGAAGGTTAATTGAGACATATCATGTAATTTATCTTGTCCACCAATTTTCAGGGCATAAGCTACGCCCATCAGTGGGTGGCTCAAACCCACTCCTATCATCCATGTGAGAGTGTAAATCGGGACACCGGGTGCCACTAAACCACAACGTCTTTGGCAACTGTACTGTTGACTCTTTGTGCTTCAGTAAGTTGAGAAAGTAGCTATGAACAGATACTATACATTGTAACAGAGTCATAAGTACTCAAAAAAAGTTTTGGATTCAAACCTATAAACACAAAATTCAAGCAATTAATAATCTATTAAATGTTTTCAAAAAAAATAATCTATTAAATAAACTAGTAATAAAAGCAAATTGGTTAAAGATGCTTTTCATTTGTCTTTAATCGAATAAATTAAAGGTAAACTCACATTAAACAACACTTTCAAAAGATGATGGATGGCTCTTTGTCTTGTAGATTTGTAGCCTAGGCCACTACACGATTTAAAAATAAAAAAGTTTTCAATAAATGTAAATCACGCAATGTCAAAGTCTTACGTTGAACTTTGCAAGAAACTGAAGTACATTAATTATGTACTATGGAGATTCGGAGAATTTGAGGCAATTTACAACATTCAGATTGCTAGTGTCTATATACCCGCCAATATAATAATCCTAGCATTAGTAAAAATATGTTAATGCTTTAATTTTAAACAAGGTAGAAAATGTTTGAGTGAAGATTGAAAAATGGAAAAGCATTTTCAAAATTTCTTAACTTTTTAAAGAAAAATTGAATTTAAAAACATTTTTAAATTATTTCTTAAGTTAAAAAACATGAATCGTATACCCGGCCTTCAATAATTTTTTTTATTCGTACAACACTTGTATCTCTACCTTTATGAAACTAATGAGGACTCAATCAGGATTGTGCCAATTAAGTTTGAGTCTATTTTGGAGAATGTCTACCTGGTTGGCCCACCATTTTTTAACAAGACACACGCACAAGTATCGATCGCCCGACCTTATAATTGTTTTAGCAAATTGCTTACCAACTGCGCTTGATATTACTTTTGATAAAATGGAATATACAATAAAATAAAGGTAGTAATGTGAAAGTGTAAGGTAAAACATTGAGTCTGAAATCTTATAATTTAATGTTTCGTTGGCAAGATGCTGGCTTCAGCTCTCTGAGCCGCATTTTAAACCTTTGACCTACTTAGAGTTCAACAAGAACTCTTATGCTTTTATACATTGGGCATTTTCATTGTTGGTTACTTTTATTTTTGGTCTTTAGACATCTTGTAAAAGAAAAATTATAATTAATTAGAACCAAGTGATTTAATTGGTTAGACCAATATGAGAAAAAGACATGATAGAGCCACTTCATCACTAATAATTAATGAACATTTTTTATATGATCGAATAAGAAATTCAACACATATATGTAATAATGGATAAAGGACATGGCGGCAGAAGCACTTCATCCTTAAAAATTCAGGATGGTACTTTAATTAGCTCACATTTTAAGGTCCAAAATTAAAGACCAATGCTAAACTCTAGAGATTAGCCTATCATCCTAGCCACCTAGGTTGCACCAAATACATACAACCTAATTAAGTTTTATTTACAATATTATTTGCTTCACCGCTTTTGCTGATGATTTTTTTTGTTTCATCTTCCGGTGGGTTCGAATTCCCGATCTCCGGCGAGTCCTGGGACGTGCCGCTGATCGCAACCGCCGCGTAACCACCCTCGTCTTCCGCCACCGGATTCACAGTTCCACGGTGGAGCAGCTGTAGCTCCGGCGCCGGCGCCGGCGCCGAGGAGTTGTTATCGGCCTTTCCGGGTTTCTTGAAACGCGCTTTGACGGAGAGCTCTTCGGTGGATTCGGAGATTTTATCGACGCAGGCGGCGATGTCGGTGAGAATGGACGCCACGGCGAGAACCGGGATGATCGAGAAGAGGTCGGCGCCGGCGCCGGCGCCGGCACCGGCGGCCGGAGATGCCTGAAGCGCCGCCCGGAGGTCGGCTATGGCGGCTTTTGAGGTTTGGAGATGGGTTTGGATCGCCGGCGATGGATGGGTCATGGTTTTGAGGGTTGATGAGAGCTCTCTTAATGCTTTGGTGGACTCTGAACACATGGCCATGCATGGCTCTTTGATTGTCTTCACAAACTCTATTGGTGCCTGCGGGCATTAACCATTAATTAAGTAATTAATTAATTTGGGCATGCTTCATTGTTCCCTAATTCTCACTTTAATTAAACTAATTAATTACCTGGTTTTCAGAGGTTAAGTATGCAGAAAGTGCATGAATATGGGACGCACATTCCCTAGCAAGATCTCCCACTTTCAAGTATTGCTTCCATGGGTGACGAAATCTAAACTCTCCATGACCAATCTCCCACCATGCAAATGTTGCCTACAAATTATAAATCAACTTCAGTCATTACTCAATGGTGTATACAGGGTAAATCCAGCCTTTCTATATTGTAAGGTAAATTAACTGATTCACTCAAACCAGAAAAATCAATAAATTACTCCAGGTCAGAGTAAACTTGTAAGCTTATGGTTACCAAATCAACAGTTAGACCAACTTAATTACGTTGCGCAGGACATACTCACCAAAGATTCCTCTGAGGTCTTAGAATTAAGGACACTTTTATAGTGTTGATGATCATATGCCTTGTCATCACCCTTGGCCACCACCCCACTTTCGTCATCTTCATCCGGAAAGCAAAAATATGCATTCCCAAAACCTGAGAATTGTACATAAATAATTATAATTAAGTCAGATATTACAGTGTAACAGAGTCAGTAGTACTAAAAAAAAGGTCAAAAGGGTCAATCAGGAAAAGAAAAAGAAATTAAATATATTTATGAGTGGGTGTTCCACTAACAACTAACCTTCCAATGACTTTGCAAGCTTCTCTATGTTACCGGCAATCAGGTTTTGTAGATCCTCTCCGGCCCACGCCGGGCAAACAAGAATGGAAATGATTATGCAGGTGGCGCCGCCGATGACCACCGTTAACAGCCGCTGATAACTCATCACCATGATCTTCTCCGCCCGGTAACCGGAAACCGCCACCATGCTAAAGGTCAGGATAAATATCACCATCCCATAGTCATACTTCTTTTTTATTCTAGGGAAAAATCTTGTGAAAGTTGTCAACGCAGCTGCACACACAATTATAAATTATTAGTCCGACTAAGCTGAAATCACCTAAGTTAAAAATAAAATGATAAGTTTGATTTTCGCGTGGGCGTGCATAACAGGTGCGCTTCAATATAAACTCAACATTAAAGGTTTTTTTTTTTTTTTTTGAGTTATTAATTTAATTAATTTTTTTATTTTGTATTTTTAAATGGGCTAAATTTACTTTTAAAAAGACTGAAATGCCCTCGTGGTGATGAAACCTTTATTATACCTAGAATGAAAACTACTACGCCAATGACCATAGCTTGTTCGTCTCGGCCAGAAAGTTGAGCCAAGTAGACAACTCCAAAGCCCAGAGAAGCAGCTGAGAATGTAGCAAAACCTCTGTTTAAGCTTTTGGAAAGAGTTCCACCTAAGAATGGAAGAAAAAACTGTTTAAAGAATTGAACTCGTAATTTTCATGAAACAATAATTCAAGAAAAAATTCAAGAATGAAGCTCACCAACAGTGAATTCAAAGACAACCACGACAGTCAAGACAGCCCAGATTCCCGACTGTCCAAACCCGTCATAGAGAGGGTTGTAGTAGTAGAACAAGGAATTGAGGGTGAGAGCTAATCCCACTTTTCCACAATGCATCACTTTCCTTGGATCATCTTTCCCAATCTTGCTTGCATTCTTGGCTACCCCCACCACCTTATCCTTCACTATCCCCGGGATAGCCTTAAACCCGGGTTTAGCACCACTTGCAGACAATGAATCAACCGCCGCCATTGATGAATTGAAGAAGAAATGAAGAACTCAATCAGATCAGATCAGAGAGAGGATGAGGGAGAAGGGCAGATCAGAGTTGCATGCATCTGAGTGGAATTCTGGTGGAATTTATAGGGTGGAGAAAATGGATGCTTTAGTTAGAGTTGTGGGCCGCATTCATTTCTAGTGTTTAATATTCTTTCAAAAAAATATTACTGAAAATCATAGTACGTCAAGCTTTTGTCTGATGTTGCTGACTGGCTTTTCAACTCCGATCTGGATGCATCATATATATTTTAATTTTAATTATGATGAAATTAAATGAAAATAAATAAATAAATCTTTTTAGGGAATGCAATGTTTATGTTTTTTATTACTCTCTCTGTCCCATTTGGCGTGTATGATTCGGTTAACGAGACTTGTCTGAAGTTATTTTTAATCTAATTTTTTATAATATTAAGTTTAGTATCAGTATACAAAATTTATATATTTAGAAATTACACTAAAAGTACTATTATTACACACAAAAAATTAAATTTAAAAATAAGTCAAAAATACTACAGAAAATAAACAAAGAAGAAATAGTTGATTTGACCAATGAATATTAAGTAGGAAAGATAAAATGAGACAGATGGTGTATTATTATTATTTTGGGTGACAAGTGAAACTCACAATCACTATCTGAGCGTGTCAACCCCGGCCCGCCTTATGACCTTAGCCGGCAGAGGACCACAAGGAGATAAATCAGCTTAGATTGTCCATAGTTGACTAACTCAAACCAAAAAGACTAGGATTTGAACTCGTGACCTTGTAATTACAAGCTAAGTGTGTATCTTTAGACATCTTGACTCGGGTTATTTGTATGTTTTCTTTTGATGGGTTGCTGACAGTAAGAAATTAAAAGCCTAATTCTATAAACCATAATGGTATATATATATATATAAATATATATATATATATATATATATATATATATATATATATATATATATATATATATATATATATATATATCTCTTAAAAGTGTAAGTATAATGCTGCACTGTACTCCACTCAATGGCTTTATATGTTTTCAGACACACAATGAAATAAAATTACCTACTTATAGCTTCGACTAACCTAAAAATAAACTAAGCACATCTCATAAAGATAATGCTCAATTTGATTTGTTTAAGACCCTAATAAGTCAGTGTGCATATACTCTACATATGCCTAATATTAGCATTTGTCTACCCTCTTATAAAATAAAATTGTAGTTAAGGCAGGTGCTATATATAAGCGCACTATAGGTTGAGAAAATAACATAAAATGGCAATTTTAGTAGCTATTTTGTGGTACATTATATATGGGGTCCACTTTCAATTTGGATCGGGTCAAAGTGGATTCTGGTTCTTCGTAGTTAGACAAAGAGATTGAAATATTGTACGCACAAACGGATAATGAGTGAATAAGTAATTGGTTCTCAAAGTTGATCCATTTAAGTTGGAAAAATGATAGGAAAGACTTTAAAGTAAGCTTTTGTCCCACATTTGGTTGGGGAAGTAGGTTTGCATCACTATTTATACAAGAGCCTTTCTAAGGTTTATTGAATTGTATACTATTTTGAATGAGAGGTGACAGAGGAGTGAGACGGGGAATAAAAATTCAAAAAATATCTTCCGACTAGAAATTTAGGAAGACATTTCCCGTCAAAAAGAATATTTTTCTTTTCACTTTATTTTATTTGAATATCTAACCACGAAAAAACATGAAAAATGATTTCCGAAAATCAATTTTTGAGTATTCAAACTGACCATAAATTGAAAAACATTTTTTCCAATTTTCTAAACATTCTAAATAATGAAGAATAATTTAGAGATATAAATGTGATTTATATTTTTAAATTACATTGACAAATACGGATCGTATTTGGTATTCCTTTGGACAAAATGGAATATGCCATTTATTTTCTTTCATTAAATATGGTAGTGCAAAAGAAGCAAATCTAAAAAGTTGAAAAAAAAAGTTAATGGCAAAGGTCAAAGGCACAAAGCTACCTAGTTAGTTGTACGTTGAATGTACGGTCTTGTCGTCACCTGAGTAATGACAAAGCAGCCTACTTGAACATTAAATTCTACGTTTTTAATCCCACCTCAACAGGAGAAGTAAAAATAACAAGGAAAATATCATCATTCTATTATTATATATACTAGTATTGCACCCGTGCGATGCACGGCCTTTAGTATTTGTTGATTTTGAGCGATAATAATTGTGTAATAAATTGGAAAATAAAAAAGGAAAATAACATATTATACTACTCGCTGAAAAAGATTATGGCTTCATTATATATTGAAAGGAAAATAGAATTACAAATTATTGAAAATTTCATTGTAAACCACATTTTGTGTATAGTTGACTAAGCCCTTGGTTTCATCAGCAATTAAGACTTTAAGTCCATCTGGATTACTAACACGGGAAACTGCAACATACAACTGACCATGGTTGAATACTGGTTTCTTCAATAGTAAACCTACTACTGACAATGTTTGTCCCTGACTTTTGTTTATTGTCATAGCATAGGACAACATGACCGGGAACTGCTTCCTTTGAAATTTGAACGGAAGTCTTGGGTCTGACGGAGTCAAAGATAGTCGGGGTATCAATACATTTGTCCCATAATGTGTGCCACATAATATCTTGGCTTCAATCACATGGTTACCCAACTTGGTGACAATCAACCGCGTTCCATTACAAAGACCAATCGAATGGTCGATATTCCTCAACAACATTATTGGCGATCCAACCTTTAATTCTAAGGAATGGTTTGGTACACCAGAACACTTTAAACTGTTTAAAAATTCAGTAGTGTGCACTTCGGCCAACATATTGTCATTAGTATCCGCTTTGCAAACAGAATCACAACTTAGATAAGTCTTTGATGATGATTGATTTAAATTGTTCATGTATTGATTGACTTGATCCACAACATCTAATGTTGGTGCCAAAATAGCTCTACTCTTCAACTGTTCAGGATCTATAACACCAGTACCAAATGTCGGAAATGTTTCGTCAACAATTTGTTTAATAGGATCTCCTCTGCTTTGCAATAGAAACTGTGAGGGAATATTGATATTGCAATCATCCTCGGTATTACCACCAAGCTTTCCATCACCTAAGTCAGCAATCCATTTTGCAAATGTATCTAATTTCTCTATCTCGCATTCAGCCGTAACACTGCGCAGTCTCAGATTCTTTGTAAGACGCAGGACTTGACAATTAGTCCAAAGATAAGAAGAATTTATACTGGCTTGCACAATGTCCTGTCTTGTCCCTTTTGGAATAACTGGTAGTATCTGCCTGAAATCACCACCTAAAACCACTGTTTTACCACCAAAGGTCTTGTTACAGCTTAAAGAATCCGAGAACCTGAGGATGTCTCTCATTGTTTTATCTAATGCTTCAAAACAATGTTTGTGCATCATAGGGGCTTCATCCCAAATTATTAGCTTTGCTTTGATGATGAGTTCAGCTAATGGACTACCTTGTTTGATGTTGCATGTCGAGTCCTCATTTATAGAAATAGGTATTGCAAATCTTGAATGAGCAGTCCGACCACCTGGTAGCAATAGTGAAGCTATACCACTGGATGCAACATTCAGTACAATCTCTCCCCTTGAGCGTAAAGCAGCTGATAGTGTCTTCCATAGATATGTTTTCCCCGTGCCACCATATCCATAGACAAAGAAGAGCCCACCTTTATTGGTATCCACATCATACATGACTTTATTGTATATCAGTAACTGCTCATCAGTTAAGTTTCCCACCAAAAGGTCGTGTTCTTCCTTTAACAGTTGCCGATGATATGAGAGTTCTTCATATATGAGAGGATTCACCAATAAACTATTACTTGGTCCATCAGGTATAGGCATTGGTGGATAATCTTGTAATGACTTGTTGCAAGAAGTCAATAATTTTTCAATCTCTGTCAATGCATAGTTCTTCTTCTGTGTATCTGTAAGAACTACATCTGTTGAAAAGAAATGATGTAATGGAATTAAGTATTACTTTTGAGGGTAATTTGGTAATGTATAAGAGTAACATACACGTGTGTATGTGTACATATATAGAATGATATATATATATATATATATATATATATATATATATATATATATATATATACACGTACCTGGGACTCCTAAAGTTCTTCTAGCTTGGTATTCTGCATCTTCTGCTAAATGAATCCAAACAGCTTCCCACACAATTTCTGGCTTTGACATTGAACTTGACGTCAACAATGTGACAAAAAGTTTCCTTAGAGAATAAGCAGTTGCCCATAGTGATGCCTCTAGAATAGCGTCCACATATTCTTTGTCATCCTCAATTAATCCTCTAGCATAACATGCATCTCTAAATGACATATACTGCTTTCCATCAACAAATTTGATTTCTTCAAAACTTGTAGGACCTCGGACCAAATTTAGTAAACATCTCAAATAAAATAATTCACCGCATTTTGGTGGCACATAGAAAATCCTTCCAATTGCAAAATTTCTTTGTCTAGGTTGCCATTCTCTTTTGTCTTTCTTCCACACAAATTTCCTAGGCATTTCAGCATACGTTAACTGCCTAGCTTCCTCAAATTTCAAGTTAGCGGCAAACCATGCAGTGAACATACTTTGAGACACTGTCGGACGATTAATGACACTATCCACATTATCACCATCATCGAATATAATAGATTGCTCATCTGGTAAGTGGAAACTTAAGCGTTCAACTGAAGGATTTCGGAATTGTATCTCAAAGGAAAAGATCCTCCAGGCAGCCTCACACGGTGATATATATCTACAATCATAGTACATCTTGATTTCATCAATTTCTTTCCCAGTTGATTCGTCAACTGTACTATTGTAGAACTCAGCAGTTACTCGATCATTCCCCTTGTTGACGTACTTGAATAAGTACTTAATTGATCTTGACTGATTGCACCATTCAACATTAATGTGCGCCTTGTATTTCATCAATAAGTACCTATTGTGAGGCACAACATATCTGTTGTCCAAGTTGATCCCATTCTTGTTTATTGTGCGGCCATTGTCACGCCTCCGATAAATTGGATATCCATCACGATCCAAGACTGAAGTTGTAACATATTTCTTTGGAAAGAACTTAGAACAACGACCATTTATCATGCAAGGTGAATTCTTCCTACATGAACCACAAGGACCATGCATCATGAATTCTTGAACGGCTTTGTAGTACTCAGGATCACAAATCTCATTTGGAATCTCAGCAGATATCCACATGTCTATATCTTTTGGGGTTTTAGGAGAGTCATTCTTTGTCAAGAATACCAAAATATGCGCATGCGGCAACCCCCTCTTCTGAAATTCAATAGTATAAATGACTGGAAAAAAAAATTGAAATTAGTTTCCACCAAAACGATAATATGATTAATTAGGAATTTAATTAAAATCAATTTACCTGCTGTAACAACTCCAAAAATGTTATTCTTCCGAATCTCTGAAATAAGAGCGTTTAGCTTCATTTTGAAAACTCGGCATATGATATCTGGCCTATCTTCCGCCTTTAAATTGCGTGCTTTTAAAAACCTCTCTAGCTCGGGCCACTTCGGATTACATGTAAAAGTAATAAAGAGGCTAGGATAACCCATGGCTTTGCAAATAGCCATTGCATCTTGGTAGTTTTGAATCATATATCTGGCTCCTCCGGTAAAGGTAGATGGCAAGATTATCCTCTTTCCTTGAGCAGTAGGATCTACTTCTCCATTAGTCAATGCATCAGTTAAGCGCTTATAAGATTCACACCTCAAAGATTTTTGGTGTGTCCTAATGTAGAGCAAACGGCCAGACTCTATCATGGTATAAGCATCAACAATATATTGTTGCAACAACCTCCTTGCATACAATAATGTTGATGTGTGCTCAAACCTATCTTGCAAACGGAAAGAGAAATACTCACGTGGAGATACACGATTTCTTGCGGTGGATGCCCGATCAAGAATGTCCGCAAACGGGATATCTTCTCTGTATCCATCCTCACCATATGGGTATAGCAGTGGATACTATAACGGTAGATACGCAGGATTCAATTCACTAATTCTTTGTAGATGGCCTGAATTAGTTTCCACCAAAATATCGCGCTGTCCCATATCTGGATCTATATCACCAACAATCAAAGCGGCAACTTCTTGAACTTGAGGCAAGTTATATGTCCTAGCATCTTTTGATCTCTTGCCTATCAATTTGATTTTGATCTCTGCTGTAGGATCTTTCTCAATATGCTGACTTGCATTGCGAAATGACTTCACGAATGCATTGTTTTCATCCAAAGCATCTTTAATATTTTGAACAATATCAAGATGCAATCTGTTGGTAGTATCATTGTCCCTACATAAATAACAATTCAGGAAACCATCTTAAAATAATTTGGTATATAGGAAAATATTAGGACATAAGAATACTTAAATTAAATCCTATATATAAAAATAGTTCTAAATTACCCGACTGCATTCAATCGATTGGAATCTTCATTCTTAGTGTCGTAAATATACAACTGCGCAAATTTCGGCCGTTCTCCTTGTTGTGGCAGCAAACTCCCCATTAAATGGAAGTTTTGACCATGCAATCTAAATACAGGCGGGCTTGTGCCAACATTGACTGTTCTATCAATCTTTCCTCCCATTGATGTAAAGCAAAACATATTATTATAAGACCTAATATTCTCAAGAAAATGTTTACTTCGACCATCTTGATTGAAGAACAAACCAAAAATCTGAGGAGGTGGAGTTGTAGGCCTTGGTAATTGAATTTTTCCGTGAGTACAACAAAGTGAGAACTTAGGGTTCTTAGTAGTAACTGATTTGTTGACTCGTTCTTCCAACCAAAACAGCGCTCCACAATGAGGACATATATATGTCGGATCAGCAAAATCCAAATATTCACCTATAGAAGTTGAAATAATTAGAAAATTGGATAATAATTATAAAAAAAAATTATCAAGCATACCATTTGTTAAAGATGCAAGGGATTGTTGATTTAAAACAGCATCGTCAAAATCTTCCATTAAACAACGGTTCATTGAGGATGATGCTTCTACAAATGTCGTATCTGTATATATATAGGAATGGATTTAGAATCAAAAAGCAAAATAAATTAATATGAAGACAAAGAAATTTTGAACTAAACTTTAAAGTTAATAATAAAAAAATAAAGACTGACCTTGTGTTACTTGACTTATGGGCGTGTTGGATAATAATACATTGTTAGTCAACGTCACGTCAGGAGTGTTATCAGTCAAACTAACATGACATGATTTTTGTCGAACAAAAAGACATTTCCGACCATCTTCATTTTCTAAGTTATAACATGATAAGAAACAAAGTTGATTAAAAGAATATAAAATACTATAACCAAATTTATAACATTATGCCAAAATAAATAAACAGTTCAAACATTTTAAAGCGTAATAGTAATTAAAAATAAGATATATAAACAACCAATTTCTATTAAAAAAGTAAGAAGAGCATACGTTTTAGCGAGAACTAATTAGAAAGAACAAATCAATATAATTAAAGAAACTATTCTAATCACGGGAGAAATACCTTTGTTGTTGGGATTTGCTTTTCTTTTATTGCCTATAATCACACATGACTCCGTTATTTTACTCAGGTGATTATCTGTTTTCCAATGGGAAACAATTGCAGCACACGTAATTTAGAACACATTTGAGAAATAGACAAACAGGTAATTAAAAATGGTTGAATTAAAAAAAAAATTAAAGACTAACCTTGTGTTAGTTGACTTCTGGGCGTGTTGAGAAATAATCCATTGTTGATCATCGTCACGTCAGGAGTGTTACCAATCAAACTAAAATGACATGATTTTTGTGGTAGAAAAAGAGAATTCCGAACATCTTCGTTTTCTAAGTTATAACACGATAAGAAACAAAGTTGATTAAAAAAATATAAAATACAGTAAACAAATTAATAATATTATACCAAACTAAATTAACAGTTAAAATACTATTATGCGTAATAGTAACTAAAAAAAGATATATAAACAACTAATTTCGCTTTAAAAAGTAAAGAGAGCATACGTTTTATATAAAAGTATATAAAAGAAATAAATTTAATTACATAAACTATTATAATCACGGGAGAAATACCTTTGTGATTGGGTGTTGCTTTTCTTTTATTGCCTATAATCACACATGACTCCGTTATTTTAGTCAGGTGATTATCTATTTTCAAATGGGAAACAATTCCAAAAAAATAAATTTAGAACAAATTTGATTGACTTCTCAAAAGGGTAATTAAAGTTGGTTTAATTAAGTAAAAAATAAATACTGACCTTGTGTTAGTTGACTTCTGGGGGTGTTGTGAAATAATCCATTGTTGTTCACCGTCACGTCATGAGTGTTACCAGTCAAACTAACATGACATGATTTTTGTGGCACAAAAATAGATTTCCGACCATCTTGATTTTCTAAGTTATAACATGATAAGAAACAAAGATGATTAAAAGAATATAAAATATTGTAACCAAATTCATAACATGAAACCAAAATAAATAAACAGTTAAAACGTTATTATGCGTAATAGTAATTAAAAAATAAATATAAAAAGTAAAGAGAGCATACGTTTTAGCGAAATGGATTTATAAAAAATAAATATAATTAAAGAAACATGGCATTACAAATGACAAATACCTTGGTGGATGGCTTTTGATCTTCTTTTATTGCCTATAACCACACATGACTCCGTTATTTTGGTCAGGTGATTATCTTTTTGAAAAATGAAAACAAATGTAGGCAAACAATTTAAGAACAAAATTTTTAGATGGACCATAGGGTAATAAAAAAATATAGGAATTACACATATAATAAATGTTGACCTTGTGTTAGTTGACTGGTTGGTGTGTTGAGAACTAATCCATCGTTGGCCAAACTCGCGTTAGGAGTCTTATTAGTCAAACTAACGTCAGATGATTTTGGTCGCAATGCAATAGATGTTCGACCGTCTACATTTTCTAAGTTATAAAGTAATAAAAAACAAAGTTGATTAAAAAAGGCAATAAAGTAATCAAATAATATTAATAACATGGGTTCAAAATAAAGAAATAATTAACAAATTTTAATGTGACATAGTAATGCAAAAATAAAATATATAAACAACAAATTTCTTTTATAAATGTAATGAGAGGGTAATTTTAACCAAAGAGTAATTTAAATTCATGCATTCAAAATAATGAAAAGAAAGTGCTCATATAAACGGAGAAATACCTTGGTGCTTGGCTTTTGCTTTTCTTTTGTTGCCTATAATAACACATGACTCGGTTATTTTGTTCGGGTGATTGACTGTTTGAAGATGGAATAAAATGTAACAAACAAAGTTAAGAACGGAATAGTTAAATTGAAAAAAGTGTAGTTAGCAATACAGTAAACAATGATAAAATAAATACTGACCAGGTGTTAGTTGACTTCTGGGTGTGTTGAGAAATAAACCATTGTACGTCAATCTCACATCTTGATTGTTATTAGTGAAACTAAATTGACCAGATTTGGTTGGCACAAAAAGAGATGTTCGGGGATCCTCATTTTCTAAATTATTAGAATATATATATATATATATATTAAACGATTAGAAAATAAGAAATACAATAATTTGTATTTATAACGTTATTACATTTAAAAAAGGAGAAAATAATAACATTATGATATAACAAATAAATNAAGGAGAAAATAATAACATTATGATATAACAAATAAATACATTAACATTACTAAAACACAAAAAATAAATTGTTGTAATAAGGTGATTAAAAAAGATTAAAATTGGGAAAAAATATTTGTATCAATAAAGAGGAGAAATACCTTTGTTGTTGTTAGTTGCTTCTCTTTTATTGCCTGTAACACATGAATTTTTTATTTTGGGGAGTTGATTATCTTTTGGAAAAAAAAAGGAACCCAAACTAAATGAGAACAAAAATATGACATAAATTCAACAGTTATTGCAGATATATGAATTAATAAAAGAATATAAACTGACCTTGTGTTTGTTGCCTTTTAAGTGAGTTGACCACGCAATCTTTGTTGGTAAGAATCAAGGGCGGAATGTTGTTAGCGTAATTGCAATCAATTGGAAATGAAGGGACTAAAATTTCTGTGCGTAGTTCTTCATTTTCTAAATGAGAATGTGATCAAGTAAAATTAAAATAGTTTAAATTACGTAAACATATATATATATTTAATGATTATAAACTAATATAGTTTAAACTAAAATTACTAACCAACAAACTCAAAAAATATAGTCTTAATGTGATAAAAAAAAAGTTATAATATTATGAGAGAATAAATAAATACATTAAAGTACTAAAACACAACATGAGAAAAAATTAACATAAACTACTATTAATAGTCACTCTATTAAATTAAAATTCATAAGGTAAACTAATATGGTAATTGAATTAATTAATTTTAAAGTTGAAATTAATATAAACTACTATTAATATAAACTACTATTAATCTATTATTAGTTATATATATATATATATATATATATATATATATATATATATATATATATATATATATATATATATAAAGAAAAAAAAAAGACAGAAACGCAGGTGGCAGTTTCAGGCGAGATGCAATGGTATTACATCGCCTCTCGTCTCTCTCTCTAGAACACCGCCGAGAGTTTCCGCTGCCGTCCTTGGTCTGTAATGGCGGATTCAAGAGCTAGAAGACAACATTGGTTCAAAGCTAAGTATCCCTAACTCAAAAAACTTCAGTAATCCTTTACTGAAATCATATTTCTTTCGGGTATGAGCTTGCTATCGATCTTGCGTTATAGCATCTGATTTCAAATTTCCCTATGTTTTTGCAAGAATCTTTGGTATTCTTACTGTGATTTTGCCGATCTGTGTAGTAATGCGTTCTTATATGCTTTAATTTCAACCTAGGGTTCTTTGAAGCTCTCATCGGGTGCATGTATATTTCGATCAATCCACCTCTCCTCAATCCGTCGAAATATAACACCCAGAGTAGTAAGATAAGAATTCCTAACACTAACCTCTAATTCAGTTGTAGATTGTTAGTCTTTACTGCTTGGTAAGTGTTTACTAAACTTTTTGAATATGTGTTTCTTATGTTATGTTCTAACAGATGAGGCTACCAGATAAAGCTACCAGATACAAAGTACAAAAACAGATGAGTTCTTTAAACTGTAGTACAGGGAGCAAATATGATTTCTTTTCTTAGAATAGATAATACATAGAATGAATACAGTATAAATACCTTTGTTGTTGGTTGTTGCTATAAGTCCATTGCGTATAACACATGATTGTGTTAACTTCTTCATGGAATTGTCTGCTGGAATTTGCCAAAATTAGTTGTCTTGGGTATTTCTCTCTGGAAAATGCAGATTTATGGTATTCTCTGTGTAAAAAGCTTACATCTAGTACTGAAAAAGTTGAGGGATGCAGTGAGTTTTAAAGGATTACATTTCAGGGTTTTTAAAGTTTGATAATTGTAATTTTCAATGCAATGTGGAGAATTTGAAAAGTTTTATGCTCTAAGTATGTCTCAATGTAAATGATTAGGTGTTTGGAATTTTAAAACATGATAAGTTTAATTTCATTGAATGTTAAGAAGACAAAGAGTTTTATGACTAAGTTTCTATAACTATAAATGATTACATGGTTGTGACTTTCAAAGTTGATAAGTGTAAAGTTCATTAAATGTTAAGTAGAGAAAATATCTGAAGCTGAAAGTTTGCATTAGTTGAAATGATTAACAAATCTCGATTTTAAATAATAGCCATGTGTGGACAAAGAGTTTTATGAAGCTGAAAGTTTGTGTTAGTTTAAATGATTAACTGTTTGTGATTTTAAATAATAGGCATCTGTTTTTTTTTTATGTTAGCAGAAAAACGCAAGGGAATGAGTTGACAATGGAGATGGAGATGACTGGAAGAACAGAACACTAAACCCTATAGTACAAATATTGCTGGTAAGTTAGTTAAAAAGTTGACCTTATACTTTAAATTACTTGTGCAAAATTATTTCTTAAATGTCTCTTTTAAAAACTTAGATGTAGTGTAAATATTTAACTATATAACTGAAAGTAAGAAAATAATAATTGTTATTATTTAAGTTGACAATGCCATGTACATGGCATTAGGATTTACATGACAAAAAAGAAAAATATACAGCTACTAATAGATACATGTTCAGGAGAATAAAAAATAAAAAGTTGCATGTCATCCTCTCTTGACCTTGACTCTTCTTCATGACTAAGCACCTGCATTGCAAAAGAAATAGAAAAAAGAAGCAAGTAATGGGTGTACTAAGCAATTGAGCATGAAAAAACAGTAAAATAGAAAATGAGAGTTAAACTCTCCAAAAAAATGCAGTAAAACTGCATAAAGTCTCAAACAGATCATTGTCCAAGTCTAGAAACATCATTGTCCAGTCAACATTACACATAGAACCAAAGTATTTTCAGAGCCTCATAAAGTCTTTTCTTCCTTGATCACTAAAGGTCTACACTTCTTCAAATTCTGACTTGATGAGAACTGGTCAAGTAGACATCTTTTAATAGCACCTGTGTCAACTTCATCTTGGTCATTGGCCACACCTTTTAGCTTCAAGTTAGCTTGCACTATAGGACTGATTGCCTCATCTCCTGATTCACTTTCCTGCATATGAAAAAAAAATAGTAACTATGAAACATCTAATTAGTAGTATAAAACAGTTGTGTAAGTAAAATAATTAGATCTATTACCTCAGATTCCAGATCATCTGCATCTTCCTCTATCATTCTGGATAATTCATCTTGATCATCCAACATAGATGGACAGTATTGAGCTTCCAATTCCTCATTACGACTAACACTTAACACTGATATAGGCTTAGCTGGATTCCTAATGTGTTCATTCTTAAGATTAATTCTAAACACCATAGATTTGTTCCTCAATTGTTCAAACTCAACTGGAACCTGCATCTTAGACTGGGAAACAGAAACAGTTAGTGTAATTAGAACAGAAACAGTTAGTGGAATTTTTTGAATTTGTAGTCAGAAAATAAATAAATTACCATAGAGTACTTGATTTTCAAATCATAGGCAGTAATGCCCAGAAGTTCAAAACAGTCCTTATCCCACAGTACAAAAGGTGCATCACTTGTTTTGTCTAAAACCCTAACAATTACTTTGTATCTAACATTCCCTTCTGCCCAATTACTCTTGCAGGTGTCACAAAAGTAGTATGTCTCTGTAAGAGTAAGTGATTTATAGCAGCCCGGTTTTCTACATGAGTTATAGAACCATTTCTTTCCACTTTCAATTGATACAATGGTACCTGGGACATAATAATACCCTTCCTGCAAATTTGATTCAACCAAAAAATGAAATTAGGCATTAATAATATAGTCAATGCATATGTTGTTTGTAAATCAGATATAACTTACCTCAGCCCTTTCATATAAATCTCGAATTGTGCTGACAACCATAGGTGACTGTGAATTATTAGAACTGTGACCATAAGACACCACAGAAATACTTCTGAGTGGACTACAATTAGCCTTCAAACTGTTAAATGAAAAAATTTCTCATTAGTTTTAAGTATGTAAAAAAATAGATTAAGGGAATTTGTAGGGTACCTATTTCTGAAATCTGCAAACTCTTGGCAGTCCAAATTGAATAAAACCTTTGTAGCAGTGTATGAGCTTGAAATCCTAACCTCATCTAAAAAAAATACAGGAAAATAGGTATAAACTAAGCAAACAAATAATCAGTTTTTTTTTTTGTATGATGGCAGGGAAGGGGAACTTACTGTCAACTGTTTTCGCACGACAGAGCTGGAGCAAAACAATCAAATGGCCATCACTATGGTTATTGAAAAATGGCATAACAGCAGGTACGTGCTCATCCCATAATGTACATTTGATTCTATTTCCCCTAAGTAAACAGGAAAAGTGTAGTGAACTGTAAAACATATAAAAAAAAATTGATGAAATAATTTAGTATTTCACAGTAATTGAGAAACTTACTTTGAGTCTTCAATTAAAAAATCAACCAATTGTGTAGGGAAACCAGCAATGACCTTATCCTTAGGGGAATAGAACTCAACTACTCTACCAATAACATCTATAATGAAATGTAGATGTGTTGAGAAGTATGAAGTATAAGTAAAAAAAAAAAATGGTGTAGAGTAGATTACCAATCAACAGCTTCTCTTCAACCTTGCCAGCCAATAACTCCTCAATAGGTTTAATCCGAAACAAAAGGCTTGGAAAGCCTTTTCTCCTATGTCTCTCAATAGTAGTGTATTGATTGAACCTCATCATGTATTTATGCTGGGTAGTTTTATACTGGTAGTAATAAGACACAGCCACAAAATTTTTTACTGCATAAACTTTACCTTCTTTTAGCAGATGGGAAAACTGATCAATAAAATCGGCATGTATACTTGCATGAACATAGGTACCCTAGAAAAATAATAAGAAAAAAACAAAAGAAAAAAAACAGAAACTGTGAAGGAACAATTTGCAGTTTATAATCAGTATTAGCAGTTTATGAACAATGAACAATTTATTTAAACACTCTTTGATTAAGATGAAGAAGAACACTTTGCAGATTAAGATGAAGCAGGAAAGGTTAAATGTAATTACCCTAGAAAAATAATAAGAAAAAAACAAAAGAAAAAAAACAGAAACTGTGAAGGAACAATTTGCAGTTTATAATCAGTATTAGCAGTTTATGAACAATGAACAATTTATTTAAACACTCTTTGATTAAGATGAAGAAGAACACTTTGCAGATTAAGATGAAGCAGGAAAGGTTAAATGTAATTACCTCAATGTCGTGAAAGACACACTCTTGACTCTTCACAGCAGATTTGTTCCTACCTTCAGTCACAATGTAAGTACGAATCAACCTTAATCTAATTGCTTTCTTATAGGATTGAGGAGAAATGTCTTTTGCTAATACATAGAGCATTGACATTTTGTTTTGTAAGGTATGGACAATGGCCAGCAGAAGACTTACGCAGAAGGAAGAAGAAAGCAAAACCATTTTATAGAAGGATTCTGGAGGCTGAAGAATGATGATAAGTTGCAACCTATCAATACACCGATAAACGAAACGACATGGGGCTTAATACGCATGCCTGGATTTTGAAATTCAAAATCCTAATGATATGATTAGGGTTTATGTAATTTGAGTGATGTATGTAATATAAATATAGTATTTAAGTAGTTGAGTCTGATGGAATGGCAAAATATGTAATATAAAACCTACGTATATAAGACCTGTAATTTAATTATAACAACTTCCCATAAATTGGGAATGCCAAAAGATGGTAGTATTTAAGTATATTTAAGTATTTAAGTATTTAAGTATAACTTAAATACTAATTGATATTGATTATAGGTAATTGATTGATGACTGATTCCGCCAAAAGACTACCAAAAGGCTACGTAAACATGAGCGGGAAAAGGGATCTTAGAGCCAAAACGCAAACGACGTAGTTTAGGGCGAGCGGGAAAATGGTGCAATTTCATTGGCCGAAATCTTATAGCTTTATTAGATAGAAGGATTATTCTCATTTTTTTTAAAAAAAATTCATTCGGTTTTTTTTTATTTTTTTATTTTTTTATTTTTTTTATTTTTTAACCTTGATTGATTTAGAAACAAAAATGTGACAATATTTATTTATTTTTTCATCTAATAAAATAAAAATATAAAAATATAAGCCAAGAACTTTACTTTTTAAACGCACACCTATCATTTTCTAATATAATGATGCATGATTATGTATAATGTATATATGTCTGAAGAGCCTTATTGCATGTAATGCCATTTTTTACTTCCATGATCAAACTCTTTGATGTTACAACTTACAAGTTTAACAATAATTTTTGTTTGAGAGTGTATTTAGTATTTTTGGCATTGAAATCGATAGTAAGATTAGGTGTAAGAATTTTTCTCATTTTTTGAAAGTGGACATTATTGTCATCATATCACAAATTAGTAAATTTACATGCAATTAATCACTAATTCACTATTCACCATTTACCAATGTAATTCTCTCATCACTTTCATATCACCTTAAAAATTATTTTTAATTAATAAAAGATTCTACATCTAATATCTTTTAACAATATATAAATAAGTCTAACATATTAAATGATAATAAAAATAAAAATTTAAATTCATTCCGTCAAATTATTTTTCAAAATTTAAAATAAAATAATTCGCATTACGTGAATATTCTAAAAAAAAAACCATTGCATATTTTCGAATATATTCCTCATCTCTAATCAAGCGGCATTGTATATTTTTAGGCATGGATATATTAAAGTAAAATAAATATTAATTTCGAATTTATAAAATTATTATTTATTTTTATTATCATTTAATATTTTAGACTTAATTATATATTGTTAAAATTAAATAAAATTATTTATTTAAATTAAATATAAAAATACAAAATATAAATTTGAATTAAAATAAATATTATTGACATTATATTGTAAATACATTTCACGTTAACAAATATACTCCAGTCTGATAAATTTTGAATGGAACTATGCCATTTCATTAAATATGGAAGGGTAAAACACAACCAAACAAAAAGTTAGGGAAGAAGAATTAAGTTCAGTTTGCAAAAAAAAAAAAAAAAGAATTAAGTTCAGAACGCAATTAATGAGAATTGACAACAACCTATTTAATTGAAAAGCATGGAAGAAAACAAGGGTACGTAGTTGTACGTTAGACGTACGTTTTCTCTCGGATTTCATGGTTTGATGATAATTATGTTTTGGATTTTATAGTAACTACTAGTGTATTCTATACGCAAAAATAGGTGTCAAATATTAACATTCTATATTAAAATATTAGATTTATTTTAATTTTAGATATTTATATTATTTAATAATAATAATAATAATAAATATAATAATGTAAACTATTTTTTTGATAAATTTGATATTTATATTTTAGGAAATAACTTATATAGTATTCCAATGTATATATAATGTCTATATATTATTACCATTTAAGAATATAAGAAAATATATGGTGAATAATGTGTATGGTAACGATAATTGGAAAAGATAACGGAAGTTAAACAGTAGGGTATTTTTGACAAAAATATTGTATAATACAACTTTTATAGCATAATGTATAAAAAAAATCAAAAAAATGGATATAGATGAAGGGTATGATTTTCACTCAGTCTTATTAATTTTTAGATATGACAGACATATGTGCCCTGTTTACTTCAGGTAATTGATATCTAATTTTTATTTTCTAATTTTTCATTTTCATTCTTTGTTTTCTATTTTATGTTTTTTTTTTCGTTTAAAAAACTTGTTTACTAACATTTATTTTTTCAAATTTATTTTTGGACTAACGTTATAAAATTAAAATAAGTTTAATTTCGAATGATTTTTAGACCTTATATTTAAAATACTTTTGGATATGTTTCATTTAAATGGATTACACATAATTTTTACTTTTAAATCTAATCTATGTAAATTTTTTTACATTTGATATCCAAACCAAATTTATATATGTATTAAATATAACTAAAGATATGTTATGTTAGGCTTAGGCTCTAGTGCGAAGAATGCGACAGTGAAACATGTGGATAAATCTCAGCCTTAGATCAAATGCTCTTTAAAAAAAAACTTGCCACCTACTAAGTTATTACATTTATCAATTTAAAATAATTAATATTTTATATAAAATAACTTTGTAATAGATTGAAGTTCATTAAAAAAAAAAAAAACCAAACAGAAAAAAAAAAGACAATCTTTTAACTTCGAGCAAAACATTATAAAATAAAATGTTATCCAAAAATAGGCATTTTTCAGAATTTACTATTTAAAAAATATTTTTAAAGTTTTCAAATCGACTCTAAATAAAAATAGTCATTAATTAAATGGATATTTGCAACATTTGATGTGTGTCTTATTATGATATAATATTAAGGTTAATTGATCAAACATTTTAAACAAATTTAACTAAGATCTCATCTCTAAATTAGGCATTAACATATATCTGTGGTCAGCTAATGGTTATTAATTATTATTATGAGTAGCTCTTTAACTTGGAGTTACATAGACTGATCAGTATGGGCACTAAAAGAGTAAAAGTATGTGAAACATAATAAAATTACAAAGAGGACAAGATGACTGATAACACTGAATTTTTAATTGCAGTTCTTCTCTTCAATCAGTAGATGCATGTATTTGAACATGGCAAAAAAACAAAATAAATGAATAAATAAATAAATAAATCAAAACCAAAAAAAAAAACATCAACAAATGTATTTGCTTATTAAGACAATTTACTATTCATTGGTCAAATCAAGTCTTTCTTTTTTATTTATTTTTTTAGTATTTTTTTTATGTATTTTTAAATTTGATTTTTTTGTGTTTAGTAATACTTGTAGTGTAGTTTCTAAATATATAACTTTTGTATACTAATACTAAACTTAATATTATAAAAAAATTGAATTAAAAATGACTTCATTTAAGTCTCGTTAACCGAACTAGACACATAAATAGGGCGGAGGGAGTATATACAAATATCAGGCACTTAGTGAAAATATTTAGGGTGTTTTCGGTTGATAGGTTTACCTATCAAGAATGGATATCAAAGTCATTATTATTATTTGATTGACAGATTTTTAGAACACTACTATGGATTTTTATTACCTCATTAATTGCAAAACCCATTCCCTAATAAAATAAGAGTTTTATTTCCCTTTCTCCTCCGCGTCCCCAACTATTAATAATCATTCTTATTGCACCCTACTACCAAACATGCAAAATACTTTCACTAAAACTCATACCGTTACCAAGTATTTGATACCTATTCCGATTTCGATTCCCATGTGCAAACCAAACACGTACACACTTAATTTGTTAATTCCTCAGCTTCCCCAATTCCCAATTGCAATCATAAGTTTGAACAAAAAACTTAATAATCTTTCATGACCCTCACTAACATACTATAAAGATTGGAGAAAGAGATAAATCGCAAGATTTCTCTCAACTAGTATACAGACCTCAGACCCCCAAATGTCAGTACACAATATATACCCCAACAAGCACCCTACAACTACTAATAAAACAAAACTTATGAAATTATTTTTGGTTTATTAACCAGTTGATCAGTTGTGCTTTCGGAATTTCCAACTACAATCGTGATTTTGCATGTTAAGACCTAATAAAAACAGTGGAAATTTCTAGGTTGATATCTTAAGTAAATTATTGAAATATATTAACTTTCCAAAAAAAAGTAAAGGTTGTGTTTGGTTGATAGATTTAGCTATCGAGAATGGGTATCAAAGTCATTGTTATTGTTTGGTTGACAGGTTTTTAGAACACTATTATGAGTTTTGATTACCCCTTAATTGCAAGACTCATTCCCTAATAAAATATGGGTTTTATTCCTTCTTCCCCAGCCGCTTCTCCAACTATTAATAATCATTCTCATTCCATCCTACTACCAAATATGCAAAATACTTTCACCAAAACTCATTACCATTACCAAGTATTTGATACACACTTCGATTCCAATTCCAATGTGTTAACCAAACACACCCTAAATAAGTATAAATTTGTATAAAATAATCCCTCTAAAAAACTAAAATAGATATAAATTTGATAATCAAAAACATTATTTGAAGAAATTAAAAAAAAATGACCAAAATAGTGAAATTACAATAGTCAAAATGAATCATTTTGATAATTTACACTTTCGTATTTGATGAAGTTGTACATTTCCTCTTGTATTACCAACAAAGCGCATAGTATATATAGCTTCACTACACACATGAGTATCTAGCATTATATATATACAAGTGAGTTCAAATGAGCCAAAGAACTTGTGGTCTAGTAGCACTTGGTGTCTCGGTTTATACTCCCACATGGATGATGGGAGTGAGTTTGAGCCTCGGTGGAGTCAACTATTGACTTTTTATGCTTCAGTAGGTTGAGAAAGTAGCTATGGACACACACACACATACGCATTTAAATGTGGATAGTGCTTTTCCTCCGGCCAATGTAGATTCATCATTAGCTAAGTTTCAGTGCGGCCGCACCAATAGTTATGCAAAAGAGCACCAATAGTATTAGAAAACGCACAACAAAGAAATACACTAATGCACCACAAAACCACACCCAAAAAAATGTATCATATCTCATCTCACTTTAATGTTGCATTTTCAAACACTGTGTGGTGCGTTTATGCGTACCTACCGGTACGTTTGTGGGTGCATTGGTGCATTTCTTTTTTGTGCGTTTCCTAATACTATCGGTGCTTTTTTCATAAGTAATGGTGCGATCACACCGGTCGCACGTTAAGACAGGCCACATTTGAACTAATATATATATATATATATATATATATATATATATATATATATATATATATAATGCAATAGAAAATTCTAAAAACAATAATACTCTCCCCCAAATACTGTCTTAAAAACAATAATCTCTATATATGCACTTCGAGCTATAAGTTTATATCGTTAAATCAATAACCTTAAAGCTACGTTTAATTACTTAAAAATTTCATTTTTTCTTTCTCAAAATTTTATTTCTTTAAAAATAAAAATTTTTCTAGTTAATAAGCGCACAACATTATCGTTAATTTATCCATGAAAGAAATGTGATTTTTCATTCATATGAATTCGGTACATACACTTTGCAAACACAGTACGGATTACAAATTTATTATAATCCACAGCAATTTAATTTTATTTAAAATGAAAAAATAAAAGACAGAAAGAACTTGCAAGCAAGTCACATTGGTCCAACTTAGAGTTTGATAATAATATATTAATATATAGTTTAGAAGCCTAGTCAGCAATATATCCATAGTGAGTAGGATCTGACTGTTAAATCATATTTACTACACCAAATTCAGAAACCCTATAGGAAGTGGCAAACAGACACCAACCATTTACAAATTGGGTTGCATGCATGTTTTTTTTTTTTTTTTAAACTTTTTTTTGGGCACTTTGAAACTAAAGATTAACTCAATAATAATAAAGGTGTGTTTAGTTAGTTGGTTACTGTTTAGTTGACAATTTTGTAAAAAAACAACTATGGAATTTGATTATCAATTCAATTAATTAAAAACTTCATTTCTTAATTAATAACGACTATCATTTCACTTTATTGGTAATCTAATTTTTAAGTTTGGATTAGCTGTCTTTTAGATTTTTGTTTTGATTTTTTTTTTGTTCATGTTGGTGCTTTGAATGTCATTATATTAAGATCAGTAGCCTTAATTTTTATTTTTTTTTGTATTTTTAAAACCTTTATTCTCTCTATAGGGTCATACATAACCAAACATCAATATTGGCAATCATTCCAATTCTACCCTACTATCAAATATGTAAAATACTTTTACCAAAACCTATTACCATTATAAAGTATTTAATTTCAATTCCGATTTCGATTCCCTTGTGTGAACCAAACACAGCGTAATAGAACTTTCATGTAGATGGAAACATCTTTTGACTGCATGGTTAAACCGCACTAAATTTTTTTTACCAAATATGATGAGACTTTTTTAACTTTTGGCTACTTGATATGCAAGTTGGGTTGGAGTTGATGGGGATTCGATCTTTAGAAGAGGAAAACAGCAAATCAATGCAATTTGATTCAGTGATATGATATTTGCAGTTATTCATATCCACTTCTTGCCCTCGCGTGAGTTCAATGCTCCCCATATATGGAAATGAAATGTTTGAATTGTGTGGATATAGTATGGAATATGGATATATATGCACGTATCAAAAGATATAGATAGGGTGGTGATATATATATTTGCATCAAATTGTTTACATGCACCATGATCTCCTATCGAATAATGATCATTTCATGGTGAAATTGGTAATTTACGGATAAATTTGGCAAGAGTACGTTTAGATAGTACGGCTTTTAGTACAAACACTTTAGTGTAAGTATTAGTTTTAGGAAGACTAGCATTTTTGGGTTCATGTATGTATATAATTGGCCCACCAAATTTTTTCACTAGAGAGTGATTTTGGTCTATTTTTTGAAGGCTACCTGACCTGCTATTATACCAATTGTCAGGATTTAGACCACTTGCTCTGCTATTAGTTGTCAAGATTAAACATTTACTATTAAGTAAAAGTTATAACAAGGAGCAAATATACAATTTTATTTAGTTATACTTAATTAGTAGTTCGCATCAATTAAATTTCGAATGTACATGCACCAAGCAACTAGATGCTAAACTTGGCTTAGGTGCTCAATAGGCCTCCACTCAACGACATTAATTAATCATGATCACATCAACAATTAAATGATTGAAATTGCTATTTCATGTAAATATATGAACAAAAAAAAAATGCTTTAATTTGGCCCCTTATTTTTATATACAATAACAAAAATGTAATGCCAATAAGGTAAGAGCATAAAATTTCTAGACAAAAATAACTTAAATGTGTTGACACGATAGCTACGCACTATGTGTTACAACCTTAGATAGGACTGTAACAGATATGAAATCTTTTGAGTAAGCTTCTAGATCCTAACTGTATTCGAGCCATAACAAACTTCAATTTCACACTTCAAGCGTGTGATGACTCGATGAAGAATAACAAGATATTTCTCTGGTTGTTAATCCTCTCATATACAATGCACCTATTTATACTAAATTACTAATACATAAAATAATTAATCTCCTAAAATTATACTAACTATATAAGGTAATGGTTTTTATGATAGGTTGGAATTTTTAGCATAAAATGGCATAAAAAGTGACTATTTTGTGGTACAAATATCATGGTTGCAAAAATCGCACCTATGCGCTAGGCGGCGCCCGGCCGCGTCGAGGAAGGCCGAAATCGGCCTCCTCCGCGGCCGAGCGCCTAGGCCGCCTAGCTCGCCTGGGCGGGCGCCTGGGCCGCCTAGGCGGCCAGCAGGCTGGCGTTTTTTTTTTTTTTTTTAATTGCAAATATTAAACATTTAAACTATTAATGTTTTAATGTATTAACTAATACAGTAATACTCTAATTGTCTAATAAGTAATAACTAATAATTAATAACTTAATAAAATAAAAAGTACTACTCCCTCTGTCCCATTTTACCTGCTATTTACTATTCATTGGTCAAACTAACTCTTCATTCTTTGCTTATTTTCTTTAGTAATTTTTTTTTATTTTTAAATTTAATTTTTTGTGTTTAATAGTACTTTTAATGTAATTTCTAAATATATAAATTTTATATATTAATGCTAAACTTAATAATATGAAAAATTAGATTAAAAATTACTTCAGTCAAGCCTCGTTAAACGAACCAGACAACCGTTTTGGGACGGAGGTAGTACGTAATAACTAAATTAAACTAATAAGTAATGCACTAATAATTAATAAATAATAACTAATAACTTAATGAGTGTTAACTATTTAACTATTAAAGTGTAAAGACTTACAATATTAAACACTTTACAATTATTAACACTTAAAATATGTTTTTAATTTTTTTTTTTGAAGGAAATTTTTTAATTTTTTTTTTAAAAATTCAAAAAAAAAAAAAAACTAGGCGCCCGCCTAGGCGCCGATTAATCGGCGCCTATGTGGGTTAGGCGCTAGGCGCCCCCCATACGCCTAGAGGGTGCCTAACGATTTTTTCAACCTTGACAAATATATGTGAGGTCCACTTCCGATTTGGGTCGGGTCAAAGTGGATTTGAGTTCTTCGTAGTGAAATGAAGAAATTGATATATTGTACACTCAAAACGGATAATGGGTGAATGAGAAATTGATTCTTAAAGTAAACCCAATTAAGTTTGAAAATGAAGGTGGAAAGGCTTTGTAAAAGCACTTGTCACACATTGGTTTAGGAAGTGTATTTGTACTACTATATATACAAGAGCTCTTTAGAGACATGTTGACTTGTCCTTCTTTTTGTTATCTGTATGTTTTATATAAATATTTTGGTTCCGTACCAAACGTTGGTTGGAATTAATATATATATATATATATATATAGTGTGTGTGTGTGCGCGCGCGCGTGTGAACTTATTCACCACCTATATGATATACATAATTTAGTCCTACTAATCTCTAATCAATAATCTTTCTTATTATGCACCCTAATTGATTCTTTCTTTTCAGTGGTCTCCCTAATTAAGCCACTAATTATTTCTCTCCTTTTATGCTTAGTGGTAATTTCAATTAAGCCAATATGTTTAGTTGTAATAATTTTAATTTGACATTTGTGTGCTTGAACATTAATTTTTGTATGGACTAATTTTATAAACTATAAACATTTTGTTTTACTTTATATATTTTCAAATATATGTTCTTACTTTATATTTTATTAAAATATGTAAACAGAACTATTTAAATTTAAAATTATTTAAATTTTATGAAGTTATCTTTTTTTAGTCTTTTTATATTTATTAGCTTATCAAAAAGTTATTTAATTTTTACCAAACACTTTTAAGCATAACAACTCTTCAAATTTCAGCTTCTTTTCAGCTTTTCAAACTTCATAACAACTTTTCAGCTTTCTGCTACCTTTTCCGCTAAGTTTCTCAAAAATAGCCTATATATTAGTACTAATTCATTTTGGATTATTTACTCGTTTTATCAAATATAATAATGGTGAAGTATAATTCAATCAAATACAAAACACAATAGCTGAATTATGGTGATATATATAAGAACTTTTTGCCCAAGATTCATTTTGCAGGTGGGGATGGTCAAATCTTGGGCTCATACCCAAAACCCTTTCCTTCCTCCATGTCTCCATTTGCATTATATTTCAGGTAGATAGTAGTATATTACTTTTACATGAGTATACTTTTACATTTGACTTTACAAGATTTCCATCAAATCTTAGCCACAGGCTGTCAATTATGCATGCCAGCCTTACATAGGCCTAAAACACACTTGTTTGCATTTGTGGATATTGGATATACGAGGAATAAAAGCTAAATAAGTTCTTTAGTTTTTTTTTTCTTTTCTTTTTAATTATCAAAATACAATTACTTAGTGCCATTAGAAATGATATACGATTGGGCGATTGTGAGAAAAAAAATACTATTGTCACTCATATTATCATTTTTGTGATGAAATTGTTATAAATATTTGTGATGCTCTATAATTTCGTAACAAAAATTATTAATTGTGATAATAATTGTATTGACTTTAAATTTTGTCACTAATGTTATGATAATTGTGATGAGTAATTATTTGTTACAATGACTTTGTCACTATAATGAAATAGATTAATATTGTGTGAAGTTATGTTGTAATCAATGTTTGCCACTAGAATTACATTCAAGTTGGTGCCAAAGTAATTTGGTATGAGCTAAGTATTAAATATTGTGGTAAATTAAAATGCAACTAGTTAGTGCATCTTAAAATGAATGTAATTGTGAAAATACATTTTATTTTCTGTGAAGTGTGAAAAAACATTTTATAATCACTCATTTTTTAACTTTCTTTTTGTGATAAATAAGTACACTATCACTTATTTTACTAATTTGCCACATTAATTTTTTGGAAATAAAAATATATATGGAATATTACCAAAAAACTATTTTTTTTGAAAGCAAAAGGCTAAAGTGGATTAATGCAAAAGATTTGAAACAAAGTAGGAAGGACAGAGTTCCAATACAAAAAACTATACTAATTATAGGCTTCAAAGGCTAAAGTGTGAGCAATCTAATTAAACTATCTAGAAACTAAACCTAAAGACCACGCTAAAAAAGATTACATAAGTTGCAAACAATCAGTAATCACAATCTTCGACGAGAAGCTTATCTTGGGATCCTGTTGGTGGTCTGTTATTGGAATCAAAGTAGCCCTAATAGCATTTAGCATATTGTTAGAGAGAAGATTATCTAAGGTGCCCATATCCCAGAATTTATTATGAGTTATAAAGTGACTAACACACATATGATCACCGTTACTCGGCACATTCACATTATGGATATTCACCAGGGGACCTTCTCCAATCCACCAATCATGCCAAAAAGTAATCGACTCGCCGGTGCCTAACTTCCATTTCACCCCCTTCTCAAGAATATTTTTACCTCTCATGATACTACGACAACCCCATGAACTATTATTCAATATTGGCATTGAAAAAATCTCCATCTTTGATGTATTTATCTTTAATTACCTTAACCCACAACTTATTATCCTCGTTGGTGAGGACTTGCCAAGCTAACTTCGTGAGAAAATTAAAGCTAAGTTGAAATCTCTAGCTTTCCGAAGCCCCAAGCCCCCTCGTCCCGGGGTTTACATACCTCAGACCTGTGAATCATCTTTTTCTATGTTTTCAAAGTGCCCCCAAAGGAAATTTCTACATATTTTGTCAATATCCTTACATGTACTAATTGGGAGAGCCATGAACTGCATAGTGTACGTTAGGACCGTGGCAAAGAAGCTTGGACGAGGACTCTTCTGCCTGGCATACTAAAGGAGCTGGCTTTCCACATGGCTAACTTCTTCCTCATTTTGTCAATAACAGGATTGAACATATCCTTAGAAATCCGTTTATTAAGTATGAGGATCCCAAGATAAGATCCTAGGTGCGAGGAGATCATCATACCCATCTTGTCCACAATGCATTTCTTTAAACCTACATTAGTGTTAGGAGAATAGAAAATTTGAGACTTGAAAAGATTTACCTTAAGGTCAAAAGCTTTTCTTAGTCTATTAAGACAATCCATCATCGTCTTAGCTTGCTGTTCCGAGGCCTCACCAAAAAGCATAAGGTCATCCGCAAAGAAGAGATGAGAAATGCATATCCCGTCTCTTGAGATGTGAACTGGTTTCCAAGATCCTGACGATACCTCCTTCTAGATCTCATAGGCAAGTCTTTCCATGACGAGATTAAACAAGTAGGGAGCCAAGGAATCCCCTTGTCGAAGATCACGCCTCGACACAAAGGATGGAAGACGTCCACCATTCCAAAGGATAGAGATTTCACAATGTCTAAGAGAAAATAGGATTAAGTCAATAATCTTTCTCGGAAAACCGAAACTCTCAAGAATCTCCTCCAAGAAATTCAAAAACTATCATAGGCTTTATGAAGGCCAATTTTAATCGCCATAATCCCTTTCCTTCCCTTTCTTTTATTCACGTTGTGAATGATTTCCTGCGTTAGAATCACATTATCAAGTGTAGACCGCCCAAGGAGAAAACTATTCTGACGAGGCCCTATTAGCTTGCACATAATAGGTCGCATTCTATTAACTAACACTTTTGAAATGACTTTAAACGCTACATTGAGCAAAGTAATTGGCGTGAAGTCTGCCGCCATCTTCAGAGTCTAGAATATCTTTTTTAGCGATAAGAGTCATGAAAGCTTGTAGCAGAAAATTGGGAACAGAACCCATGTCTAGTGCTTGGCTGACCAGACCCGTCAAGGCCGACCCGACCTCCTCCCAAAAATGCTGGTAAAAGATAGCTGGGATCCCATCGGGTCCCAGACTACCATATTTCTTCATGCCGAAGACGGCTTTCTTCACTTCTTCCATTGGAACTCTACGGTTAAGTTTATCAACTTGATCCCTGGAGATTCTGTAACTAGCATCAACTTGAGCCAAGTTCCCCTCCTCTTCAATCGTCGCCCTACAAAAAAGTGAGAAAAAAATCAACAATATGATTGGAGATAGTCGTAAGATCATCCGTCCAGTTCCCCTGAAGCTTGAGGAATATGATTTGATCCCTATTTCTTCTAATCACCGTTGGGTTATGATAGAACAAGGTATTACATACGATCCCGTCTCTAATCCAGTATTTTCTTGATTTCTAGAACCACAAAGTTTCCTCTTGTTCAAAAACACCATTGAGTTCATTTATGAGTCGTCTCTCCAGAGTCTGTAGGTACGTTGAACCCATGTAGTTGCCAGCCTGTTAGATCCCCAAAATCCTTCCTTCTAGGTGTCTTTTTCGCTTGAAAATATTTCTAAAGACATTCTTGTTCCACTGAAAGCTTTGATCCGTAAAGTCTAAAATAATCTCTTCTATATTCTTGTCCCTTGATTGGGTAGCATTGCTCCAAATGACTCCATAGTCCTCTCTAGATAACCATGTCGCCTCAAAACGCTTCGGGCACAAATTAATATTTGGAGAGGTATCTGTCACATCCATAAAATGAATCGGATTATGATCAGAACACAGCCAAGGTAACACTACCGCCTTACCCTCCGGGAGTGCAAAATGTGCGTCTACATTCTAGAGCACCCTATCAAGCCTACGCATTTGAGTCACCCTGTTGCCCGTCGT
Source organism: Ipomoea triloba (assembly GCF_003576645.1). Classification (NCBI taxonomy): domain Eukaryota; kingdom Viridiplantae; phylum Streptophyta; class Magnoliopsida; order Solanales; family Convolvulaceae; genus Ipomoea; species Ipomoea triloba. The sequence goes on along the minus strand of NC_044916.1, from coordinate 12,358,751 downwards.
CCAGCACCAAGTAAACTTCAGACCTGAGTAACCGGGATCAATTAGTCTACAACTACTGTAAGCATTGACAAATCTTTGTAGGCTAGCATTGTTAATGGAGTCGCTACCCCATTGTTCCTCCCCGAGGCAATATCATTAAGGTCCCCAATGACAATCCAGGGACCATGAACGTTATCTCCAAAATTTTTACATCCTAGCCCCCCGAGCTTGGAGACCACCTCTATTTTTATTTTTGGGCTGATGACTAGGTGATTCGCCACAGGTGGCGTCGAAGAATTGGCTTGGCCATCCACCAAAATGCCATATGTTTCTACCTTCCTTGCACCTTGCGAAAACACGTGGAAAGGGTTAACCACAGAAGGACTATTATTAACAACCTTACCTTTACGCTTCTGATTATTTCTATCAACGTCTACATTCTCAGATTCACCCGCCAGCCCCTCAAATTGGTTACCCTTGTTTCGTGGCGGCATTGGTGAATTCTTTGTCTGGAAATTAGCTTTATTCTGTCCCACTGGTTTATTTTTTCTTGTCACCAGCATCTAGGACCCAAACCGCCGATCACTACGCTCAGACTCCATGTTGGGATTAGGTAGACTCTCTTGCTAGCTTCCTTCCTCTTCGACGTTAGGAGCCACATTGAGATCTATACTTGGCTCCTCAATAGTTTTACCTTTTTTCACGGTGCCCTCATATTCAACGGTTTGAACGAAATTTCTAACCCACACCTCCGAGACCATTGGTTTGTCAAGATCAACCTCACCAGCTGCTCTCGCAAACCGCCTCCTTTCCACCGCAGTAGTCGTCCGATCGAGTTTCAAAGGTTTTCCAACGTTCTAGAATATTAGTTTTATGATATCGTCTCCGAAATACTCAACCGGAAGATCAGGTATCCTAACCCAAACAGTCATCTTGGAAATTTTTACCATCCTGGGCTTATATTTTGATTCCCATCTCTAGGTAACCAAGTAGTTGTCAAAGATTTTCCACGCCCGTCAAGAAGAACGAAGCACGCCACGAAGCAACCATAACCTATATCAATGAGATTAAGACGTCCCTGCGATTTCCAAAGATTGGGGAGTCTTTGGTTCAACACGCTGAAGTTGATGTTTTTGCCAAAGATATTTGATAATGAGTGCCAACCTCCATTCTTGACACAATTCCTTTCTAAATTTCTTTGGGGTTTTAACTCTCGGTATCCCATCAGATTTCACGGGTTCCTCCATCTCGGAATCAGATTCAATCTCAGGTTCTTCAAACGCCCAATCATTAGTGTCTGAGGAATGAGTTTCGTCAACAATAAACGAGTCGTATCGGCAAAGGAGCATTTTGTCACCCTAAACTTCTTGAAGAATCTCTAGGAATGGTCTCCCTCTATCATATGGTCGTCCGGTGGAAGATCTACCGGATCGGGCCGCTGACGTATGGCCGCCACCCCTCCAGGCTACTGCTAACGGCTAGTAGAAGGTGGAGGACTAACCTAAAATAATCAGACTATAGAAAGACAGAATCGTTCTCAAAAACGAGAGAGCATCGTTCCCTCGCACTTCAATTAGTCCTATATATAGTAGATGGAGGTTGACTATTCAGTTATTACTTAATAATGTCTCAATTATTTAATTCTTACTTAATAGCGTCTCAACTATTCAATTCTTCTTACTCAATAAGGTCCTCAACGAATGATTGATTTGTGAATTATTGAGTAAGAATTGAATATTTGATGACTTAATAAGTAAAATTGATAGTCGAGGACTATTTTGGATATTTACTCTAATTACAGCCAGAAACTTTAATAACATTACAACAATTTACTAAGCTAATAAAATAATAATTACAAACATGAAGTATAAATTAAATAACCTCAAAAAATTTTTTTTTTTTTTAAAAGGTGAAAATGCTTGGCAACTTATTCAAAGTTGCTCATCCATATATACAATGCAAGTTGTAATCCCCTCTCCTCAAATTCCATCTTTTGCTACAACAATTCATAGATATTAGAACCAATAATCTCACTGTTACTTAAAGAGAAAAAAGAAATTATGTTGAGAAATGGTGTGACATAATAATGTAATATTAGATTGTTGTATTGCAAATTCCAGTAGCATTGCAGTATAAACAAGCTATTCCGAAAGTAGGGAGAAGCAATACACCCTTCAATTTGCCAAAGCCCAAAAGAGAACAAAGAAACTAAGCCAAAATGGCATTTCTTTTACCGATATAATACTTTTAAAATATTTAAATGAGATGAGGGGAGAAAAGATCACTTGAATCAACCTTAATGCACATGAATTTGGCTATCCAGAATGTTTATAAAACAACATTAATTAAGTAATCATGAATTTACAAATAAAAATGGATCTACTTGGCTAGAACTGCTTATTTATCATGTGAAAATTTGAAGTTAAAATGACATGAATAATAATTAGTGGGGAGCTAGAGATGAAAACATCCAAATTCATATTCAAAATCCCTCTCACTCACAATACCACTAATTCGGCAAATTATGCTGTGGACTCAGGTCCACCTTGCAAGGTGGACCTGGGTCCAAAACTACGTCGTTTTGTTGTTTTTGTCTTTCTTTTTTTTTTCTTTTTTTTTTTAAATTAGTAAACATATTGCTGAATATAGAGTTGTCCAAAAATGTGTGAATGTAGAGATTTCAAAGTGTGAATGTAGAGTATAGAAATCGTGAATGTAGATTTATGATTGTGTGAATGTAGAGTTGCCCAGAAATGTGTGAATGTGGAGGTTTCAAATTGTGAATATGGAGTATAGAAATCGTGAATGTAGAGTTATGCATGTGTGAATCTGTAATAGAGTTAAGAAGTTTTAGCAACTTGTAGCCCTGTAATGTGTGAATGTGGAGTATAAGACCTGTGAATATAGAGTTTTGAATGTGTGAATGTGGAGTTTACAAATTGTGAATGTAGAGTATAATTACTAAACATATAATCTTGTAATGTGTAGTTTACAAATTGTGAATGTAGAGTATAATGTATGTGAATGTAGAGTATAGTGTATGTGAATGTAGACCCAGGTCCACGGCATAACAACCCCACTGATTCATAATGGGCAATTGTTAATAGCCGTCGAAAGAACGAGAATCTTAAATAGGCCCAGAGAGATCCAATTTAAATTTATCTTAGTTGAAAAAAGCCCACGAATTTAATCATGAATTCTTAATTTCTTTAAAAAAAAAAAAAGAAAAGAAAAAAAAACCTCTCCCTTTATTGATATCTTCTTAACTACTTCTGTACATCATGGCCCAAAAGTGACCTCAACAACATTACAAGCTTCTATCCTGTATATCCATCATGGCCCAAAAATGAATTCTTAATTATTTAAAAACACAATAAGGTGGCAAACTTCCAGGCAATTTATATCTTGGACCAGGTCCACGTAACATTATGGACTCTAGATCAAAACGACGAGATACATAATTTATATTTGTAAAATAAAAAATTTAATAACAGAAGACACAAAAACTCACAACATAAGATACATACATATGTTATATATTTACTTATTTTTCAAATTTGATTTAGGTATATAATTTCTGTTAATAGGCACAAAATTTCACAACACAAGAAATGAAAACTCAACATAAGACACAATAATTAATTTGTTTCAAGTACACAATTTTATAACACAAGATCGCACAGAAAAACTCACAACATAAGACATATACACATACATCAGGGTCCACGGTGCACTATGAACCTTGGTCTGTGGTATAAGGATTGAAAGTTTAAACTTGCAATTGTACTAGTTACTGTCACTTTTAACACATGTTACTAAGCTAATAAAATAATAATTACAAGCATGAAGTATAAATTAAATAACCCCAAAATTAAAAGAAGAGAAAATCTAAGTCATTGATATCTACCTTTTGAATGCTTTGTATATTGATTTAGTGACTATGTAAATGAATATTTTGAATATTTTGATTTACTGAGTAAATATGTATTTGAAACTTTAAATACTTTAATATCAATTTTATTGATTTGTGATATTTTTAATATGGGTCACACTTGTGTGAGACCGTCTCACGGATTCTTATTCGTGAGACGGGTCGGGTCGGGTCAAAGCACCATGCAAATGTCATACTTATATGTGCAAATCTCACACTTATATGCTCAAATATAACACTAATCAAAAATTAAATTTTTGTTACTTATAAGAGAAAAAGTAATACATTTTTCATAATAAGTAAGGTTGACAAGTACCTCTCACTTATAAGGGCAAATATAATACTTTTGAGGAAAAATGTAATACTTTTAAATCGAAATGTAAAAGTATTGTATTTTCCCTTAAAAGTATTACATTTACTCTAATAAGTAACAAAAATTTTATTCCTGATTAGTATTACATTTGAGCATATAAGTATGTCATTTGTGCATATAAGTGTTACTTTTGCATCTTGACCCGACCCGTCTCATGGTGAGACGGTCTCACACAAGTTTTTGTCTTTTAATATTTATTGGTAATACATTTATTTATATGCTACTAAATTGTAATGGCATTTTGTTATGAATATTGTTGCGCAAAATATAATTCTTCGGCTTTCAACCAAATGGAAAGACTCTTTTCTAACTTTTCAGACAAATACCAGAGAATGAAAATACTTTTAAAAAAATCATTCATTTTTTAGAAATTATTTTTCATAAAATATTTTTTGCATTTTAAAACAAACCCTAACTCTATTCATTGGCGCTAATGAACATAAAAAGTTTTATTCTCAATCATAGTTGAAAAAATTGTTAGGCGCTCCCCAGATGCTCGGGGTGCCTAGGCGGCGATTAATTATTGGTTCCTAGGCGCCTATGTATTTTTTTATTTTATTTTTTATTTTTAATTTTTTTTTAAATTTTCTAATTTTTTTAAGACTAATACTTTAATAGTTAATACTAAACTATTAAATATTAACCTAAGAAACATCTAGAGTTTGAAAATTTTAGGGTTAGTTCAATCAAAACGATGTCGTTTTGAGTGAAATAATTCATTAAAAAAAAAGAACAATAGTTAATCGGCCGACTAGGCGGTCAACGCCGAAATGGCCTAATCGGCTGCCTAGACCACTGACTATAGGGATACACTAGGCGGCCGGTTGGCGCCTAGCGCCTAGGCGTTGATTAATCGGCGCTTAGACGAAATTTTTGCAACACTGTTCTGAATTCATAAGATGAAGTTAGAAGATAAACTTAAAAAGGGAAAGTGGCATTATTCTATTTGTTTTAAAACCAGTAAGGCCAAAATTGCATCAAATAATAAGTAAAAGGATTTCAGCGTCAAAGTGTGTAACACAATAAGCCATGAAGTTATAAATGCATCCAAAACAAGAAATAAATATATTTCAAGAATACAAACAATATCAACCAAGTAAAATAGCATCAAATGATAAGTGTAGGGAATTTCATTGTTAGTGTGTAACACATGCCATGAAGCCATAAATGAAGCCATGCCAGCTAAAACTAACAAGAAAATAAAATATTTCAACCCACACTTGCTAAACTTTGCGAAAAATATTGTTGGGTGGTGGTTTGGAGAGTCGAATTCAGCATCTTGCCATCAAAAAATGTGATTGAATGCTATGTAAGTATAAAGAAATAAAATTTTCTTCACTACTAGCTCAAACTTATCGCTTAGTGATAAATGCTTAATCTAACAATTGGCATCAGAGCATGTCATAGGACATGCTGTGTAGTTGAGGGTTGACTAGTGCTGAGAGGGGATTGCCAGGTAGCGGCTTGGAGGCATCCTGGCATTGAAACATGGCATTGACTGCTACGTAAGTATAAGGAAATAAAATTACACATTCACTAGCTACTAGCTTTAGCTTTTGGCTAGCGACTTGGAGACATCCTTCCATAAAAACATAGTGTTGACTGCTACGCAAGTATATATAATGAAATAACGTTGCGCTTTCACTATTAGCTTTAACTTTGGGAGGTATTGTCATCGAAACGTGACGCTAATTACTACACAAGTATAAGGAAATAAAGGTGCGTCTTCATAGCTNTACCTCTCACTTATAAGGGCAAATATAATACTTTTGAGGAAAAATGTAATACTTTTAAATCGAAATGTAAAAGTATTGTATTTTCCCTTAAAAGTATTACATTTACTCTAATAAGTAACAAAAATTTTATTCCTGATTAGTATTACATTTGAGCATATAAGTATGTCATTTGTGCATATAAGTGTTACTTTTGCATCTTGACCCGACCCGTCTCATGGTGAGACGGTCTCACACAAGTTTTTGTCTTTTAATATTTATTGGTAATACATTTATTTATATGCTACTAAATTGTAATGGCATTTTGTTATGAATATTGTTGCGCAAAATATAATTCTTCGGCTTTCAACCAAATGGAAAGACTCTTTTCTAACTTTTCAGACAAATACCAGAGAATGAAAATACTTTTAAAAAAATCATTCATTTTTTAGAAATTATTTTTCATAAAATATTTTTTGCATTTTAAAACAAACCCTAACTCTATTCATTGGCGCTAATGAACATAAAAAGTTTTATTCTCAATCATAGTTGAAAAAATTGTTAGGCGCTCCCCAGATGCTCGGGGTGCCTAGGCGGCGATTAATTATTGGTTCCTAGGCGCCTATGTATTTTTTTATTTTATTTTTTATTTTTAATTTTTTTTTAAATTTTCTAATTTTTTTAAGACTAATACTTTAATAGTTAATACTAAACTATTAAATATTAACCTAAGAAACATCTAGAGTTTGAAAATTTTAGGGTTAGTTCAATCAAAACGATGTCGTTTTGAGTGAAATAATTCATTAAAAAAAAAGAACAATAGTTAATCGGCCGACTAGGCGGTCAACGCCGAAATGGCCTAATCGGCTGCCTAGACCACTGACTATAGGGATACACTAGGCGGCCGGTTGGCGCCTAGCGCCTAGGCGTTGATTAATCGGCGCTTAGACGAAATTTTTGCAACACTGTTCTGAATTCATAAGATGAAGTTAGAAGATAAACTTAAAAAGGGAAAGTGGCATTATTCTATTTGTTTTAAAACCAGTAAGGCCAAAATTGCATCAAATAATAAGTAAAAGGATTTCAGCGTCAAAGTGTGTAACACAATAAGCCATGAAGTTATAAATGCATCCAAAACAAGAAATAAATATATTTCAAGAATACAAACAATATCAACCAAGTAAAATAGCATCAAATGATAAGTGTAGGGAATTTCATTGTTAGTGTGTAACACATGCCATGAAGCCATAAATGAAGCCATGCCAGCTAAAACTAACAAGAAAATAAAATATTTCAACCCACACTTGCTAAACTTTGCGAAAAATATTGTTGGGTGGTGGTTTGGAGAGTCGAATTCAGCATCTTGCCATCAAAAAATGTGATTGAATGCTATGTAAGTATAAAGAAATAAAATTTTCTTCACTACTAGCTCAAACTTATCGCTTAGTGATAAATGCTTAATCTAACAATTGGCATCAGAGCATGTCATAGGACATGCTGTGTAGTTGAGGGTTGACTAGTGCTGAGAGGGGATTGCCAGGTAGCGGCTTGGAGGCATCCTGGCATTGAAACATGGCATTGACTGCTACGTAAGTATAAGGAAATAAAATTACACATTCACTAGCTACTAGCTTTAGCTTTTGGCTAGCGACTTGGAGACATCCTTCCATAAAAACATAGTGTTGACTGCTACGCAAGTATATATAATGAAATAACGTTGCGCTTTCACTATTAGCTTTAACTTTGGGAGGTATTGTCATCGAAACGTGACGCTAATTACTACACAAGTATAAGGAAATAAAGGTGCGTCTTCATAGCTAGTGTGAGAATAAATGTATAGCACTTCATTAATTTTTCAAGATTTGTGACTTTAGTGGTAAGCGGTAACCCTAGACGGGTTGGTTTGACATTTAACTTAATAAGCATGCATAAGGTTTCAAGTTTGATTCTCCCTAAGTCGTTTTTTGACTTTTTTGGGTTGAGCTGGTCAGTTATGGACAATATTGTAATTATAGAAAATAATGTTGGTTCTAGATTTTTTTTTAGATCAAAGGAGGGCACCAAGGAGACACTCGAATTCCTCTTACAGAATGTTAACTCTAGATTTAATTTGCTACCAATCCATCCAGTTAATATTCTCTTATCTGCATTATTATCAATTTTGGGTTGCCTTTTTTAAAAATATACTAGCATTTTGTATATACAATGGGTGAAAATTCATACTCAATATTAAAATATTGATAAATAAAAATAATTTAAAAATTCTAGTTCAAATTACATTTCACAATTCCTTATAGTGATCGGTTTTAATTATCATATTTGACAACCATAGAGAGAAGAAAAAAGAATTTATATTTTGGTTTAATAATAATGTTAACAATTGACAAAGCCTTGTGGTCTAGTGGCACCCGATTTACAACTTTACACTCCCACATGGAGGGGAGTGGGTTTGAGCCTCGATGAAGGTAATTTTGACAGTACTCAAAAAAAAAATTAACAATTTTTATAAAATTTATATTTAAAATAAAAAAAAATCTATAATGTAATCTGACACATCATCATTTTATATATAATTCGCTACATTTCAAAAGACTTAATTCAAAATAAAGAAGGATTTCTTTGTTTACTAAATTTGAAAAACAATAACATTATTATTAATTAATTTTGTTTGTTTAAGTAGCAAAACATTACTATTAAAACATTGGTAAGAGTTAATTTCACTTTTAGTCCCACTATGGGGCAACAAAGATATTTATTTTACCACTCAATATGATCACTTCAAAATTTTTCAATATTAGGGCACGACTTCCCGCCATTTTTTGTTCCTATTTTTTTGGGGGGGGGGGGGGGATGGAGATCAAATGGATACCTGACGAAATAATCAAATGTTACATTTCGCACCTTTCCAAAGTGCCATATTGGCTCTGTCGATCTCGAGATGACCCATATTTCTATTTGCGGACTCTGAAACTCGATCCAATCACATTTTCTTTTAGGTGTCAGCTTGACAATCTCATCAGTCGCAATGTTCATTTTATGGGGGATATAATTAATGATAACTTCTCAGTCGTTGATCATCAAGTCCTTGAAATTTTGTATAATTTTTCCTCATTTTTTGTTCCTATTTGATCTATTATTATGAGATAAATCAAATCACGTCTTATCTGAATAACGTAAAATAAATTAATAACAAGTTGTGATAAACTCTTAATACTGGAGATGATGCAATGTGTTCCCTATGCTTGTACGAGTACAAGGATTTGGAGACATTATAATAATAGATTAAAAGCACTGTTGCAAAAATAGGCCGCCTAGCAACTATCTTTACTTACTCTGTCGAATTCGACCGATTTAACTCACCTAACTTGGCAAAGTTCGGCGAGTTAACTCGGACTAGTCTGCTTTGTTAATATTTTTATTATACTTATATATATTTAAATTTATTTATTTATATAAATAAGAGAAGTAATATATATATATATATATTTATATATGCTATTGCTCGCATGAGTCCACCTCACCTCCCCTCATGAGTCCTTGTGGACAATTGTGCTCCACTAATGTAGTGTTAAATTATGGCTAAGATTTAATTGGATTTTGTTTTAAAATTATAGGCAGATTAATAGGGAGAGGTAATCACGTAACTGTGTTGTGCATTCAAAATCGGTAAAATAATTTTTTAAATTATTTTGTTCTTTTTTTAATCGTAAATGAATATGTTTTATGGTTTTGCATATTCTTAAGGTTGCGTAACAGATTTCCGTCTCCGACTCACCTTTAATCGGCGTTTGGTCTTGGCGGCATTGCATAGTTGATTGACACCATTGTAGATGTCAATTCCGGCGACTGGTAATTTTTTCCGGTGACAACTAATATCACTGTGGTTTTCTTTTCACTGTGGTTTTCTTTTCACTGTGTGTTTGGACATTTGATAGATCAATGTTTGGTGGGGTTTCTAATTGTGCTTTCGTCTGTGCGCCTACCGTTTCGTGTAGTTTTCCATTCACGGTTTCGTGCGGTGTTCTGGGCGTACGTTCATCCTACACAATTATTTAGAACTCAATCTATACTACAAAACTCACAATAATTATATAGAATTTTAAAAAATGACATAGTTAGAACCCACCTTACTTAATCTAGTATTGTTTTTAGCCTTCAACAGGTGTTCTACCGTTTGCCACACGTAGTTTTCAAATTCTAAGTATGGATTTTATTTGTAGTTCCAATCGTATTATTTGACTACTAACTATGTGATTTTTTTTTTCATTTCTTTAATAATTTTGAAATTTATGATATATATTGATTCTAAATAATTGATACAGATGAAATATCATTAAGGTGTTTGTGTTTGCCCTCTGTCTATTTTTAACCTCACGTGGAAGAATGTTAATGACTAATAGGTGTATGTATAAACATATAGTCCATATATATATCACATCCATTGTTAATCACCCTCCAGAGTTTTTTTACCTAAACCTATTCAACAGTAAGAGCAATACTACATACATCCTAGATAACACATGAGCACTTTACGTGGCATTACTAATAGGCCTAAACAATTGATTAGTGCAGTTTATTACGTTAAATACAGAATATATATTAGTTCAACGTAAGTGATGTCGGCAAAATTTCTTATACACGTAGCTTTGAAATTTCTGCCTGTTGGAAGTGTCGGGTCTCACCTTCTTTAACAATATAGAAAACACCGAATGTATCCTTTAGATGACATTGGACTGTCTTTAGGGTTGGTCCTCACCTTTTTGTTCATGATAGAGGGTTAGTATATGGAACTATTTGACATTAGCCCTTACCAAATTTCTACCCTCACCAGGTGATACCGACAGTTAACCCTCGGTGAAAGGATTAAATGTGCACTGCCACGATTGTTAGGGCAGACGCTGCTACTCTAAGTCTGCGTATTACGCTATCTACCGGGTAATTCTACCAGGTGATATGATCCATGCGTATCTTTCTGCACACTTGTGCACCTTGGGGTATTACGCTGTGTTCTTGGCTCTTAGAGGCCTTCTATACACTGTTTACCGTTTTACTGTGCTAGTCCCACAAGCACATAGTTGTGCTATTTTATAGGGGATTCCATTTTTTTAACAGGCGTTAATAGTAAGGTAATAGAGTGTTTTAACTGTCCTATATGTTTATCGCAAAGTTGCATGTGGACACGTGTCTCCTGTGTTGAATCCCTCGTGGGTGCGAGGATTTTTGTTGTTGTTGAGAACTTTATGTTAGTAGGAATCCATGATGTTGGTTTTGTTATTTGGGTGTTCTTGTGTGCGATTACTTAGTTGAATCTGTGCGTGCCCCTACTCCCCACACTCTTGCTCTCTTAGTTTCGTGATTGTGGTATTTTTAATGTGGTTCGTCTTTTATTGCAAATACCATCCATGCTTTAGAACCATCAACATAATGCACAGTGGACTATGCTTCCAATCACACGAAATTGTGGGCTCCTAGTTGTGAGAGCTCAATGACGTCATACATCGGCCAGGGGTTTGACACAGTTGAATAAAGCGAGTTGTTTTGCTTTGAGTATGCTGTAATGGCTGGGTTTGATGTTCGTCGTAGCACGGTGAAGAAAGACAGAATGGGTAACACATTTGTGCGGAATTTTTTATGTTCAAGACAGGGGTTTAAACAAGTTGTCTATGATCAGTGTGTTGAATGGGGCGGTGGCCTGGGAATGATGAAGCAGTTGGGGGCTCGCGGCGTAGGGCATCGAATATGTTTAGTTGCTCAGCCTGGGTTGTTTTGAAGAGAGCAAATGCAGGAAGGTTCGTTGTGCACGTGTTGGAGGTTCGCCACATGCACCCGTTGTGGAGCGATGCGTCAAGGCCCTTCATGCGGTTGAACCGCAACATGGATGCTATCCACCAGAACTTTGTTGCTAGTTGTTCTAAAGCCAACACTAGTCCTTCTAAATCATTTAAGCTGTATAGAGAGTTTGTTGGTGAATACCCAAATATTGGGCCACGCGTAATGATTTCTGGAACTTAAAACATGATATTTTGGCATTAATTAAGGGTGCTGATGCACAGATGGTTATTGATAATTTCTGGGGGAGACAGGAGTTTTTCTTTGACTACGCCGTGGATGTAGAAGAGTAACTCTACAGATTATTTTGGACGGACCGTGTTGCATAGTAGAGTTACGCTAATTTTGGGGATGTTATGCGTTTTATGCTATTGACGACACTAATAGGTGAGTAGTATTTTAATAACATTGACATAGTTGGCATGGTTTTGTTGTTTAACATCCTATATTTCATTTTGCACTGTGTGCGATTTGTGTGCTACGAATTGTTGGCTGTTGGGCATTGGTAGTCTGTCCATGGTAAAGCCTTTATGCTACTTAACATAGTAAATGTATGCTTGCAAGTAAGAATTGATTTTTGTCCATTTCACCGGGGTTGACAACCATAAGAGATGTGTGGTGTTCGGTGTTGGTTTTCTTGCTAACAAAGATGGGGCCTGCTATGTTTGGTTGTTGAATAACTTTAAGCGTGCAATGCAACATGTGCCTATTTGCACAGTTACAGACCAGGACCCTGCTATGAGAATAGCTATGCCACAAGTGCTAGAGGACACGCACCACAGATTTTTCATGTGACATATAATGTCGAAAGTCGCTGAGAAAGTTAGCTTAGTATTAGCTAAGGATTAGGAGTTTCTATGTGCATTGAATGCAGTGGTATGGGATGATTGAATAACTACTCAAGAGTTTGAGTTCAGATGGCCTGCTGTTATGGAAAAGTTTGGGCTTGTCGAGCACAAGTGGTTCTACTTAATGTTCAAATTGCGCGCGATGTGGATTCTTGCGTTTTTCTATGACATTCGTATGGGCAATTTGATGTGCAGCACTTCCAGGTCTAAAGCCATCAATAGTGTTTTTGGGTGTTACACCAACCATCACGCTAGTTTGGTCGAGTTCTTATGTCATTACGACAGTGCAATCAAAGCACAATGATATGAGTAAGCAAAGCTAAATGTGACCTGCGAAGGGCACTTGTCGAAGTTGCTAACACCCTTGGCAATAGAGAGACATGTTATTGCAATGTATACCATACGGGTGTTCTATGAGATTCAGACCGAGATTGCTAGTGCTTGTTTTTCTTGCCGACTAGTGAGCGTTTAATGTTCTGGGATGGTCGGGCGCTATGTGATACAAGATGTTAGCGGGACTGAATCCGAGGTGGAGTACAATAGCAATGAAAATGGGATCCAATTCACCTGTAAAATGTTCGAAAGGGTAGGACTACTGTGCAGACACGCTTTCGTAACTCTCAAAGATTCTAGCATGGAAGTGGCCACGCGCTACTTGCGTGCATTCGGTGAGTGCAAGAAAGTGTTTGAGTAACAATGTTGGCAACACCCATATCCCCCCCTTAGCATAAGGTGTGGGAAGATTTCCACAAGTGTGTATCCCTTGTAGGTAACGACTGTGAATAGATGGGGATTGTTGCTAATGCAGTAAAGGTGTTAAAAGAAACTTTGGTTGGTGACGCAAAATTTTTCATCGTGCGACGTGGGAAGCATTTAGCTCTTGAAAAGTTTTGTAGTAGTGTCATAGCAGATCAAGTTGGCGTACCTCCCCTAGTGGTTGCACGAAACAACGGCCAAAGAAAGTGTTTAAAAGGATCAAGGGAGATTGCACCCGGTTTGAAAAAATGAGGTGAAAGGACATGCGCTACATGCGGAGAGGCAAACTATGTGTTACGCAAGAAGAAACCCCAAGAGCAAGGGTTGGGGTCATGATCCTAAGTAGTTGTATGGGTTTTTTTTTAATTTTTTATAATAAACTAACACTGCTTAAGATACATTTTTGTTTTTGGGTTCGCGATGTCTAATCGCAGTTTATTATTATTATTTTTTAAACATAATCATGGTTTATTATTAAATCATTGATGTCAGGCTATTTTGTGTATTCATGTTTTAATATGTGTTTTAGTCTATTCAGTTGTTACAGTTTTGCATCAACAATGTTTGCTGCACAAGGTAGTGGGTTGGGGGTATAGAGTGGCATTCGTTACGTGATACGTGTTGTGCATCGGACAGTAACTTAATGGGGGTGGTTTTATGATTGTTTATGCGCTACAAATTTACTTGTGGTATGGGGATTATGCGCACATGGGTGTGTTGTGGTGCACAGTTACCAACTGTGCAGGGGTCTGGCCATACTTTTGTGTTTTGTTATAGTGCCCAAGTTGTCGATAATGTCTACTTTCTTCCCCCTCATGTCGACACTAATCATGTAGAAATAGTCCCCTAGCAAAATTGGAAAAATATACTGCAAAGTTTGGAAGCATTAGTCCCCATAGTTGGGTTAGGGTAAGTTTGGGGGGGGGGGGGATGTGCAACCGTGCATGTGGGTGTATCCAACTGTGAGTGCAAAGGTTGTAGGCCACTGTAACAGGCGAAAGATGTATAGGGGCACTAACCATGTCAATCCTGCGCCACATCTCATGTAGTGAGTTGTTAAAATCCACTGCCAAGCTTTTTTTGAACCATCCCAAGCGTTGGGATCGGGATGGTTTGTGGTTCACCACAGTTCGAAGCTGCATTTGAAGTGCACAAATGATGTTAAAAAGTGGCATAGTTGGGTTAAAAGTCGAACAGTTTAGGTGGAAAGCATATACCGTCGTCATCGTGGACGCAAACAACCTGTCTGGAGCACTATTATATTGGCTTTAGTAAGCTCGCGGTAGTTCAGGACACAAGTCCAAGCATCCACTAGAGCAAAGTCAACCTTAAACCCATCCTTCAAAGTAGCGATGTCTCCACGCAATGCACAGTGATCCATGTTGCGGAAGATCTCCTCATCCCTACAACAAAGGGTGGTTAGCAATTGCGAAACACGTAAAATCCCAAAACATATAAAGGTGGAGTTTATGAAAATGGTTTACATCTCCTCCTCGGGGTTGTCGACAACCCAATGGTACACATAAGTATCGCTTAGTACAGTCCACGTAGGGCGTCCTCCTAGTTGGCTCACATGGTGTGAAAGCATTTTTGCAACTGGAGTTGGTGGTCGATGTTCCCCCGGGATGGTTTTGGTACTTTGAACGATGCACGCCTCGTGTGGTGTCTGGTATGCTTTTGTGGGTGACCTTGGGAACGGGACCACGACCTGCAGAACAATTGTTTAGGAGCATAAAGAATACAGTGGGTGTATAGAATTTTAATATACTTAGCGGGGTGAATTTTAATTATATGATTTATTTGTTTATTATGGAGTATTATATTTTCTGGTTTATATTTTAAAAATTGAAAAGATCACTTAAAAACATTGAAAATCACTTTTAAAACTGAAAAAGCATTTAAAACTGCTGAAAATCACTTCAATCATTAAAAGTAATACTAGAAAATACTGAAAATTATTTTAAAAAACTAAAAGTACACTTGAAACCGCTGTTGATGTCATTTTGAGAACTCATTATAGCATTGAAAAAAAACCCTCCATTGCATCCATAATTTCAATATACTTAGAGATAGGGCATTCGTCATTATAACCTAGCACAAATATTTACTAATAAACAATGAAGAGAATAAAATATGTATAATCTCATACACAATTCGCCTTATTTACAAGGATCTCCCAAAATCGAATTGAATATATCAATAACAAATGGAACAAACTATGATAACAACCCAAAGCCTCAGTGTGTGAAAACCCAATTCAATATATCAAAAACAAATGGAACAAATAATGATCAAACAACCCAAAGCCACATCAAGAAGAGTCAATAAGAAATGTGGCACACTACAACCCTAATTACTGTTGCATAGTTGTTTATGTGACATCGCCACTTTAGTAGAAATGTAGCAACCAGCCACCAGTTTGCAGCCTAAATTGGTCCCCCCCCCCTCCCCCCCCATATGAAATATACAAAACATAACACGAATTGTTCCTAGCGACGAACCGTGGTTATTTCACAAAGTCGGAATTGTTCCTAGCAACCAACCCAACCCTAATTGTGGAATATAATAACTAAGAGGGAAAAAAAAAAAAAAAAGACCCCATCGATCAACAATAAAAACCCCCATATCCCAAAATTACCCTTCAAATAAATACCCCCCCCCCCCCATTATTTGGCCTAAAATGGTTATTTTAACAAACAACCATCTTTTAATCTACACCATTGATCTCACCATTTATAACAAGAACTGTGCACATAGACTCATTTAATAAAAAGGACTCATTTGAACAATAGTATATATATATATATATATATGTATATATATGTATGTATATATATGTATATATATATATATGTATAAGGCTGACATTTGATACTCTGTCCAAAGATTTGGGCTCTCAGGGCTTCGGTGACCTTCTGGCCTGCGTTTGGAATATAAGAATATCCCACTTGAATATTGTGCTGAAATTTACCAAGTTTGTTCATTGGATTGATGAAACTTCTTTGTTAGTCTAACACAATTGATAATTCTTAACTCTCTCTTTTCTCATCTGTAGATCCGGTCATTCCTTGTTGGTGTACATTATATTGTTGTTGGTTTTAGGTAGGTTTTAATTTCATTGCATTTACTGTGTTTCCTTTGTTCTTAGTTTCTTTCCTCTCTTTTTCTTTTTTTTGTTTTTTTTTTTGTTTAAATAATGCATGAGAGTAAATAGACACGATTCTTTGACCTTTGGTGTGACATACTTAGTAGATGTTTCAAAGTAAATCTAATGTGAAGAAAGAAATCAATTCTTATAAAACCTTAGAACATGAGTGAAGAAACAATAATAGTCACAAGTTGGTAGGTTTCCTTTTCTGTGTCATTTTAGTGACTAAAGAGACTTTTTAGAATAAATTGGTAATGAATGTTTAATTGGCAGCCTATGTCTACTTTTTCTAGACTAATGACAATTGTTCCTCTACATTCCTGTATATATAAATTACATGCAAATAAATTTGGTAGCATGATCCTTGAGTATATTGAGCAGTAGGCATTTTAAATTTTTAATGCCAAAGGATCTCAGAGTTATGTGTTGTCATGGTGTCACCTATCCATGTGCTGAATTTTTTTATTTTTATTTTTGAACACTGTGCTGAAATTTATGGCCATTATTTTTCTGACCGAAAAGTTTTGGTGCGTAATCTATTTTTTCTGTTTTCTTCTTAGCACACCAGAATGAGCATCTTCCTGCTTCATTGAGAACCTTCTGTGATAATCTGAAAGCAAGGGAACCCCAATCTGATAGGAAGGGGAAGAAAAGCCCAACAAAGGAAGACAGATTTCATGTATTGTAATATTCAACAATGGATGCTGAGAAATATAATTGCCTTGTATTATGTATTATTAATAAATTTGGTAGTGCTTTTTGACAATGTAATACTTTTGACATACTTTACAATATTATATTTTTATTATTGTTATTGAGTTATAATTTCTTAATATAATATATTTTGCAATTATATTACTGGAGTATTATATTATTATATTATAGATTTAATACATGTATGAGATATTAATTAATGGGTATATTTTTATTTTTTTTTAAAATTTTGAAAATTTAGCGACGGATCAAATTCGTAGCTAAATACCTTCTAATAATAAAAGAATGGCAACGAAATAGCGACGGAAATATTTGTCACTAAAATTAGTGACGGAATTTTCCGTCGTTATTTCATCACAAATTTGGTCACTTAAATCGTCGCGGAGAGGAAAATAACGACGAATTTTTTTAGTTTAGCGACAGAAAAATCCGTCGTTAAACTTTAGCGACGGAATTAAAATTCGTCGCAACATTCTAGCGACGCCACTTTTAGAGACGGACCAAATCCGTTGCTAATTCGTCGCTAATCCGTCGCTATTCACTTTAGCGACGGATTTTTCGTTTCTAGCGACGGAATTTGTCCGTTGCTATTTTTGCATTTTTTTGTAGTGAAGCTAGTACCTTCCTAACTAATGACATCTTTATTCTTATTATTTTAAATAAATGACATCCTTTATCCCCAATTAAAATGTGACTATTATTATTATTATTATTATTATTATTATTATTATTTGTAAGATTGATTATGTTATGTATGTGTGTGTGTGTGTGTGTGTGTGTGAATAGGATTGTATTGGATGTATTGATGGTGAAGGAGATTCGTAACAATATTGCTGCTTTATTATGGGATGCTAGATCATGATTATGCTAATAGTTTCATTTCAAAATGTTAAATTGTAATATGCAAACAAACCTATTTAAATTTAAAACTATTTAAATTTTATTAAGATGATTTTTTAATCTTTTTACATTTATTAGTTTATCAAAAAGTTAATTTTACCAAAGACTTTTAAGTATAATCAGCTAGCTTAACAACTCTTCAGCTTTTAGCTTCTAGCTTATAGCTTTTCAGCTAGCAGGTTTGCCAAACATAGCCTATATCTATTTTTTTTTTTATTTTTTTGATAAGCATGTTAAGTACTAGTGAAAAAAAATTCAATTAATTAATTATTTATTTAACATCCGATATCTATATCACATTTATATTAAGGCAAAAACTTGTGTGAGATCGTCTCACGGATCTCTATTCGTGACACGGGTCGGGTCTTCTCTTATATGGGTCAACATGTGCCTATCATGTGCATCTTTTATGTTTCTCTCTCTGTTTCCCATCTCATTCGACGGTCTCTACATCTGGCGCCTCTCATCCATCTCGTCACTCACCATCTCTGTCTCCTCCACTCAAGCTCTCCGCCTCCATTTCTGTCGTAGCCTCCAACTCCAATAAGTATTGCAATTCGGCTTCAGAGGCTTCTCCTTTCATAGAGGTAAGCTACTACTTAGAGCCTTAGAAAAGAATAGAGCAGACGAGTGATACTTGCCACGTCGATAATAGATGCAACCAGGATTGTTATAATATATCCTAGAAATCCCCATTTCTTGAAGCCATCAACAGTTTGACTGCTTTTTGATGATCTCCACACGAGCATATTCCAGCTGGGACTTCAAATAAAGTGCCATAGAATAATCTTTGCCATAGATCTCTACGAGCATATTCCAACTGGGACTTCAAAAGCGGTCAAGCAGATGCATTAGGAACAATTGAATTATTGGAGACCGAAACAGATTTTGCCACAATGGTTGAAGCAGGTTGTTGTGTTGAGTTCCCGCTGGCAGCTTGATTCATCAAACTATTATTACAAAAGACCTTCTCCACATAGCCAATCACATCCTAGAGTCAATTGATAAAGGCATTAGATATGCAGTTTGACAAAGAGCTTGATAATAAATACTTAAGAAATCATTTCAGAGCCAAAAATAAAATCAACCATGAGCATTTAATCCTCACATAGCAATATGAAGCACAACACAATCTAATAAACAAAAATTCGGGCCAATGACAAGTGATTCCTATATCAAGGAACCATTCAATAATTCCAGAACTACAGAAAGGTCAATACTTCTTAAGTGTCTTAAATACAATTCTGAAAGGCTCCCCATGAATTGGTAAGCATCTAGGCCATCTCCAAGACTTCAACATAAAAAAACTATTTGCTTAACTGTTAGGGCACCCCGTGAACTTTAATTTAAAAATCCACACATCCATGATGTTTGTAATGTTAGATTTCAGTCACTCAGTTATCACTATATAAACAAAAGTTCTATTATAAGAGATGTTAACCTCAAGGTCATAAAAGTGTAAAATCTAATACTTTATAGTGCAAATATACTTCACAAATGAATAATCATGACTTTAACCATCAAACACTATACTTTATAAAGCAAATATACTACTTAATTGCACAAATGAATAATCAATACTTAAAGTATTAAATCTAATACTTCTTAATACTTCAAAGCCTAAAACTAGTATTTTATAACACAAATGAATACTCAACACTTTAAGCATTAAATCTACTACTTTATGATGCAAATATACTACTTTATATCACAAATGAATTGAATGATCATGACTTTAACCATCAAACACAACACTTTATAGAGCAAATATACTACTTAATTGGGCAAATGAACAATCAACACTTTAAGCATTAAATCTAATACTTTATAGCCTAAAATTAGTACTTTATAATACAAATGAATACTCAACACTTGAACCATCAAACACAATACTTTACAGTGCAACTATACTACTTCATATCACAAATGAGTAATCATGTCGTTAACCATCAAACACAATAATTTATAACACAAATATACTACTTAATAGCACAAATGAATACTCAACACTTTAACCATTAAATTTAATACTTTATAGCCTAAAACTAGTACTTTAAAACACAAATGAATAGTCAACACTTTAACCATTAAATATAATACGTAATAGCCTAAAACTAATACTTTGTAACACAAATGAATACTCAACACTTTAACCACAAACACAATACTTAATAGCACAAATATACTACTTCATAACAAAAATGAATACTCAACACTTAAAGCATTAAATCTAATACTTTATGATAAAATACACTACTTTATATCACAAATGAATGATCATGACTTTAACCATCAAACACAACCACATTAGAAACTTGAAAGAAGTTTTTATAAGATTCAACCATTAATATGCTTTTCTTATAGCCTCTGGACTCACTTCATCTACTATTTCTACCAAATCTCATACACAGTTTAATGATATATTTAACACTTTAAGCCTTAAAAACAATACTTTATAGCCTAAATGTAATACTTCAAAGTACAAATCTAATACATAGTTTAAGGTAGATATAATCAATACTTTAAGTGTTAAATACAATACTTTATAGACTAAATGTAATACTTTATAGCAGCAAGTATTGATTTGAAAGCCTAAATACAATACTACCAGCAATTATACCAATCATCCATTGATACAGAAACAGAAAGAGCCACATCTTGGGTGAAACAGAAAGAGCCACAAAGTACATGGAAGAAACAACCAGATGCATACATGATCTAGATAAGGAAACAAATTCCAGCTAAAATGCTTAATAAAATAGAGACAAGAGGTTACACGAACTCATGTATTAATATGGAAAAAAACATCAAAACTCAGTTGAATCTCATTTGCAAGGTGTAGCAAAGTTTTCTAGTACTATTAGATACCAAATACATTGAAATGCATCTTGCAAAACTACACAGATTTGAAACAGGGCACATTGCACTTCGACCTCCACCTTATAGCTTAATTTCAAAATGCACAAATTTAGTTTTCCTCAAAGCCTAGCACATTCTAGTTCTAGTTCATAATAACATCAAATTGGGCATTAAAATTATTACAAACTCAAATTCCCCGTTGTATAATGCTTCACTTAAAAAATCCCCAATGAAAATTCAAATTCTAACTCTCCTATTAGCAATGTCCGAAGATGAAGAAATAACATGATGAATAAATACACACCATTGAAACCTCCGATTGTGAAGAGGAATGCACCGTTGTAACGAAGAAACTTCAAAGTCAGATGAAAACTGGAGAAGAACCTGTGCATGGTCGGCGAAGCGGTTCCACATGAAGTTGGGTCATCAAATTAAGCTGCTGAAATGAACCATGGAGGTCGAAATCTTCAAGAACTGGGTGAGAAACCCGATTGTTTTGGCAAGAAACACCAGTCCACCCACACTGGTCGATGCTGGAGTTCCAATCCCACAGCTTATTAGAAGTGTCGGCAACGGCTTTGAAAGACAACAATGGCTCAGCTTTTGGGTTTGAAGTAGCTTCTGAAAAGGAGAAATGGAAGAGAAGGAGAAAGAAAAGAGAGAAAGATAAATGCAGTAGTGTTCTCAACCTTGCCATTGTATTGTGTTAAAGCGAAATCAAAATAGAGTGAAATTTGATACAAATGAGAGTGGAGAAGAAATCATGTGGCAGAGAAAGAGAGAGAGAGAGAGAAACAGATTTGGAAGGAAGGAGCGTGAAATCACTTTGATAACCCATTAATAAAGATCCGACCCCTCTCACGGATTGAGACCCGTGAGACGGTCTCACACAAGTGTTATTCTTATATTAAGAATTGGTTTGAAAATCTAAAAAATAACTTCCATAAATTATTTTTTTTTGTATTTTTCAATGCTTGGCTATCAACGGAAAATCAAGTCAATAAAAAATACTTATTATGATCATATCGAAGGAAAAATGACTCATTTTAGTTGAAAATGTCGTCGAAATTTTGTACTCTGAAGACTTTTTTTGATTCCCATCTCATATTCAACTTTCTCTCTTTCTCTCTCCCTCCATCCCTCTAAGTAGTCTCAAATGGATAGGTTGCCCCGGCATGTGTCTAGCCACTATTTGAATTGGAATGGACTAATCCAGTTAAAATATGGATCTAGCCGACTAGCCCATTACTCCAAAGATTACAAAACTTTTAAGGTTTTAATTTCTTTAGTTTAGACTTATTACATTTATCAATGATCGATTAAAATTTGACTTGATTTGGGAGTTGTTGCATGGAACTTACTGCAATGTGCTTATCTGGACGTTTGAGTCCAAGAGAGAAAAGTAATTAAGGGTGTGTTTGGTGGTTCGCACATGGAATCGGAATTGAAAGGGAAATCAAATACTTCGTAATGGTAATGGGTTTTGTTGAAAGCATTTTACATGTTTGGTAGTAGTGGAATTGGAATGATTACCAATATTAATGTCTGGTTGTATATGACCTTATAATGGGAATAAATGTTTTAAGAATACAAAAATAAAAAATCAAGATAATTGATCCTAATATAATGGCATTCAAAGCATCAATATGAACAAAAAAATCAAAACATAAATCTAAAAGTATTAACCCAATCTTAAAAATTAGATTACTAATAAGATGGAATGAGACCATTTTTAATTAGGTAATGTGATTTTTAATTGATGAATGTAATCAAATTTCATAGTTGTGTTTTAAAAAATTATCAACCAAACGCTAACTATAATTTTGATTCTCATTCTTAATGTGTAAACTCATGAACTAAATACACTCTAAAATTACATAATACTCGTGGAGTAATGGTAAGGGTAGACTTGGAAGTTGGAACAAGGTAAGTCATTTTTAATTGATAAAGAAAATGAGAAAAACGTGGGTTGACCGGAGTCGAGCCACTAGAAGCAGATTAATCAATACTGCACATGCCGTATTTCCATCTTATACATATAAGTATAAATATAATCATACACGTGACATATTAGAAGTCCAGCTGGCAGCTGACACCGTTTTATATCGTGCACCGTATTCTTCCACCGCAGCTGGCACCGTTTTATATCGTGCACCGTATTCTTCCACTCAGACATATTGTGGAATGTTCCTAGGTTGTTGGATGGGGATCAGTGTGCTCTTTGGTTTTATCAATTACAAGTTGGGAGACCAAGAAACTTTTAATGCATTTCATCTTAATTAATGCATAATTACATAGAGAAAATTATCTAATAAGTATATTTTGTATTAATAAATGTATAATTTACTAGTGTTATACTTTGATCTAGTGGGTCGAACATATCTTGCTTAATTTGTAAAGAATTGAAAAATAAAGAAGTTGAAGAAAGTAAGAGAATATACATACACCGTGTTTCCGACCAATACATACTGAACACCTTATCGGATCCTACTATACCCTATGCATAGTGAGGATCTTGTTTTTCGACCTGACCCGACATCGAGAGAGTGGTTAACCGACCCGACCTGAAGAGCAGACCCCTTATTAGCAATCATTATTGCATAGACCATGGTCCACACAACTGTGTGAAGCATAAATAAAAAGTACATTTTTAATATACTAAAAGTACATTATTTTTGTATTGAAGATATATTATTTTATATATACTATCAAATAATTTACCTTCAATAAAAAAAATGTACTTTTAATATAATAAAAATGTACTTTTTATTTTTGATCCACACAGCTGTGTGGATCATGGTCCAAGCAATAATTTGCCCCTCCTTATTAGCTTATTGAGTTTCTGCTTATACTCTTTTGTGCTCGGACCTGACCCAAATGCTTGTTGGGCCCCGAGCCCATGTGATGAGCCCTTAAAGATGAACATCGACAATAACACTTGAACCGAGCCCGATAGCCATTGGCCAATCAGATATTCTGCTACTCGTGAGCGTTTCTCATTACCCTCCGAGACTGCCAAGTGCATGAAGACACATGACGTGCATGCCGGCTTCCCGGCATGTGCCCCCTTCAACCTTCTATAAATACCCCGTTGAGTGCTTGTACAAGGGACTTTTTCCCATTCTTCTTCTAGACTACCTTCGGTCTTACTTACCCGAGCTATTATCTTCAAATTATACAATCACATATACAAATATGTATACCCAAAGTATTTACACCATCAATAAGGCTATAGACAGCTTGGAAACACAAGTTGGAGAACTTGGTAGGAGCAATATAATCACTCTAAGTGACTAGGTAATTATAAATATACCGTAATAGACAAATCAAAGGGGACAAAATAAAAAGTGATAGAAATGGTCATGCTAATCTAACAATAATTTTATAGGAGTAAAATGTTATGTGATACGAGTTATCACTAAATAAATAAATACAACCAGATGTAAATATACGATTTGATATACATATTTTTATATAAAAAGTATAGTAGTATCTTTGAATACAAAACCCAATAATAATCCGTATTAATTAAATATTATCAAATTATGAAATCAAAAATATATTCTGTACATATAAATATATTCGGTGATATTTAATCATTACATGCATCAAAAGGTTTTTTCATCAAAACAAGCTACTTATTATAGGCAAAAACTTGTGTGAGACCGTCTCACCGTGAGACCGTCTCACCGTGAGACCGTCTCACCGTGAGACAGGTCGGGTCAAGATGCAAATGTAATACTTATATGCACAAATATCATACTTATATGCTCAAATGTAATACTAATGAGGAATAAAAATTTTGTTACTTATAAGGGCAAATGTAATACTTTTAAGGAAAAATACAATACTTTTAAATTTCGATTTAAAAGTATTACATTTGAGCATATAAGTATGACATTTGCACATATAAGTAACAAAAAATTACTTATTATAAAAAATGTATTACTTTTTCTCTTATAAGTAAGAAAAATTGTATTCTTGATTAGTATGACATTTGCATGTTGTTTGGACCGACCCGTGAGATGGTCTCACACAAGTGTGACCCCTTATTATAAGAGTTGTAGTCTATATATGCTAACATCTTATGGTGGTCAACTAATACCGACATAGCTTTTTTTTTTTTTTTGAGTACTACTTTCTTATCATCCATGTGGGAGTGTTTTTAATTGAGACACCGGATGCCACTAGACCACAAGGTCATTGGCTACCGACATAGCTTTTAATTTTAGATTAGAGTGTAAAAACAAATTGTGACAATTTAAGGACATCTTAATTACCTTTAACCGATGATAATTAACCTTTGAAAACATGAGAGTCGTCAAAAACATTTGGCTGGAAAAAAGTGGTGTCCAGCCATATCCACACTTGACACTTGTATTTTGGTAAAAACATGCATAGCATATGTACATACATGAACAGATCAGAGCAGGCCAGGTCATTCAAAGATTCCATTTCTATAACATCAATAGAAGCCGCAGGTTTTTACTCCATTATATTAGTCGTCCACGATATTGACTTTGAGATTCAAATAATGCACGCATATCTAAATATTTGGTCGTGTGAACAACCTTGACTCGTTGCAGTCATAATTAATTCTAGACGCCAACCTTAGGTTTTTTTATTTTTTCTTTTTATTTTTTTTATTTTTTATGCGAAGGGGTCGCGGGCCGGTCAGTCCTAAGAAATTAGTAAAGTTTTCTTGTAGTCACACTTCTTGTGTCGCTCTTCGGGATGCATTCAAGACCTTCATAAGATTGGTTTAAGATTTTTGTTTCCCACGCGCTATGCTACTCCATGTTAGCAAGAAAGTCAGCACACTAATTTCCTTCTCGTAGGATATAGTTCATCGCACAACCTCGAAATTGTTCCAGTAGTGCCTAGCAGTCAATAATCAGAGTGCCAGCCTCGGGGCGAGAGGACCCCTCTCCTCTAATGGCATGGACAACCTTAGTTGCGTAAATGCTGCTCTCTCCAATTCTAAATCGAGAACCATGTAATTTCTTTGGCAATATCATTCACTTCTCATAATGAATGGTCGAATTAGTACTTTTTAACAAAATAATTAATATTATTTTCCTAATTTGACCTGATCTTTTTACTTTAAAATATAATTGGACCCACTAAGTGACAAGTGTTAAAAGAAAAAAAAATTGCATATGAGTTATCATTATTTTGAGATGAATTAACTATAAATTTAAGTATGGTCAAAGTAAACTCAAATTCTTTTAAGTAAATATATATAAATTTTGTATGTATATACACCCAAAATATGTAAAGAATAAATCAAAAATCAGTTTATAAGATATATAGATAAAATTGGGAAGAAAATAAAGTTTTGAAAAGGCTCTAAAGGATCCTTTGTCACACATTGAAAAAGAATGTATGTGAGTTTGGACTACTATAATTAAATATATTTTTACATTTTTAAAATTATGAAATATGTTGCTAGATACTTATTTTTAGGAGCGTAAACCTAAATTAAATATTTCCTAGTATTTTTTTTTAAAATATAGATAGAACGAGAACATTTTGGTCATATAAATTAAATTTGAAACAGAATGAAAAAAATAATATGCATAAAAATGTCCATATTGTTTTTTGTTTTTAAACAAACCAAAAATAAAATAAAAACAACGGCATTATTGAGAAGTCGACAATATATATAATTTAAGGGTCACACTTGTGTAAGACCCTCTCACGGATCCTTATTCGTGAGACGGGTCGGGTGTCGGGTCAAAGCACCATGCAAATGTCGTACTTATATGTGCAAATCTCACACTTATATGCTCAAATATAACACTAATCAAAAATACAATTTTTGTTACTTATAAGAGAAAAAGTAATACATTTTTCATAATAAGTAATGTTGACAAGTGTCTCTCACTTATATGGGCAAATATAATACTTTTGAGGAAAAATGTAATACTTTTAAATCGAAATGTAAAAGTATTACATTTTCCTTTAAAAGTATTACATTTACCCTAATAAGTAACAAAAATTTTATTTCTGATTAGTATTACATTTGAGCATATAAGTATGACATTTGTGCATATAAGTGTTACATCTGCATCTTGACCCAACCCGACCCGACCCGACCCGTCTCATGGTGAGACGGTCTCACACAAGTTTTTGCCATAATTTAAAACCATATTTAACACGCAACGAATCTAAACTATAATATAATCAATCTTGATCAGTATTAAGTTGTCGATTTATTTGGGTCCAATGAAAGCTCATTGTGACCACAAACCTTCTTCAAGAAAGCACGCCAACTATGGTTATATTTGGCACGCCTAGCTGAAAAGCTGAAAGATAAAAGTTAGTAGTTAATAAGCTAACTAATTGAAATTAAAGTGTTTGGTAAAATTATTTGTTAAATTAGCTTATAAATATATAAAGATAAAAGGATAAACTAAGATATTACGATTTTGATTAATGAATTGTAGATGTCATTTTTAAATTAATAAAGATTAAAAAAATTTTGAAAAAGGTGCCAGGCTTATTTTGAATGATATTTTGGTTAACATTTCAAAATAAGCTATTATTTTAAGTTCTCATATTTTACTAAATAGAACTTATAGCTTATTTGGCAGCTTAAAATAAGCTATAGGCTATGTTTGGCAAACCTAGCTGAAAAGGTAGCTGAAAGCTGAAAAGCTATAAGCTAGTAGCCGAAATCTGAAGAATTGTTAAGCTAGCTATTATGCTTAAAAGTGTTTGGTAAAATTAACTTTTTGATAAGTTGATAAATGTAAAAAACACTAAAAAGGACATTTTCATAAAATTTAAATAATTTTAAATTTAAATAGGTTTGTTCACATATTAAAATATAAAATAATGAAACTAATGTATTTTAAAAAAATATAAAGGAAGAACATATATTTGAAAATATATAAAGTAAAATAAAATATTTATTGTTCATAAAATTAGTTCATACAAAATTAATGTTCAAACACACAAATGTTAAATTGAAATTACAATCAAACATATTGAAGACAAAATGCCACAAGGATTTTAATTGGGAGAGTTAAAAGATATTATTTATTAAAAATAATAAGGATAAAGATGGAAAAATGTTAAGAAGCTACTAGCTTATTGTTTAAAAGCTACCTGCTTTCCAAATAAACTCTTATTTTAAGCTACTAGCTTATTTTAGAAACATTACCAAACAAAACTTATAACTTATTAGTAACTTAAAATAAACTATAAGCTCCTAATAAAACTTTGAGCATCGAGAATACTTCCCGTATTCACCTTCTTCACTTAATGTAGCAAGATTTATGATAGATTAAGGTTGGGTTCCTTCATTTTGAGGTTCGGGTTCTCCAATGTTAGCCATTTCTAAGAGTAGGTTTGGTTTTAAGTGAGTCTTTAGGATCAATCGTTATATCGTAGACTAGAGTCCACAGTACACTGTAGATCCTGATCCGAAACGACATCATTTCGATGTTAGTGGACGCAGACGCGAATGACTCCAGGAAATTCATTGTCTATAATACACAGAATCCTTGTCTAGAATGCACAGAACGGTTGCCTAGAATACACAGAACGTTTGTCTATAATACACAAAATATTGACACAAAATACACAGAACTCATCATCCTAACATTCGAATGTACAAACACATCACAACCTGTGTTAATAACATGAATACACAGAATATTGACACAAAATATACAGAACTCATCCTCCTAAACATTCGAATGCACAAACACATCACAACATGTTTTATTGACATGAATACACAGAACGGTTGCCTAGAATACACAGAATGATTGCTTAGAATGCACAGAACGATGACCTAAAATACACAGAACTCATTCTCCTAACATTTTAATACGCATTGTGCACTCTGGTCCACGATATAAATTGCGGTTTAGGATGGGTAAGAGAGGGCTTTGGAAATTCGGCCATGGCGAGTAGAGAGCAAGAGAGAGTTTGAGAGGATGTGGGTTTGCTTTTTGCTTGGAATACAACGAGAAGGGTTTGACCATTTAAATAGGGGAGGAAACAGTCTATTTTGCCCTTAGGAAGGTTGTAGGAAGATCTTGGTTTGAGGGGGTATACTAGTATTTTCAAGAAATTTGTAATTATGCGAGATCACTTAACACATAAGCTTTGTTTGGCAGAGCTTATTTGGGAGTTTATAACTTATTTTAAGTTACTAATCAGTTATAAGTTTTGTTTGATAATGTTTTAAAAAATAAGTTAGTAACTTAAAATAAGAGTTTATTGGACTTTAAATAGCTTTTCAAAAATAAGCTAGTAGCTTCTTAATTTTTTTTCATCTTTATCCTTATTATTTTAAATAAATGACATCTTCTTTTACTCCTTTCAATTAAAATCTTTTTAGCATTTTCTCTTCAATATGTTTGATTGTATATTTGTAATTTCAATTTGACATTTGTGTGTTTGAACATTAATTTTTGTATGCACTAATTTTATGAACTATAAATATTTTATTTTACTTTATATATTTCAAATATATGTTCTTACTTTATATTTTATTAAAATATATTAATTTTATTATTTTATATTTTAACATATAAACAAATCTATTTAAATTTAAAACTATTTAAATTTTATGAAGATGTTCTTTTTAATCTTTTTATATATATCAGCTTATTAAAAAGTTAATTTTACCAAACACTTTAAACATAACAACTTATCATATTTCAGCTACTAACTTATAAATTTTCAACTTTCAGTTACCTTTTCAGTTAAGTTTATCAAACATAGCCATACTTCTTTCTATTTGTAGGCCTATGGCACCAAGTTCAAAGCTGAAATAACCGTCACCTTGAAAAAAAAAAAAAAACATTAACAGTGATAAATCCATTCCAGTATACTTGTGAATGGAGAATTATTTTGAAAATAATTTTCAAAGGAAAATATACACAGATTCTGAGGAAATCTATCTTTTTAGATCATTAAATGAGGCAAATATTCTGCAGTCCAGCATCATAATTAGTAGAATTTAATTTTATTGAAATGACAGAGCATTCATAATAATGGAGTTTTTGTTTGTAGTTTTTGAGAAGTTTTTTAAGTGTAATTAATAATGAGAAAATAAGGGAGGAGCACAAATAAAATAAATCTTATTTAAAAAGAAATTAAAAAAAAATTTCAAAAGCGCTTGATGTCCCCAGCGGGCGCTTGTGCGCGACTGAACTTTGGAGTCCGTGGATCCCATTTACTGTTCCAAAAATCTCTTCTTGCGGACAAACTCACTTCTTATCTTTCTTAGTTTCTCTTTCATCCATCACAGCATTACTGTTCCAAAAATTTTTAAAAAGTCACTGCTAAGGATGCTCTTATGCTGCAATATGTGCTCTACTAAAAACTTTTCTCAAGAAAGATTGAAGGAATGAGCACACTCGATTTTGGAGAGCATAAATTTAATAAGCTTGTGCTTAACAATTGGGAATAGAAAAGATATGAAATTGAATATTATAGATCAACATGCGAGATACTCTACCAGGTCAAAAATAAATTGTCACGTAGCATACAAAAAGAATTTATTTTGCTTAGACATGCATTGTAAAAAAAGAAATTTATTTTGCTTAGACATGCATTGTGAAAAAAGAAAATTCATGGAACAGTTTTTGATACTTATTAGCTCATTTCGATCAATCTCATCTTGTGTTTGAAAGTTGTGAATTTTAATTCACGTAACGTTTTGTGAGAATATCCGCAATTTCATTTTCAGTGGGTACATAATCGATCTTTAAATCCTTCTTCTCAACATGATCCTATATGAAATAATGACTGATGTCAGTGTGTTTTGTCATTGAGTAAAATACTGGATTTTGAGTAATTGCGATGGCACTCGTATTATCATAGAAGACGATACTAACATCCTTCCAATTAATCACATAGTCTTTCAATTGTTGTTTCATCCATAGAATTTGCGCACAGCAACTCTCTGGTGCGATGTTGTATTCAACTTCGACAGTACTTGTGACAATAGAGTTTTGTTTCTTGTTGAACCAGGATACTAATCTTCCTCCTAAGAATTGACATGTTTCTGAGGTACTTTTCCTATCAAATTTGTAACGTGCGAAATCTGCATATGAAACAAAATAAATAAACTAATCAAAACCGTATGTATGATTCCAACGTAAAGCAGAAAGCAGAAACCAACAAACTACAAAACCGTACCAATTAATCAAAACCTTGCCTAAATGAAAGGTTCAGATGAGGTGTACGTACGTCAACTTTATTGATCATGTAAACCTTTGTATGGCTTTCGACCGCGCAATCAAGTTGCTAAATTTGACATTTTCAGAGAAATCTAAGAAGTCGTGGTTGTTCACTTGTTTGGGTTTGAAATCATATATTATGATATTTTTATTATTTTTAAGTTAAACCATTGTGTCTAACTTGGATCAACAGTTACCATTGACGAGGAGATGAGTAAGGAAAAACAACAACAACAACAACAATAATGCACAAGTAATACATACATAGAGAGACAAAAAAAAAAAAAAAAAAATCTTAGGCTATATGCTCTCTCACCAAGTGTATGTGATATTGTATGTCGGGCCGTTTCGCTATCGCTCTTCGATCCTTCGCTATCGCAAGAATATAGCGATCGAAGGTGTGGGTGTTTGAGATGGGCGATTCCACCTTTTTATCACAAGTGTATGCAATATTGTAAAACAAGATAATAGATTACCTAAGAAATATTAATTACTCAGCTCGCATTTATACTATCAAGTTATATCTTGAGTTCTAATTTTTTTAGGCATGTAAATGTACATAGAGTTGTATGTAAATATTTATTTTTATATGTCAACAAATATTTATTATTTATTTTTTTAGAACAATTTATTTAAGAGTTAATATCATCTGAGGTCCTCCAAGTATAGTGATTTTGTCACGTGTAGTTCTAATCTTTCAAATTGATCACCCTTGATCTTTCGATTTTCAAATTGTTACAATCACATATGTATGTGGTCCAAGTTAACTACCATTGGTCCTTAAATTATCAAAATTTAACCACCATTGGTCCTTCTAGGAGAACTGCAACTGGTTAATTTTGAAAGTTGAAGGACTATGGATGGTTAATCTAGACTACGAATGGTAACAATTTGAAAGTCGAAGGATCACGGGTGATCAATTTGAAAGTTTAGGACTAAACATGGCAAAACCATTATACTTGGAGGACCCATATGGTATTAATTCATTTATTTAAAGTTAATAACCTCTTTTAGCGTCAAAGTGTGTAACACATGCCATGAAGTTATACATTTTATAAATGCAACGAAAAAAGGCCGAAAATAAATTTCTTCAACTGTACTTGATTACTAATTAAACTTTACAAATTAAACAATATCAACCAAGTACAATTCAATCAAATTAAATATCCTGTCGCATAGTTTAAATGATCGATCAATCAATGTTTAGTCATTTGGAAAGTCATTTGTGAACTTTGATCAATTTATAGTGACGAATGTTTTTTATGTACAGAAATGTAAAAATCGTAGAAAAATAGACTTCGAGGTGGATTTATGGAGTCGAAAATATATTTTGGTGAATAAAAGAATTAAATAGCAAGTAAAAGGAATATAAATTGCAGTGTCAAAGTGTGTAACACATGCCATGACGCCATAAATGCAGCCAAAGCAAGCATGCCAGCCACAACGTACAGTAAAGAAATATATTTCAACCATACTTGTTATTAGACCACTTTAAAAACAATATTAAAATAAAAATAATATTAAAAAATCCATCAGTGTTGAATCAACGTTTTAACGTATTAGCTTAGGTACTTGTTTCTTTATATAGTATTTAATGCCTTAAGAAAAATGCTAGTGTGTGACAACATTTGTAACATTTTGCATACCGAATTTAGTGATTAAAATTATTTACATATAATTAATATTTATAGATTCAAAACTGTATAATACATGTAAGTATAAATAAAAAGGAAAATAGACATTGCATGTATGCGGAATTAATTTTCTTAGACGTGCATATACTACTTGCCTATTAACAAAATCCCGTCTTTCATTTAAGAATTTTGAGCTTTTAATGTCAAAAATTCTAAGTGTGCTGGCATAGAACTAATACCTATATAGTTGTGGACTTTTGTCTTGTTTTGTGCAATACTGTATAACTATTTAGGGGTACGTAAGTCAATTGAGACACAATCGCGATTTTGTCTTCCCCACCAGTGCTCAAGACATGAGTCGTGAGCCCTTGCCCGCATGAGTTACAACTTAGTTGGTTATAAAGGTGAAGTTTGGGAATAATGACCCGGGATCGAGTCTCAACAGCAGCAGTGTGGGAGCAACCTCTCAAAGTGAGGGGCTCAACTCTGTGTTCAACTGAGTTATCATAATTTACATCATCTTAGATGCTTTGTCGGGTCGGGGCTTGGGGGGGGGGGTCCTTGGGGATTCAACCTTTTGGGAACAACGAGCGGTGAGTCCCTTAAATTTGAGATTCAAACTTATAATCATTTGCAAATATCTTATACAATATTCTCTTACTTTCAAAAGTTGTACAACTTTCATATTATATTATAAATATAATAACTAAATAATATAATAGGAAATAAAAAAAGATAAAAAGTACACAAAAGATATAATATCATTCTCTCTCCTCTTGCTAATTTAGCAATTTCTCTCACTTATTACAAGATACATGATATTAAATAATAATAAAGAAAAAAACTCTTTCTTGCCACATAAATTAGAAAGAGGGAGATTGAGGATAGCCTAATTTCATTATTTCATCTACAAAACAATGAATTGACAATCTCATTCCTTGAATTTTTCTTCTTCAATTGTAGTACATCTTCCATGTTTTCCACGCTAACGAATCTGTTAAAATCAAGTTTACTATTTTAAAGATAAATGTTCTCACCAAAATTTTAAAGACAAATATTATACCAAAACTAAAAAGGATTATAAAGAAGAAACATAAGAAATTATTAAAACACCCATATGCTAAATAATACCTAACAGAGTTTAATAGTTTTTCCATATAGATTATATATTGATTTTTTTTTTCTGATTTCTTTATACGTTTGCTGCTCTGATCTCTCTCTCTCTCTTTTCAAAATAGTTATTTTAATTTTATAATTTCACTTTTACTTTTTTATCGTATATTTAACGTGATAGTAACTAGTATTTTCATTAATTATCAATCACTCAATCAGTAAAGATTATATATAATTAACCATGTTTCAAGAAAATTGACCTGCAAATTTGCCATTGAAATTATATAGAAATAAGGGTCAAATAAATCATTGAACTATACATAACATGAAATTATACTTGGGCTATCTAATTAAAAAATTAGAATTAATTCTCTAAACAATCCAAAATATAATCGTACAGTTAAATCGAAAGTGATATGTTTTCTTAGCTAATGCTAACATGACAATTGTTACCCTATTAATTTTTTTTCTTTTTAAAATAATGCTAAATAAAATACAAAAAAAAAAAAAAAAACCACAATCCGCAATCCATTCCCCAACTTCATCTGATCTCTTGCAATAGATGAAGAAATATCTTTTGCCATGTTTAGTAAATGGTTGTCAGCTGATTGGGTTAAAAGGTATGATTAGTTGATAGAATTAGTTGATTGTAGAAAGATATTTGGTAAATTAGCTGTTATCTAATAGCTGTTTGATATAATTTTTTTTCTCAAAAAGCTAATTGAAAAAGTTGCTTTGAGTAGTCTTTTGAATTTTGGGGTTACAAAAAGCTTATTAAGCAAACGATTATATTGATTTTTTTAACCAAGTCAAACAACTAATAGTGGTCAAATAAGTCAAAATTGATTGATAGGCTAATTATTAACCAAACAGTACGTGCCTTTGTCTCTAGGACGAAGACGATGTTGGATTTTTATTTTATTTTATTTTATTTAAAAATTTTAAAAATTAATCTTTTAATGGGGTAATTATTACATCAATAGGAACCGGGATAACATGTTAGTATGTCATGTTTAGTTCAATTGCATGATTTTGAATGGTTCAAAAATCTAATTACAGTTTATTTAAGTTAGATGATCTAATTATAATTTTGTATATAGTTGGATGACTTATTTGTTATTTATTCCAATACGATATTATGTAATAGATAGAGTGATATCATCTCAAATGTAATAGCTAGCCAACTTAGTTAACAAAACCTACTTTTGACTCTAGCTTTGAACTTATTTTTTAAAAAATTTAAATTCTTAGAATTGATACCATTTTGAAAAGTCTCCCCTCAACTCCGACAACTTTCCGTGTTTTTGACTTGGAATGGGAAAATCTGTTTCCACCTATAAAACCCAAACCAATCTCTTCAACTCCTTCAACGAACTTCACCTTCCACCCTTCATTTTTCATTCAAAGATCGACTTTCATTGATTATTCCTCAATCTCTCAGCTCCATTGTATAGCTAGTAATGGAAGAAATTCAAGTTCCACCCTATTTTCTTTGCCCCATCTCTCTAGAGATCATGAAGGACCCTGTGACGATCTCCACCGGCATAACCTACGACCGTGAGAGCATCGAGAAATGGGTCTTTTCCGGCAAGAATACTACATGTCCGGTGACCAAGCAAGCCATTTCCGGCACCGATGATGAGCTGTTGACCCCAAACGTCACTCTCCGGCGAGTCATCCAGTCGTGGTGCACTCTCCACGCCTCCCACGGCGTCGAGCGCTTCCCCACCCCCAAGCCTCCGGTGACGAAGTCCCACATCCTAAAGCTCCTCCGGCAAGCCAAGTCGGCGCCGGAAACGCAGGCTGAGTGTCTGCAAACCCTAAGGTCCATCGCGTCGGAAAACGCGGCGAATAAACGCTGCATGGAGAACGCCGGCGTGGCGGAATTCCTCGCCGGAATCATCAAAACATCAAACGCCGACAACAACAAAGAAACATCCACCGATGACGCCCTGTACATTCTCCACAACCTAGGATTATCCGAAGACGGTCTGAAATCCATCTTAGGACACGACGCGCAGTTCATCGAGTCCTTAACGCGCGTAATGCAACGCGGGAGCTACGAGTCCCGAGCCTACGCAGTGATGCTCCTCAAATCAACCCTGGAAGCCACCACGAACCCATTGTTATTTCACCTCACGACAACCTTAAACCCCTCGTTTTTCCACCAAGTTGTCCAGATCTTGAGGGACAATTTCTCCCGCAAGGCCTCCAAATCCGCGCTGCACCTCCTGGCCAACGTGTGCCAGAGCGGGAGGAACCGGATCAAGGCGGCCGAGGCCGGGGCGGCCACCGTGCTGATCGAGCTCCTGCTGGACACGAACGAGAAGCGGTATTGCGAGTGGGCCCTGAGCGTGCTGGAGCAGCTGTGCCGGTGCGCAGAGGGGCGGGCGGAGCTGCTCCAGCACGCGGCAGGGCTGGCGGTGGTGTCCAGGAAACTCCTGAGGGTTTCTCAAGTGGCGAATGAGAGAGGTCTGAGGATATTGTATTCCATATCCAAGTTCTCTGCTACTCCCAGCGTGGTGCAAGAGATGTTGCAGCTGGGAGTTGGGGCGAAGCTGTGTTTGGTGATACAAGTGGATTGTGGGGTTGGGAAGAACAAGGAGAGAGCTGCTGAGATCCTCAAATTGCATGCTAAGGAATGGAAGAATTCTCCTTGTATACCATTGGATTTGATTCATGACACCATTGGTGTCAATTAGGGCCGAACACTTGTCACAAAAGGCGAAATTCAATTCCCTTGTGGCAAGGGTCTTATACCTCAGCCGGACACGATAGTGAAGGATAAATCGGGATAACTTATTAGGTGTTTGGGATAGAAAGATTTTACTTAACTGGACAAATTGAATAGATGTACAGGTGATTATATATTTATATCTATATAGGAAGGGATAATTTGACAAGTGAAATGCTCCCAGCCCTCTTTAGTAACCCAGCTGCTAATATGCATGTGTAGAAAACAATGAGAAATTTTGCAGTATCTATGAGTATAATTGATTTCGAGATTCTTTATAAAAAAATTTTAAAATTTATGCTACTGAACTATAATGTTCTTGCCAATACTAGAAGTATAATTTCATCAAGTACAAATTACAATAATTGTAGCCTGAACAAAATTTAAGTTCTCAATATATACACAACTATTGTTCATTATTTTTGTTATAATAATATATATCAAAATCTGATCTAGTGCATAGATATGATGAAGTTGATTGAATCTTGAAGCCAAATGTATAATTTCCTTCCCCCATAATATACAGAAGAAGGTCAGAGTGATTGTCCACCTCCACCACATGAGGCTTCAAATCCATAACCTATTCCGAATATCTATTGTCATATCAAACATTTACTATTATGTCAAAAGTTAAGTTATGACAGTATATAATTGTGGTAAAATGATGTTGACCTTAGCATTTTAGGGCGGCCTATGCCTAACATACTTTAATTTGTTATAAACACAATCTAAAGCAAAGTTG
Organism: Ipomoea triloba; assembly: GCF_003576645.1. Classification (NCBI taxonomy): domain Eukaryota; kingdom Viridiplantae; phylum Streptophyta; class Magnoliopsida; order Solanales; family Convolvulaceae; genus Ipomoea; species Ipomoea triloba. The sequence continues at coordinate 12,321,274 of NC_044916.1, read as the reverse complement.
GTTGAAGTTGATTTGTTAAGCATCAATCAATATACAAAAATATTAAATTTTTTGTGTTGCTACTCATTCAACCTTTTAGTTGAGTCGAAATATATCATTCAATTTGATATTACGAGTGCATGTAAATAATGGTGATGATCGAGTTTGTGTTACCTAAAACTTTTAGTTAGAAGAGAAGATGAAACATTGAAACAAACCCATCATTATAATACCTTAGGGCAACGATGAGTTCAGAGAATTGTAGTTAATTGTATTAAGGTGAATCAATGATAAAATACAGTGGTGAAAAGATACAATATACAAGGGATAAATATACAGAGGATGAACTATACTAGAAGACTAATACTAGAGTCCTAATATACCCCCTCAAGCACAATTATATTTAAGGTTGGACAGATAAAATATTGAGCTTTGTCACGAAGAAACGAAAAACTGACCCAACAAGCAAGTGGTTTAGTAAAAATTTCCGCAAGTTAATTCTTCGTGGAGATGAAATTAACTTGTAGATCACTAGAATCCACCTTATCCTGCACAAAATGGTAGTTCACCTCGACATGTTTGGTCCGAGCATGAAAAATCGGATTAACACAAAGGTAAGTAGCCCCTAGATTGTCACACCACAACATCGGGGAGCTAGTAGGTGAGAGACCAAGCTCACGCAACAAGGAGACAAGCCACGTAACCTCACTCAAAACATCTGCAAGAGCCTTATACTCAGCCTCTGTAGACGAATGTGCAATTGTTCGCTGTTTCCTGCACACCACGAAATAAGATTACGGCCCAAGAACACCTCAAAGCCACTCGTAGACTGTCTATCCGCAGGATCACCAGCCCAGTCAAAGTCTAAAAAGGCATGTATATCACTCGAATCCAAAGGACAGAGACGCAGACCAAGATAAATTGTGCCCTTAACATACCGCAAAACATGCTTAAGCAAGCCTAATGGCCCCACACTAGGCGAATGCATATGCTAACAGAGTTTACGCATATGACAGGTTAGACCGAGTAACAGTTAAATACTGCAACTAACCAGCAATACTTCGATAAAGAGTAGGATTATCAAACGGCTCATTAGAAAAATCAACTGAGCGTGAAACAGAAACTAGCATTATAAGAGACTTACATTAGTCATACCTGCCCTCTTCAGAATACCTCCCATATACCTGTGCTGAGATAAAATCAAACCACCATCAATAGGCACCGTCTCAATGCTAAAAAGAAATTAGGCGAACCCAAATCACGAATCTTAAACACAGACGACAAACGTTGCAACAACACAGAGATCAACTTGTCATCATTACCCATTATAAGGATATCGTCAACATACACCAATAGAATTATAGAAACACCTGCGACCCTGCAATAGTATAATAGAAAATGGAAACATCTATTTTTGAGGATTTAAAACTGACAGAAACCAAAAAGTCATGGAACCGTGTGAACCACGCCCGTGGTGCCTGCTTTAATCCATACAAGGAACGTTGTAATAAGCACACATAATTAGGACAAGATTGATCAAAATAACCAGGTGGTTGCCGCATGTAGACAGTCTCCGCCAGTTTAACCCAACCACAAGACAATGCAATAGAAAGTAAAAGTCGTAATGTAGTAGGTTTGACAACCGGACTGTAGGTGTCAAAGAAATCTTCTCTGGCTACTTGATTAAAGCCCTTAGTTCATTCCAGGAGCAACAGGAACTAGTCGTCATGTATGATTAGCCAGCAAGGCATTAAACTCCTCATCCATCGCAATACGCCACTCAGCACTCAGAAAAATGAACCGCCTCCGTGTAACAAGAGGGGATCAGCAGAAGTAGTCAAAACCACCAAAGCCCGTGGCTCAACTCTAGCAGCCCGTGACATATGGCGTAACACCATAGGATGAGTACGATGCATAAGACCTATCGATGACGCACGCCTCCTAGGCACCCAAGTAAGACGCCGAGAAGACTCACTGACCGGCTCAACAGCAAGAATCCCAGCTAGATCATCATGACTCACAGATGTAGCATTAGGAAGAGGATCACCCACATGAACAACAGGATCAACCCCCCAAGGAGGATCAGCGCCATGGCTAGCTACCTGCACAGAAGAAGAAGACCCCAAAAAAGGATAAACATGCTCATCAAAATGCACATGCCGACAGATATACACTTTCCCTGTGGCCTAGTCAATGCACCGATAACCACGAAAAGACTCTAGGTAACCTAGAAAGACACAGGGACTAGAACTATAGTACATTTATGCTTATTGTATGGACGAAGATATAGATAGCCCAAACATCTGAACACATGAAGAAAGGAATATGAAGGAGGTGACTAAAACAATTTCAAGTGAGGACTAACAAATGCTAAGATAGAAGAAAGCAAGCGATTAATCAGAAAGACAGCTGTCTCAAAGGCAAAGTCCCAGTATTTAAAATGAACAGAACCTTGAGCAATAATGCCAAACCAGTCTTGACTATGTGACAGTGACATTGTTCAACACGGCCATTATGTTCATGCGTATACGCACAAGACTAGCAGTGAACAATGCCCAAAGAAGAGAAAACAACATGAAATTTCTATATTCACCCCCTAATAGTGTGAGAAAACAAACGTTCAACCATAGAGCGAAAACGATCAAGCGCATTATAAACATTAGACTTAAGATGCAAAGTATAAATAATCCAAGAATAACGAGAAAAATCAATAACAAATAACACAAAATAACGATAACTAGTTGTGGAAATAACTGGAGCGGAGCCCCAAATGTCTGTAAAAACAAGATTAAGTACATTTGACTAGCAGACTCAACTCTAGGTAAAGAAAAACAGGATGATTTCCCCATTTGACAAGACGAACATAAAGAAAGCAAACTATGATCTAACTTGCTAACCGAACATTCTAGTAGAATCTTATTGAGTATACCATAATGAGGGTGCCCTAAGCGATTGTGCCAGACATTGGAAGACGCTCGAGCTGACAAGAGTGTAATAGGAGACCGACCAGGAACACGTAACGAGTAAAAGCCACCCGAACTAGGACCCCTAAGCAACTCCACCTTGGTGACGCGGTCTTTCACAACCCAAACGGGAGCATTTGCGTACGCCAAAACAGGTAATTCCTGTATGTCAATTTGATGGAGACGAAGTGGTGAGCCGACTCATGACTGGGCGAGGTTGTTACCAGAGCAAGAGAAGACACAGAATTGGGAACGTGAGTAGCAGTGCGTTGTGAGGAAACATTATATTGCTAGACAAATTAGCCATAATTAGGATCAAACGGTAGGCTAAACTGAGATACCAGATGAGTTTAGATCATTGTAGTTAATTGTATTAACTTCAATTAATGATAAAATACAGTGGTGGAAAGATACAAATATACAAGGGATCAATATACAGAGGACGAACTATACTAGGAGACTAATACTAGAGTCTTAATAGCAACTACATCAATGGTTTTTGTCAGAAAAAAACATAGATGATTTTTTGTTGACGTGGACAATGATTTTTAAGGTGATTTTTTCTTGCAAGAAATTTTTTTTTGATCCCAAATGAGAGATAGATGACAGAAAGCTACTTCTTTTTGTGCAGCCAACATTCAACGTCCATGCGGACACGTGCAATTTGCGTTTTTTTTTTTTTTTTGTCTGCAGCGTTAGTGCGTCAGATCTCTTCATTTTTTTTTTTTCCTTTTCTTTCTCCCTCCTCTCTCTCCTATTTAGTCATGCCGTTCACACTAATCAACTTGCTCCATACAATATAATAATTATAATTCAAATTAAATATTTTGAAGGCTGAAAGAATAATTAGCTTGCAGGAGTTGAAGTTCAAATGACGTACTAGACTACTGCAAGGAACCTTCCATATACAGAAAATATATTTTCAATTTATGTTTGCATATATACGCGGATTAATGAAGACCCAAGATGGCGGGAACCTCAAATTACTTGAAAAATTCAGGATTTATCTTCACTTTAAATAAAAAAAAATACTCATAATTCTTTATAAAATAGTATATAAGAGTTCAATTCCATGACTACTCATTTGAAATGGTAATAAAAGTGTTATTACAATACATAATAGTTAGCATATTTAATTTGCATAAGTTGATACAATGGTTACAATGCAATATCTGTTCATAACTACTTTCTCAACCTATTGAAGCACAAGAGGTAATATTGTCTCCACCCACCACCTCCCATATAAAGGAAAGGGTTTGATGCCACTGGACTAAAAGGTCCTTGGCGATACAATGGGTAGTTTGAATGTATGCTCACCTTGTAAACTGTAAATAATACTACTCGTCACACGAATTGGCTGAAGTTGTGCCTTATTGCTTAATTTTTTAAATTAAAAAGTACCACTATACGTTAAACAATATAAGTTGTAACTTTATATAAAATGTCAAGTTTCAAAAGATATATTTTGAGTTCTAGTCTCATGTATGCATACATCGTGGATGGGTCAATATACGTGTCCATAAATTTTTATTTATTTATATTATACAATGACCAGTCTTCTACTCTTCTATGTAAATATAATATTTTATAAATGAAATAATATTTTTGAGCTAGAGATTTAAATAATATAATCCACAATCTTTGAAGATTGTTGGGGTATGCATGCTGGTTCCTTGGACTATGAGGTTTTCTAGGATCATGCGATTCACCAATTAAGTACTAAATTTATTGGTCTCAGATCCCAACTCTCTATCTTAATTGCCTTTCTAATTCTAGATGAATTTTACTAATCATTTTGATTTATTGAAAAGTCCACGGACGAATTTTGAATGTTCACAATTTACCTCTTAAATGTTCACAATCTATCTTTTAAAAATTTATAATTTATATTCTACGAACAAACTATGTGAATGTTCACAATTTATATATTAAATGTTCATAATTTACATTTTAAAAATTTACAACTTGTATACTTCGAACACACAATGTTAACATACACAATTTATATGTTTTGACTTAGAAACACAATTTATATTCTATAACTCTAGAAGTTCACAATTCAAATACTAAAAATACATAGTTTAGGACCAGAGTTCACCTTGCAATGTGGACTCTGGTCAATGGTATAACAACTCCACTACCCAGTACACATTAGGTGAAGCTCATTTTATGATCCTAACGGTTAAAAAAATAACATGCCTAGATTATTCATAGCTGACCGGCTCAAAGTAAAAATATTAATAGACAACTGGTACAATGAGTCAGATTTAAAACTATCCGACTAACTTAGTTTGTTGCTCCCAAGCATGAATGCTACTATCACTACACCAGTGCAACATATACAAGCATGAATGAACTTTTTTGTTCAGTAATATTCAAAATTTTATTCACACCCCCTCCCTCCCCCCCCCCGGTAATTGCGAATTGAAATATGAGGGACTGCATATATGATAATACTCATACAATTAATTTTGACATTTAAACTTTTAGGTTATGTTAATGCAAAAATAATGATGTGATTTTATTAAGGTTTAAAAATAAAAAAAGTGTTACTAGCTAGGTAAATATATGGGTGTACTATATATACTAAGCCCCCAAGCATTACTTTATTTAATATGAATAAGAAAGTAGTTTAGAGATGATGATAACTTCAATTCACAGAAGCTTTTCATTCTATACATAAGTATATATGTAGGTATACTCACATATATATGCATGATTACATTTATAGAATTTTCTATGATACCAATTGATGACATGAGTACTAATAGTACTCGGCACAATTAGATATATCATATTTAGTTGTGTAAAGTACTGTATATTAGTACAAATATCAATAATACAGTATGGCACCATAGAAAAATTCATGTACTTGAAAGTATACTGTATATAACAATATAAAAGAGCAAAGCAAACCTTTGAATTAAGGCCGGAAAATGGAATCATAAGTGGTGGGGATGCTGAAAAGACTTGCACTTGAAGTGGTGTGATGGTTAGGACAACCTTGTAGCTCTGGTTCATGATGGTGAGCACTTATTGTGTGATGCAATGGAAACATCATATTCATATTCATATTCATGTCGGAATTGTGGGTGGGCCACCCTTCCGAGGCTGTTAACTCTTCATGAGGAGGGAGCATTGGGGGCAACGATTCGCCGCAGAATTGTTCCTGAAACAGCGCTGCCGCGGAATTATTATTGTTTCCAAATTCGTCGACGACGAAGCCGCCGTCTTGAGGAGCCATGGCGGCTTCGGGGACGAAATAATCCACGTTCAACATGGCTGGATAGCCGGAAAATTCAAACGATGGACCTGCGCCACCGCCGCCGCCATCATCATTATTTGCCAGTGTAGTTTCCGGGATGTGGGCGGGTTGAGGTTGAGGATTAGGATTAGGATTCATGAAGTTCGCATAAACGGCGGCGAGATCAATGTTGGGGGCGGGGCCATTAGTCCCGGCGGCGGCGGAGGCGGGACTAGTAGTGGATCCGGCGGGATTATTGTTGTCGGCGGCGGAGATCCCAAACACCCCTCCTCGGCGATGATTGGAGACAACGCGAATAGACGAGGATTTGGCTCTCCGGGTCTTCCGGCAGCCGCCGCCGACGGGAACGTTGCGGAGAGAACCCCCTTTGGTCCAGTACCTCCGACAGCCTTTGCAGAAGTACCTAGGTTGGGTCAAACTGTAATTGTTGTAGTAACAGAATTTGGTGTTCATTGAACCGCAACGAGGACAGGTCGGAGAAATCTCAACGTTGGGCTTCCATGTCGCCGTTACTCTCTCCATCATCACAGGAAACCTTGAAAATATTATCATCAAGAATAATCATAAGCTCCCAGAAGAAGAAGAAGATGTTCTTCCTCTCGAACATCTCCCCGCCCCAACAATGACCTAAACTCGTACACAAGATCAAATTAAACTTCTCTGCTGCGCAAATTATTTATTTATATTTATGTGAATCAATTCAAGAAAGAATGAATATATAATATAATATATGGCATTGGAAATGTATGAAGAGGCACATGAAGGTGTGGTTCCCTTCAGGACGACGATGGAAAGATAGAGGTGAGGTGCTATTGCCTATTCCGTAGGCTGATACGATGTGTCGGTGTTTGTACTACAGTTGGCGCCAGGAGATTGGTTTCAAACAGGAAGCAAACCCCTCGAGAACCTCAACCAAACTGCCTTCAGCCCTTCAGCAGCAGACACTCTCAATTTTTATATGCATTTTATCCTGAGAAAATCAACTCTTCTTTCCAAATTACATGCATGTTTATAGGGTGAAACTTGTGTGACTTTTCTACGGATTCGTAATACGGGTCAGCTCAATATAAAAATGTAATATTTATACTGAAAAATATACTACTAATTAGAAATAAAGCTAAGTGTTTGTTATTTATAAGAGAAAATGTAATATTTTTGATGAAAAATGGTATTACATTTTTTCTAAGTAATGTTAGCAAGTGCTTGTTACTTATAAGGGAAAATATAATACTTTTAATCAAAATATGTAAAAGTATTATATTTTTCTTTAAAAGTATTACACTTTCTCATATACGTATAAATATTTTATTACTTGTTAGTATTACATTTTTCAGTATATGAATTACTAGTACATTTTATCTTGACCCGACTCATCTCATGGACAAAAATCTGTGAGACAATCTCACACAAATTTTTGTCATGTTTATAACGTTTTTCTCCCTGCATTTCCCATGTACAAACTAGGTCTGATGGGGGAAGGGCTAAGGCTCGGTACTTAAGCTCGGAAATGAGGAAAGAGCCGACCGATGGGAAAGGCAGGAGATGTGGAAGGAAGGAGGGTGAGCTTGAAGGACTCGAAATGAAAGGCGGTGGCACGCCGAGGGTCGGATGATGATTGGTCAGTCGGCCACGGATTTGTTTAATGAGGTTATTCAATGGACTACTTTGTGGAACACGTTCAATGATGAGTTTGAGACTGAAAAGGTTATGCTTGGTGGGTTCCCGGGTGATAAGGCGGTCCGACCCACCTAGAAGACGTGGGCGAGGTAGAAAAGACGGTGTGTGAAGGGCGGTCGCGAAGTTTCCTAAGGGCGTTTTTAGAAGGTTTCCTAAAGGCAAAGGCGGTTGGGTGCGGGAATCGTGCGGAAGATATGGAAAGATTGTCGAAATAGATTAAGAAAGTATCCAAATGTAATAATGAAAGAAACCCTAATTTGTATATGGTAGTTTATGGTTACCAAAGGGAGAAATCCCTCATAACTTGTATAAATAGAGGTCTAAGGCCTTGAGAAAGGCTAAGCAATTCATAATACAAATAGGGCCGAAACGCTGCTCTAATTTCGTACCAAACACTTAAATCTATTTTCCGGTGGTGTTGGCCTACCGATCGACCATCCGTGGTTGATTCTTAAATGACTTGAAGAGATGCCTATCCACCAAGACTCATCACCTTGTAGCTTATTTTATTGCATAAATTTCATTTGTACATTGGGTCACTTGGCCACTACTTTGGCCTTGATGAACTTGAGTCTTTTTGGCCTTTAAAACTTTACATTCCTTTTTAAAGTGGGGATTATCACAAACCCAACAAGAAATGGTTTTACCACCATTTTGCTTCTTATTGCCGATGGAAGTTTTAAATTTTCCCTGAGTCTTTCTCTTTTAAACTTAGTTCCATACTTCCATTTTTTTACCTTCTACAATATAATAAAGGGTAGAAACTAGAACCACCGTGAGTTGAACACCATTCTCAATGACACTATCATGCAATTGAATGCCTTCTTCAATCTGAATATGGACACCCAATTGCTCCAACGTCAATTTTGGCCTCCTTTTTATGTTTTAAGGAGTGTTGTGTGTCTTTCCATGAAGGTGGCAGTTTGTTAATGATACATATGCAATCACAAAATTGTCATCCAAAACCATATTGTGTTCTTTAATACAGCCAAGCTAAGATATGTTGTATCTCATCCAATTGTTCTATGACATGCCCTGAGTTAACCATCTTATAGCGATTAAAATCGCTAACAAGAAATTGTTGAAAAAATAGCACTAAAATGACATTTTAAGTGGTCATTTTGTGGTACAAATATAAATGGGGTCCACATCCAATTTGTGTCGGGTCAATGTGGATTCGGGTTCTTCAATTCGTAGTTAGACGAAGAGATCGATATATTGTACGTTTAAAATGGATAATGGGAGAATAAGAAATTGGTTCTCAAAGTAGACCCATTTGAGATGGAATTTTGGGTGAGGAAAATTAAAGCTTATGTAGCTTTGTCCCACTTTGGCTGGGAAAGTGGATTTGCATCACTATCACTATTTATATAATGGCCTTATTATGGCTTATTGAATTGTATGCCATGATTAATGTTATTTAACCCTCTCCTCCACTATATATAATTCCAAGTTGAGCAACAGATCATCATTATCTTCGTCCCCTTCTGCTTCCAAGTTTATCTTAAACCTTTCGTAGGTTAATTTCCTATTTATTTACCTTTCGTGGATTTTGTATATTTTCTCCATTTTCTTGGGATTTTTTAGAATATAATCCTACAATCTTAAAACCTTATTTCCTTTTTCTTGTCTCTCGAATTTCTTGAAAGAAATGGAGAATCCCATGCTGCTAGTAGCCAACATTAGGGACAAGAATGTTAATGTTGTTGAGAACAACAACGGTGGGTACGGCAACAACGTTGGACATTCCTAGGCACCAGTGAACGTTGGTTCATAAGGCGGTGTTAACTCTGAGGGGTATATCCCCACGATGAAGGTAACCTGGTACCAAGTGGTTCGGTCGAAAAGCCAGATACGTTTACAGGATCGTACTTTAAGAGGTGACAGCAAAAGATGTTGTTTTACCTTGCAACTCTCAGCTTTTCACGGTTCTTGAGCGAGAGGGTTCTTGAGTTGAAGCAACAAGACCCTCAATCTGTGATGGCATTTGGGTATAGGAAGGACTCAGACTTCCTTTGTCGCAACTACATCCTGAATGGGCTGTGCAACTCCCTTTACGATGTTTATCGTAAAATTGTCACAACAAAGGTGCTGTGGGAAGCTTTGGATCACAAGTACAAAAGTGAGAATGCCGAGGCAAAGAAATTTGTTATTTGCTGGTTCCTCAACTTTAAAATGATTGATTCAAAGATTGTGCTAAGTCAGGTTGAGGATTTGCAATTGATCTTCGACGAAATCCGTGACGAGGGCATGGTGATAAGTGAAGCCTTCCAAGTGGCATCCATGATCCACTTGCTACCTCTAGGATGGAAGGACTTCAAGAACTACCTGAAGCACAAGCGGAAGGAGATGAGCCTGGAGGACCTAATCCAGCGACTCAAAGTTGAGGATGGGAACATGAACATGGGAAAGGATCTATCGTAGGTGGCGCTAAGGCCAACATGGTGGAGCATGGTCAAAGCTCCGAGAAGGCCAAAAAGGGCAAGCAAAAGCTAGGCTAAGGGCAAGTTCTAAGGTAAATGCTACAATTGTGGCAAGCCTGGCCACAAGTTTTCTGAATGCAAGGCTTAAAAGAAGAAGAACAAGAGTTCTAAGGCTAACGTGGTTGGAGATGTGAGCCAAAAGGTGGCCAAGATCAGCCTTTCGGCTATGGTCACGGAGGTGAACCTGGTGAGCTCTAACCTGCGTGAGTTGTTCATCGACACCAGTGCAACCAGGCGTTTGTGTTGAAACCGGGAGATGTTCAGCACCTTTGAGACCATTGAGGGTGAGAGGTCAAGATGGGAAACTCTGCTCAGCCCGTTGTGGAAGGCGTGGACAAAGTGATTCCGAAGATGACTTCCAGGAAAGAACTAACATTGAATAACGTGTTGTATGTTTTGGACTTGAGGAAGAATATGGTGTATGGCTTATTGCTGAACAAGCATGGCTTCAAGATGGTCTTCGAGTCAGACAAAGTAGTGTTTTGTCGAAACTAGGGATGTTTGTTGGTAAATGTTATGTACTTAACGGGCTTTTAAGCTCAATGTAATGCCTATTATCATCAATAAAAGCAATGTTAATTCTGTTTACTTGCTTGAGTCTTCCAATTTGTGGCATGGTAGACTAAGTCATATTAATTTTAATTCTATGCGTAGATTAATTAGCATGAACCATATTCCTACGTTTCAAATTAACACAAATAACAAGTGTGAAATTTGTGTTGAAGCAAAACTAACGAAAGAACCTTTCAAATCGGTTGAAAGGAAAACTGAACCACTTGAATTAATTCATAGTGATTTGTGCGATTTTTGATTGATACAAATGAGAGGTGGTAATAAATACGTTATCATGTTTATCGATGATTGCACATGGTTTTACTATGTGTATTTGCTGAAAAGCAGAGACGAAACCATGGTAAAATTCGTTCTTTATAAGAATGAAGTGGAAAACCAACTTAATCGAAATATTAAAAAGGTTAGAAGTGATAGAGGTGGTGAGTACAAAGCACCTATCGGTGACTTCTGTGCTAATTTAGGTATCATACACGAGCGTACAACACCTTACCCACCTCAATCGAACGGTGTTGCCGAACGTAAGAATCGTACATTGAAAGAGATGATGAATGCGATGCTTAAAAGTTCGGGCCTACCTCAAAGTATGTGGGGTGAGGCAATTTTGACAAGTAATTACCTTTTGAATGAGGTACCCCGGAAGAAGCTCAATAAGACTCCTTATGAGCTGTGGAAAGGTAGGAAGCCTTCCTAGCAATACGTCAAAGTGTGGGGGTTTCTTGCCAATGTTTTGGTACCAACACCTAAGAAAATAAAGATAGGTCTAAAGACGGTGAATTGTATATTTATTAGATATATATGCACATAATAGCAGTGTTTATCGGTTCTTAGTACACGAGTCCAATAATTCGGACATACATAAGAACACGATAATTGAATCAAGGAATGCATCTTTCTTTGAAAATGTATTTCCTTGTAGGTCCACTGAGGGACCGAGTACGTAAAAACGGACGATTGACGAAGCTATGGATTCTAAGAAAGAACATGAGCTCGAGCCTAGATGTAGTAAGCGGGCGAGAGTTGAAAAATCATTTGGTCTAGATTTTCTAACTTACTTGTTAGAGTATGATTCTAGTAATCTAACTTGTTTGATAGAAAATGAATTAGATTTTTTGTCTTGTTTGATAGAAAATGAGTCTCGAATGTACGTGGAAGCTGTGACTTCTGTAGAAGGACCAATGTGGAAAGATGCTATTAAAAGTGAAGTGGATTCTATCCTACAGAATCACACTTGGGAACTTGTTGATCTTCCTCTGGGTTGTAAACCCTTAGGATCCAAGTGGGTTTTTAAAAAAAAGATGAAGTCGAATGGTTCCATCGAGAAGTATAAGGCTAGACTTGTAATCAAGGGTTACAGGCAACGCGAAGGCCTTGATTACTTCGATACCTATTCTCCTGTAATGAGAATAAATTCCATTAGGACATACTTTTCATAGCCGCGTTGCGGAATTTGGAAGTTAATCAAATGGATGTGAAAACAGCTTTCTTAAATGGCAAGTTAGATGAATAAATCTATATGTAACAACCCAAAGGGTTCGTGATTCTGGGCCAAGAAAAGAAAGTGTGTAAGTTGGTCAAATCATTATATGGTTTGAAACAAGCGCCTAAGCAATGACACGAGAAGTTTGACTATGCGATGTTAACCAATGGTTTCAGAATAAACAAAAGTGACAAATGTGTCTAGTTAAGGAAACAGTAGATGTGTATGCCATTCTTTGTTTATATGTAGATGATATACTCATCGTTGGTAGTAATGATCGGATGATCAAGTCTACCAAAAACATGTTAAATGCGAGATTTGACATGAAAAATATGAGTTTGGCTGATTTAATCCTTGGGATTAAAATCATTAAAAGACCTGATTGTCTTATGTTGATCCAATCTCATTATGTTGATAAAATCCTTGCCAAGTTTAACAAGGATGATGATCAATTGGCTAAGACACCATTCGATACAAACATTCAACTAACCAAAAACCACGGCGAGTGCATTTCTCAAATAGAATATGTGATACACTCTCATTTGTACCTATTTTACTTGTGTTTTTATGTAGGTTTTATAGTTAATTGTGTGATAAAATGTTGTGTCCAATGCTTATTTCCATGTTTTCATATTTAAAATAGTATAATGCTTGGTTTAAATGTTTTTGATGTGTTTAGAAGTGCATTAGAACCATTTGTGAACAAAAGCCAATCCAAAGGAGCCAAAGAGTTGTAATTCCCGCTACCATGGCGACATCTTGGTAATCGGACCATATCTCTTCCTATGAATATCCAAATGAGATGATTCTTGAGCCATTGGAAAGAAGACTTCAAGGGCTACAACTCTTTTGAAGACATCAAAGTGTGGATTGAAAGGGAAAATGGTCAAAAGATCAAAGAGTTGTAATTTCTGCTAAATATGGCGACACCTCGGTAATTGGACCATATCTCAGCCTAGAAATATCCAAATGAGGTGATTCTTAAACCATTGGAAAGAAGACTTCAAGGGCTACAACTCTTATGAAGACATCAAAGTGTAATTCGAAAGGGAAAAGGGTCAAAATCAGGATGCAAGTCGGAACTGCGTCACAGGAATTTTCGACGCGTCGAACTCAACTTTCGACGCGTCGAAAATCCCAAAAATGAGGCAGAATAGCCTCGTTTCGGCGCTGTAAAGATTCGACGCGTCGAATGTTGGATTCGACGCGTCGAATGTCGCAGATCTGCGATTCTAAACTTCTAAAAATTGTCATTTTTGCCCTCCATTCTCCACCCACTATAAAAGCATCATTTTCTCTTCAAACCCTAAGCTTGGCTGCGGATTTTGACCAAAAAGGAGAGCAAGGAAGAAGATTTGAAGCCACAACAAGAGAGGAGAAGAGCTTGGAAGACACATTCGGGAGAATTTCTTCATCTCTTCTCTATTTTAAGCTTTGTTAAATCTTTCTTTGAATTGTTTGTTGTTGAAACTAAGATAGCCATGTTTGGCTAAGATTTCCTTTGGGATTTTTGGATTGATAAGTGTTTATGAACCTATGTGCCTAGTTCTTGAATTGCTTGAATGAAATATCTATTTGGGTTTATTACTTGTGTTGTAATTGTGGCTTAATTTCTTGATGCTTGTAGTTAAGGATCCTAATTACTTGTTTCATTGCTAAATTTGTCTATGAATTAGAGCACCCACAATTGCACTTGATTCTTGTACCTCGAGAGAGGACATGTTGATTAAGGGATTTATTGTGAATAGCTCACGAGAGTGAGTATTCCAATTGTGAATAGCCCACGAGAGTGGGTATTCCATTTATTGCTTGTTCTTGATTATATGTTGTGAATAGCTCACGAGAGTGAGTATTCCAATTACCATGTTTTGGGATTGAATTACGAGAGTAATCTTTCCCTTTTAGATTGCAATCATCCACACTTGTTGAACCCGAATGATTATTTCACTTTAGATTGGCACTAGGTGATTAAACACTTTGACACCCAAAAATCCCGCTCTTAATCTCTTGTATATAAAAGTCCGTTTGCCTTGCTTCATTTATTTTATTTTCATAATTTTAGATAAATACCCATTGTTAACGTAGGAATAGCTTCTCGTGAATTAATTAGTAACTAGTGCTTAATACCCCGCTTCCCTGTGGATCGATAACCCCGGAATACTCCGGGTATTTGCTTGTACCTAAAAATGCTACGACCTCGGGTTATTGGCAGTTTGATGCATCTTATGAGTTGTATTAGGCCTGATATTGCCTTTGCTGTAAGAAAACGCAGTAGATATACGAGTAACCCCAGTGAGATTCACTTGAAGGCAATAGTAAGGGTTATGAGATACTTAAGGTATACTCGTGACCTTGGACTGCACTATGCGAGATATTCTGTTGTACATGAAGAGTATAGCGACGCTAGCTCGATATCGGATATAAAGGATTCTAAATTCATGAGTGGTTATGTGTTTACACTAGCCGGTGCAGCCGTTGCGTGGAAGTCTTCCAAGCAAACAGTAATAGCCAGGTCCACGATGGAATATGAAATGATTGCCTTGGACAAGTGCTATGAAGAGTCTGAATGGCTACGCCATTTTTTGGATGATATTCATAATTGGTAAAGACCCGTTACCTCCAATCTGTGTGCATTGTGATAGTTAAGCCACAATTGGGGGAGTACGGAGTCATATGTATAATGGTAAGTCTATACATCTATGTCGTAGACATAATACCATTAGACAAATTCTCGCAACTGGTGTTATCTCGGTTGACTATGTAAGGTCAATAGACAATGTAGCGGGTCTGCTAACCAAAGGGTTGAGCAAAGAAGTTGTAGAGAAGTTGACACGAGGAATGAGTATAAAGCCCTTAGAATAAAAGTTCTATAGTGGATACCCAACCTAGCGTGTCACTATGCGGGTCTCGAACTCCGTACCACTCCTCGTTAAAATAGTGGCTCCTGCTCGAGGCTAGCACTTTGATGCTTTATTTATTCGAATCTCGATTGACATATGTTGAGTATGCGGGGTACTCGAGAAAGAATCACCTATGTGAGAGAGTAGTGAGGGTCGCTTCAAAGGAGAATTGAACTGGGCTCAATTCTTTAGAAACTCTTGCAGAACTAGGAATGGTGACCCACGACCAAAATGGACACAATCATGAGAACAGAACATGGTTAGAAGGTTCCTGTGTGAGATATATCAATGTCTACACAAACGGTAGTCGGTTCGAAGACATAGCGTTCTATCGTACAGCTAGTAGGGTAAATATTTCTCACAAGGCACGGTTCAAAAGGTAGCACCTACCTCTGCTATGCAGGAATCGACCGTTGAACATAGTTGTTTCCGATTTCAAAATACCCTCTAAAATCAATTTTTATTCATGTGGGGATTGTTGGAAAAATAGCACTAAAATGGCATTTTAAGTGGCCATTTTGTGGTACAAATATAAGTGGGGTCCACATCCAATTTGCGTCAAGTCAATGTGGATTCGGGTTCTTCAATTTGTAGTTAGACGAAGAGATCGATATATTGTAGGCTTAAAATGGATAAAGGTATGAGAATTTGGTTCTCAAAGTAAACCCATTTGAAATGGAACTTTGGGTGAGGAAAAGCTTAAGTAGCTTTGTCCCACATTGGCTGGGAAAGTGGATTTGCACCACTATAATATAAGGGTCTTATTATGGCTTATCGAATTGTATAGCAGAGTGGCTTTCTCACGCACGTAGGGGGGGTTGGGGTGCATATCAAATCCCAAAATGAGCCTGAAAAGGCTTGACTCGTGTACGCCGACACTTGCGGGCACGAATGTCGTTCGGAAATTGACTGGTCTTGCGGGCTAGGTTATGCCAAATAAAAATAAGGTTTTAAAGAGGGAGGCAACTTGACTCGTGCTTACCACCTACCCGAGATCATCATCATCTTCGTCCCATTCTACTTCCAAGTTTATCTTAATCTTTCGTAGGTTAATTTCCTATTTATTTACTTTTCGTGGGTTTTGTACTTTTTCTCCATTTTCTTTGGATTTTTGAGAATATAATTCTACAGAAACTTCTTACTAGAAGCATCTTCAGCCATATATTTGGCTTCAAGTGTATCCCACAACTTTTTGGTTGTCTCAACATTTTGATAAATATCAAACATGGAATCAGTCATACTGTTTAAGATGTGAACATGACATATGAAGTCATCATTTTCCCACTTGATCCTTTTGGCCTGTGGGGATTGCTCAGCACGTACACCAAGTTCAATGTGGCTAGGAGCAAATGCATCTTCTTCTGCCAATGCTTGAAACCAACACCTTCAAACTTGTCCAACTTCTGGATGTTGGTTGACATGCCTTTTAAAGTGAACACCATGATCAAGGAATTCCATAAACTTTTAGAATGTTAGAAGAATGCGCATGAGTCTCGAATAGGAACCTAAGACACAAAAAACAAAGGAATGCTTGATCACAATCTTTAGGCGTGAGACATCTCACTACCGTAAATATTTATGATTTCCCTTAGCAAGCAACAATGGTAAACAAATCATAACTTTTGAGATAGATGAAGAATGCCAAACTTTTTAGGTTGCTTTTTTAAAAAGTTCACCAAAGTAGCAATTTGAAAATTTTGTCTTATATGAAAACGCTTTCTCGTAAGTACTATAATTACTTAGCCAAGAATAGAATACATTCTCGTCAACCGTATGTTGGCAACTGATGGAAGTCTATTTTTTTTTTTATCTATAATCAGACATCCCTATTTCAATTCTCTTAAAATCCAGATTAATGAAGAAAGTTACTGAAAGTTTTTTGTAACTTCCACAATCATTATTATCATATTGATTACAATGATTTAAATTTAATGTTTAAAATATTCGCAAATTAAATATCAATGTAATTGATCAGGAATTCAATTATATATTAATAAATATAATATTTACAACTTCTCAGGACAATTTTTAAAACATTCTGAACTTTCTTCCAAGAAGTTAACTCATGAGAAGTAAACCTTTCAAACCTTCTTCTGAGAAGTTAACTCATGAGAAGTAAAACCTTTCAATTTGGACCTTCTTCCGAGAAATTAACTCACAAAAAGTAGTTAACTTGGACTTTAGGAAAGTGAGCTTTCAATCTAACTTCTCTAAATCATCGAACTTTTCTAAATCATGAAAATGTTCTAACATTCTTATCAATCAAATTATAAAATTTCAACCAAACATAAATAATATTTCTAACTCCACTAGACCAAAATATTATTTATGCTTTTAGTAGACATGCCTGAATTAACATATTCACCTATTTATTATATAAATATCCAATACAAACTAGAGGTTGATCACATTCCCATGTAAGCCTATAGGCTATGCTTTAAACATATAGGTATAAGCCTATGCCTTTCCTATTCACTAAATAAGCTAGGCCAAGGTATGTCTAAACTAGGCCAAGTTGTAGGCCCCTTGATAGGGGTCTAGCCTATTTCCACCCTTAATCCCCATCCACTTAAGTGGATATGGATTGGATGAGAGCGAATTGATTAGAAGAGATCCTTTCTCACCGCTAATCCCGTGATCCCGAGCTTGGACATGTAATGCAGAGGCAAATTATATTATTTACGGCAAGTTCACCTTGCAAGGCGTGCCCAAGTATATGTTCATTTTTAGTGTATTATATATATTCGTTTTTAGTTGATTCTTTATATTTTGATACATTCTCATTTTTAGTATAATATCATTCTATTTCAGTATAGTGTGAGTTAAAATAAATATATAATATACTAAACATGAGTATGCAATATATATATATATATATATATATATATATATATATGGATCGCGTTCAGGTGCGTACTGGCCTCCCAGGAGAGAACTGCGAACGAATCACAGTGCGCCACGTATGTGTCCGGAATGTAGTTGCACCTAACGTTATGACTAGGTGCACGTAATGTTATAACTAGGTGCACCCAAGTGCATAAATGTTAACAAGGTAAATTACTTGCACCTGTAAGTAAAAATAGGTGCACACGTGCAAGTAAAGTGTATTACAAGTGCAAGTAAATTGTACAATGAGCATCAATACTAAGTGCACCTAATGTTATAACTAGGTGCACCTAATGTTATAACTAGGTGCACATAGGTTGCACCCAAATGCATGAATGTTAACAAAGTAAATTACTTGCACAAGTGCAAGTAAAATGTATTACAGGTGCAAGTGAATTGTACACTGAGCATCAATACTAAATGCCCCTAATGTTATAACTAGGTGCACCTAGGTTGCAATAGGTGCATAAATATTAACAAGGTAAATTACATGCATTTGTAAGTGAAAATATTTGCGAAAATAGGTGCATGAATATTAACAAGGTAAATTACTTGCACTTGTAAGTGAAAAATAAGTGCGAAAATATGTGCACTTGTAAGTGAAACTAGGTGCACTTGCAAGTGAAACTAGGTGCACCAAAGTTCCAGTTATTTACGAAAATGCCACCGCGTCATTTTTTTAAAATTGCATCTGATTCGTTGATCTGAACACGTGGACGGCTGTGGAGCGTTCTCATTTCCTACTTAGGCGGTAGTTAGCATGAGAGTGCAATCCTATATATATATCTTCATATATGTGAACCTTGGTCGATATAAGCATTGATGCAAAGGCATGAAATAATTACAGTACTGATGTACAATAAATAAAATCTTTGCACAAATTATTATAGTATTTCGAAATAAACGAGACCAATTATTTGATTAAACTAAGAATAAAATTACATACTCACAAATATTTCTCTCATGAAATTTGAATCATTAACCATTTTGAATTAAAAGTTGTAACCTCAAAATCTTGTATGTACTATCTACTATGTAGGGACGTAGGGTGCAGGTTACAAGTTTTGGTTTGTCTATATTCCTTGGAGGTGAAAATATTAGCCGTACTATTGAAGGGAAATATTCGAATTGAACTAACGTATTATTGGAATGATTTTTTATGTCCTATTGAAATCACCAAAAGTTGAGGAAGTTGAGTATTGTTGTCTCTATCCTTTGCCAAGTAAACATTACAATTATACAAGCTCACAATTTAGAACAATTATTAAAGCCTACCATTAATGTAACTGTAAGGTTAGATGTGCATGATCGACTGTTAATACAATTGTAAAGTCACTTGTTTGAACATTAATCGAGTTAGATTTAAGCCGATAGTTCAAATATTGAGTAGATTTTTTTCTCAAGTAAAATTAAACTTTGCAAGCGTCTTGAGTACCGATACAATCTAAAAGGCATCTAAACCTCTATTTCTAAATTCCAACTAAAAATACTTAGTATATTTACACTATAATGTAATAATTATATATAATAATATATTTTTTTCATTATTTAAATATTTTATTTTGTAATAAATTCTTTAATATATTTATTAAAATTTTAATAAAAATTAAGAAAAAAAAATAAAGATAAGTTTACGAATAAACTTCATATATATTTTGTTTACATTACTTATGAAACAATGAGTAGCCTTAAGTGATGTGGACTATCTCACTAGCTTGATAGTTCACTAAATTTTGGATTAGTCTGTTTGGGTCGTCGAGCTAAATTTTTTTTACCCTAACCGTAAAATTTTTTTTATCTTATCAAGTCAACTCATTAGTTTAAATTGTGTGATTGAGTTTTTAAATTAATTACAGAGTAAGCATAGGTGTGTTTGAAGCTAGGTAGCCATCCCCACTCGTGTGATAATTAAAGATTTTAAGGTTTGTGAGGATGCAGATCAGAGAATGTCACAGATCAGTAACGTAGTATGGGCGGCACTCTAATTAATTAATTAAGTAATTAAGAATATAAGATGTTTGAAAAGGCAACTAATCTTGCATCGGATCATGTGTTTCTTGGATCATGAAAATATATATATTATGATATGATATCCTACTACCGATGCTCCTGAGGATCCATTCCTAATTTTTAACAATTTTACTAATTAATTAGAGTCATTTTCATTTTTGGTCCTACTTTTATTGGGGCATTGTCAATTTTAGTCCACATCACTAATTTTTGTCACATTACGGCCAGTCTTATTTAGTCTTTGCTACTTTTAGTCCACTGTTATAATTTTCGTCAGAGGGCCGTCCAAAACAGGGGTATTTTTTGTCTTTTCATGCTTTGGTCATCTCCTTGACCCATTGTAGTGGTTTTCCTTACACATTTTCATCCAATAAAGAGGTCCGACGAAAGCCATGTGAGCCACATTACAAAGCCATGGCTTTCGCCGGACCTCTTTATTGGATGAGAATGTGTAAGGAAAATCACTGCAAAGGGTAAAGAAGATGATTAAAGCATGAAAAGATCAAAATACCCCTGTTTTGGACGGTTATTTGACAAAAAATTTAACGGTGGACTAAAAGTGGGAAGGACTAAATAAGACTGGCCGCAATGTGGCAAAAATTAATGAAGTGGACTAAAATTGGCAATGCCCCAATAACAGTAGGACCATAAATGGAAATGACTCAATTAATTATTTATAGAAAATGGAGACCACGAGCAATCGCAAATTATACTGTGGACCATGGTTATGACTGATACTGCAGTTGTGTTGAACTGATACTGTAGTTGCACGGAACAGAAGCCGTTTCAATCGTCAACACAACTGCAGTATCAATTCAATACAACTGTAGTATTAGTTGAACACAACTGCATTTCTAGACGGATGAAACGATCTTTGTTCCGCACAACTGCAGTTCCATTTCAACAGAATTGCAGTATCAGTTCAACACAACTGCAGTATCAGTTATGATTATGGTTCACAATGCATTGTGGATCATGGTCCCGGTATAACGACTGTCGAGCACTGAGTTAAAATGGACGGATTTGTTTCCACAGGATTTGGATAGATTCAGCAATAAATTGATAGCTGTGATTTGTTTAAAAGAGGTTATTCTATCCAATCACAACAAAAATGGAAAGAAAGAATAAGTTCGGTGAATGGGAAGGAAACGGGATCAAGAAATGAGACAGGGACAACAATACAACCATATCCTTCCAGGGGTGGACGTTTTGATTTTTGATTAAGTTTTTTTATTTTATTTTATTTTTTTTTCATATTCAGTTTGGTTTCAGTCTTTTCAGGTTTTGAAATAATAAATTTAGTTGGTTTCAAATTTTAGTTCGGTTAAATTTGAAATAGTTCTGTTTTGACTTGGATTTAATTTGGTTCGGTTCGGATTTCAGCTTGGTTTGAGAACTCAAATATTTCTCAGTTGTCTTGCGCACATAATTATTTAGAGTTAATTCTATTTTTTGTTTTGAATTTATAGGTGATAGTCCACTTTTAGTCTTTTTTTTTTTTTTCAGAACATCTCCCTTTGGTCCTAGTATTATTGTGAAATGACCATTTTTGGTCCTGTCATCCAACAAAATCGTTGAAATGTCATTACATACAATGATATTTTGATCTTTTTTATACAAAGTGGGTTCACTAACTATATTTTATTTTTTATTTATTGAAAAACAAATTCATAATTGAAGACCTAAATGCCCATTGTATATATTTTAAGAAATTTAAGTAGTTTTGTTGAGGAAGGACCAAAAATGGCTTTGCCACAATAATACTATGACCAAATGTGGATGCTTTGAAAAAGAATGATTAAAAAGTAGATTGTCACCTATAAATCCAAGACCAAAAATGAAATTAACTCTAATTATTTATTTATTTTACTAATAATTTGAATTTGAAAATCTAAACATGTCCACAAATGCATATTTCATATTTCTCAATCTAAAATAAGTCTAAATCAAACCAATCTCATCAGCTATGTCTATTGTCCGACAACAACTTCACTGACTTCCAGAAAAAATTGAGAAAAAAAAAACAATTGTGAAAATTTGAGTTAGTGAATTGGGGATTATATATATATAATTTGATTTGATTTTTAATAGAACCAAATCAAAACCATTCAGTTTATAAAATATAGAATTGATCCATTTTTAATAATAAATTAAAACCAAACCTAATTGTTCCTTTTGGTTCGACTCAATTCTGATAACCCAAACATAAATGGCCACCCCTAAATTCTCTTTCCATCCAGACTCGCCCCACCCTATATAATATTATAATATATTATAATATTAAAAAGAAACTGTAATTATATTAGATTTTAATTGTGCAAAGTGTAACAAATTAGGATTGGAATCTAGAACCCCCAAACTTACTTTTAGGGTACATTTTAGAGTCATCATATACACTTAGTACAAAGAACCAAACAACAAGATTACATTACAATAAGTTGGTAGAACAACAAGATGTTATCCCTGAAAGGATGGGGCTTGTAGGACGTCCAAGCAACAAGACTAGTAAGACAAGTGTAACAATAAGGCGATTTGACATAAAGATACTTAAATGATATTTTTAAATTCAAGAAATACTGTATAAAGGGTATCTCACTGCCATTTTTGGAGGTTGGCACTTGGCACATAAAATATTGGGATAAAATAATCAGGTTACCAATTTTAAAATGATTAATATTTGATGCACCGCCGATGTATAAATGCTATACACCGGCGGTGAAGGAGAAGATGCCACATCATTTGAAAAACAAAGTCAATATTAATCGGGTCCTTTTTTGTAAAATATCTAAAATTTGTATTTTATTAGGAAACTCTTTTATTTCTAAACATCAACATATATCTACTTTCCTAAACATATTTATTACTTAATTATAATATATTTAATTTCCTACATATTGGAACAATTGCATAATGTATTATTCCCTCCCCGCCCCCTCACGCAGTCACACTCCAAAAAAAAAAAAAAATAGATACAGTATTATTATTTGTTTATTAATGTATAATTAAATATTTTACTAAATATAAATTGGATTATATATAATTATATTGTAATCAAATATGTTTAGTAAAATAGTTAATTATATTATTAATAAATCAACCATTATAATTAAAATCCATTGATAACTATAAACCACGACAAGGCTGTTTAGTGAAATATTTAATCATATTATTATATAATCAAATATGTTTAGTAAAATACTTAATTATATTATTACTAAATACATAATCACATTAAAATCAACTGATAATTAATAAATGATGACTCTGTTTACTAATTTTTTTAAATTATACTAGTATTTTCGTCTGTGTGTTGCACGGAATGAATTTGTTATAATATTTTAAGAATATTTGGATCAATATACAATTATATAAATAATAACATCAAATATTATATAGCGCAATTGATGAAATTGGCTGAATTATATTGATTATGTTTTCTAATGTTTTCTTTGCTTGAATTAGAGCAAATAATTGTCCAATTACATACCCGTGCGATTCACAGATAAATTTTTATTATTATTTATTAAATTATTAATAAATCAACAATCATAATTAAAATTAATTGATAAATTTTACTGACGACTTTGTTTAGTAAAATATTTAAATATATTATGAATTTAATTATGATTATGTATTTCTTAATAGTATAATTAAATATTTTACTAAACATATTTGATAATAATATTTGATTATAGTATAATTATATTAATCCAATTTATATTTAGTAAAATATTTAATTATACAATTAATAAACAAATAATAATACTATATCTATTTTATTTTGGAGCGTGACTGTGTGAGGGAGCTAGGGGGAATAAAACTATATGTAATTGGGAACAATTAAGAATGTATCTAATAATTTAAAAGAGCAAATTGCCATTTTGGTCCACTGACTATAGGGGTCCTATTAATTTTAGTCCACGACTTTCAAAAGTGTTAATTGCATACCATGACTTTTCAATTTGTATCAATTTTGAACAATCCGGTGAAATTTCCGGCCAAATGTCGCCGGATTCTCTTAATCCCACCGATTTGGCTTAATACAATGGGCAAAAATGTAATTTCCACGATCCAAAATAACCCAATGCAACCTAACCCGGAGGAAGAACAAGGGTGGCGTCATGAAGTAGCGATGAACCGGCGGCGACGGCGAGCTTACATCTCCCTCCTCTCTGTTCAGCGACGGCAGCATGCGGACAAACCAGCAGAGGCATTCCCCTGTTTTCGGCGTCGACCGACAGACAGCAGCGGTGGAGGTCGCAGGCAGCTTGGGCGGAGCGTCCTTACTCGTTCGTTGTGTGCGTCGTGCAGCAAGGGTGGCTTTCGGCGTCATCCCCTTTCCGGCAGCAGCTGCAGCTTGGCCCTCTTTCTCCGACGTCTTTACCCAAATGGGTTTCTAGCAAAAGTGAGATTCAGCTAAAATTCCAAGACACCCAAAGTCCAGTTATCCCTAAAACTTCTATAGAACTTCTCAGTCGCCGGAACCCCGGACCAGTTCTTGATTTTCCGGCGAAGTCTTTCAAAATCTAGAGAGAGAGAGGAGAAACTAGAGAGATAAGTGAGGGACAGCAAGCTAGCTAGCTAGCAAAGTTCTTTGATTTGGGTGCTAGTTCACTCTACTTTTTGAGAAAAGAGGACGGTAATGGGTGGTCTGACGGTGGAGTTTGGCGAGGTGGTTGGGTTCCCTCTAATCTCAGCGTAGCATTTCGAAGAGAAGCATAGTAATGAACTAAGGTGGAAATTACATTTTTGCCCATTGTATTAAGCCAAATCGGTGGGATTAAGAGAATCCGGCGACATTTGGCTGGAAATTTCACCGGAGTGTTCAAAATTGATACAAAATGTCCGCTCGAAAAGAGAGTCGGAGGTCCGTTGAGCTCCTTCCCGGTGATGACCCCTCACTGCCTATTGACATTCCACTTGAGCCAGAAGAAGGCGATTGGGTCGCAATACCTCTTGGACCACCGTCCCACGACCCCATCTTCTCGGAGGGGCTGATTCTAGACCCTGACTACATCGAGTTTCTTGACGAGATCGATGCTATGCTGGACCGCGACACTCTTGATGGCGCTCCACCAGACATCACGGCCTTTTGGGAAGTGTTCTGCAACTGTGCTTCTGTTCTTGCTCCGGCAACTCCGATTGTCTCTTCTAAGGTCGTTCCTTCGACCTAGTAGGTTTGAGGCTTAACCTATAATAGCCTCGCTTTTTGTTGTCTTTTGCTGAAGAGGTGCACTATTGGCCCTTCTATGTTGTTTTGAATGTAATTATATCTAGCCTTCGGGCTTTAGATTAATGGAACATCGTCATCTTTTTGCTATCTTTTGTATGTGTTTACTAAGCAAGTTGATCCATCCTTAGAATCATTCCTCCGCCCCTTAAGGGCCTGTGGAGGTCTTTTGATGTTTTCAAACCCTAGATAGGTCGACCCTAAGACCTAAGCTTGACGGAGCCAAGTTCGACGTTTCTTAGGACCTCCCCCCGACTTTCCAGCTTCGCCCTTCAATCCGTTCTCCCAACTATGCTTCCAGTCCCTCAGACTCTTAGTTTGAGAGCTCTACCCAACTCAGATTTAGCACAGTCCGACCTTTAACCGTACCAGGTTTGACTTATCGCATGGAATCTTCTCTAGTCCCTCAGACCTTTAGTCTGAGGACTAAGCCGAGTTCCGTCCGATCTTCCCTTTTTCAAGTGACACTCTTAGCTCGGCCTTTGAGGTTCGACGCATCACCTCTTTAAGGCTTACCTCTGTAGGTCGGTCTGTGCCCACCTATCATGAATGCGCAAAACCTTCCATTTTCTGCCTTTTCCGATCTTCAACCGTGTTCATGATTCCCGCCCTCATCATTACCTTTTTCAAACCGCCGTGTATACATTAAATGCCTTCCCACACTTACGTAAGCTAACCATTCCACCAGCCATCGCATCGCTCGTTCGTCTGTCCGATTTAGTCCACGCGTCCTCATCTCCTTCCTCCTCCGACTCTATAAAAGGCTCACCTGCTCTCCTTTCGCTTTCTACTTCTACAGTCCAGTTCCTTTTACTCCAGTCACTTTGCAGTTTTACCACCGTTGTCGCCTACTTGACATTGCTTCTTTCTCTTCGGTGTTAGTTCCGCAAGCCCTTTCGGTAAGCCCTTTTTCCCTTTCTTGCTTTCTTGCCTTCTCTACATTTTCCATGTCGTCGTCGTCTTCTTCTTATTCTTCTCGCGCGGGGTTTTCAGAAGACCTCGCCGCCTTTGCTTCTCGGTCAGTGGCCTCTAGAGATGCGCCGGCTAATCCTCTGACTAATGCGTCGAAGGAAGTTCCCTTTTATCTGGCTATGGCTGCGTCCCGAATATCGCCATGGGTCCACATTGAACGGGTTCTAGGCCAGAATGAGGCCCTCAACTGCCAGCCCAGTATACTTCCACTCTTTCCGTAGTGAAGCTTGAACACGCTCAGGCTCTGCTGGGTCCCAAGGCTGTGGTCATGGTGGCGGGTGATCATAACACCCTCGGGGATGTGGATTTGGTCCAAGGAAACAGTGGCGACAGTCCTAAGATCAAGAGAGAGGTTTGGAAGCAAGTCAGCAAACTGTGTGGGGGAGGCGGTGGCTGAATGATGCGACAAAGTAGATCGGAGCTCGGCAATGGCATCCACCAACTCTAAGCGCTCGGACGAGGCAGTTAGGTCGGGATTGTCAAGCCCGAATGGAAAACCCCAAGCCATGGGGTCGAATATCACATCGCGGTGGCGAAGCACAGCATAAATATCTCGCTACATGGTGAACTGGCATACATCATGCATGAGAATCCCCTCTATGCCTATGTGGTTCTTCCCCGCAGGGGTAGTAGCCCAATCATCAAAGAGCTCCTCCATATGCTCGGCAAGGAAGCCCCTCGCATCCTCTTTAAAGGCCTCGGTGCATCTTTAGTCCTGTAGCATCGAGGCAAGAGCCGTCTCATACTTCTAAGCATCCTAGGCACGAAGCGTCTACAGTCGAACATGTGTTTCATCCAACTTCTTGCATTTCTCCTCCATCGCCTCCAGTCGTGAATTAGAGCTCAACTTGGCCTTCCTCTCAGCCTCTAAGTTGGTCTGGGTAGCCTTCAAGGTGTCCCCCAAGGCAAACTAACGGACGAGAGCTTGCACGAAGAAGAAAATTCAAGTAAGGCAAATGGCATATAAACAAATTATTATATCAAATGAAACCATACCTCAAACCAAGGACGGTGGTTTGGAGCACCCTCACATAACTCGAGATCGCGGGAAAGGACGAGGCCCTGTAAGACGTCGCCCAATGGAATGTCGCCGCAAAGGAGGGAAGTCGTGGGAAGTAGGCCAAGGCTCCACCTCAATGAGGTGCTTGGCGTATGTGGCGCTACGATGGTCCTCATGGGGTTGGCCACAAGAGCATGAGGGTCGGCGATAGTGGAGGTCGAGCTCGACCTCGAGTCGCAGCTCTGCCATACGCGAGTTCGAGGCGCCGGTGGCAGTTCTTAGCTATTCTCCGTAGTCTTTTGTCTCTTAAAGGCGGGAGCACAAGCCTTCAAGCGATGAACAAAGTCTTCACATGAATCGACCATGTATGTAAATGAGAAATATGAGCATTACACACAAACCTGAGAAGACAAGAGGCAAGTGAAGTCAGCTAGTTATCAAACTCGTGGGATCGGCGTCGAAGGCGGAGAGCTCGGCCGCGGTACGTGGAGGCGACGTCGGCTTTGCTTCTTCAACAGTATCGTCTTTGGAGTCATCCTCGAACGTAGAGAGAAGCTCGGTGACCACAACTTTAGGAGAGGGAGAAGGAAGAGCATGATAGCGTGTAAAGCTGAGGTTAGCCAAGGCCACCTCAGTCGCCAACACCGCAGTATCCAGCAAATCATCTAGGCTATCCATCTTATGCTTGAGAGGATTTGGAGCTCGGCCAAGATTAGGACGTCATCGACGGTGTGGGCTCGGCAAAGGCGGTAGCTCGTAGTAGAGTTGTCAAAGCGGGCCGGCCCGCCCCACCGCGGGCCTATTCCTTAGCGAGTTTTTGCAGGCCGGCCCGCGGGCTAAGGAACCCCCAACCCTAGCCCGCCTCGTGCGGGTTCGCGGGCCCCGCGGGTTTTTTTTTTAAATTTCATTTCAAATTATGTTTTCAAAATTTCTAAAAATCATTAAAATTAAAACCCATTACTAATTTACTATCGTATGAATTTTGAATGGCAGCTCATTTTCCTAGGATTTTAAAACTAACGCATCACACATTGTAAAAGAGGCTACTAGAAATTTGAAAACAGGAATGGTGCTAATTGCTAAAGCAAAGTAGAGGTGCTGAAATCTAGGCTTGATACTAGAAAATGTTACTGCTATGAATTATGATGATGATAAAAAAAACCCATTAGACTATAGAGTTCACAATTAATGTGTGAACGACAAAAAGACCGACATTATGCAATTAATGTGTTTACTGAAGCTCATATACACCGTTTATATGCCAAAGAGGCAAAATCGTTCCTCAAGATAAACCGCAACTTGGAAATCGGGCATCAAGCATTCATAGTAGCGTGTGAAAAGGCTAACATAGGGACTTCAAAAACATTTGATCTATACAATGTACTAGGCGGTGGTTTAGGTAGCATTGGTGCTACATGTGTTGACTTTAGGAATTGCAGAAGAGATGTTCAGGTGCAGCTACTCGAGGTCGATGCACAATCAATTATAGATAAATACGCAAAGAAAAAAGCGTTGTTCGATACATACACGTTTGATTACAACGTTGATGACGAGCAA
Organism: Ipomoea triloba; assembly: GCF_003576645.1. Lineage (NCBI taxonomy): Eukaryota > Viridiplantae > Streptophyta > Magnoliopsida > Solanales > Convolvulaceae > Ipomoea > Ipomoea triloba. Next base: position 12,292,302 of record NC_044916.1, on the reverse strand, counting down.
CAGCTATGTAGAGTGTTTTGGTGTGACCCAATAGCCAAGGAAAATTACCTTCAGTTTGGAGAAATGGTTTCGTTCGATGCAACGTACCACACAAACAGGTTCGTTCTATTTACAATGTTCGTAGTAGTTTGTATGGCTAATGTGTGACACTTAATAGGAAGTTGTGTGGTTAGAATGCATAACAAGAATGCCAATTAAAGAAACCTATAAAGATTAATCTAAAAAAAAAACAAATTTAGTAAACGAATAATTTGTACATATATTATTGAGTTAATTAACAGTTTTAACTCGTTGTCGCTGTGCGGCCAACTATATGAGTATCAACTATGGTTTGAGTGCAGGTATAGGATGGTGTTTGTACCTTTTACAGGGATTGACAACCATAAAAAGTGTGTGACATTCGGAGCTGGCCTCATACTCGAGAGAACATAAAACATCGTATGCCTGGTTACTAAATGCATTTAGGCGTTGTATGGGGCAAGCACCAACATGTATAATAAGAGATCAAGACCCTGCGTTGAAAGATGTAGTACCCAGGTGTTTCCCGAGAGTAGACATCATTTCTGCATGTGGCACATCATGACAAAATTGGTTGAAAAGATAGGAGTGACCTTAGCAAAAGATGAAACGTTTCGAAACAAATTGAATGCTGTTGTGTGGAACGAAACGTTGGGTCGAGAAGATTTTGAGAGGAGTTGGCACGCAATAATGGCAGAGTACGGATTAAAAGAGAATAGGTCGTTTACACAATTATTTGACGCAAGAGAACATTGAATAGAGGCGTATTTTGAAGGAGTATTTATGGGTGGCCTAATGCGAACAACATCAAGATCAGAGGCAGAAAATGGAGTGTTTGGATCCTGCATCAATGAGAATGGAACGTTGTTAGAGTTTTTCACCCAGTTTGATAGTGTGATAGAAATGCAACGACATAGACAAACTCAATTAATTGCGGAGACTGAAACCTCCACTCCAAGAACGAAGACCCCTTTATTGATTGAGAAGCATGCAGCGTCAATATACACAATTTCAGTCTTCTACGATGTGCAGGCAGAGATTTATGAAGGGTGTTTTTCGTGCAAAATAACATGGAGAGAAGCAGCTGAAGATATCACAGTGTACACAATCAAGGAGGGACAAGCGAAGAGTTTTCAAGTAAGTTATGCAAGAGAAACGGGGGAAATACAGTGTTCGTGTGGCAAATTCAACAGAGTAGGAATATTGTGCAGGCATGTTTTTGTGGTATTAAAGGACGATGATGCAGAAATGATTCCACCAAAGTACATAGTACAGAGATGGACCAAGAAAGGTAATGCAAAGGAGATAGAGGCACACACAGAAGACAAAGATGAGAATAAATTAGCAGGCAAGGTATGGAATGAGTTCAACAACTACATGGCACTATCAAAGGGAAACATTAAAGATTTGCATGAGATATTAAATTTTATGGTCTACAAGAAAGGTGAAATGATGAAGAGCAAGGGGATGATAGAGGGGAAAAGGAAAAACAGTGATTTAGTTGATACGTTTTATGGCACACAAACAACCACTACGATAACAATAAAGCCACCACCAATATCGAAAAACAAAGGTAGTGGGAAGCGTTTAAAGAGTGCACGCGAAAAAGCAGCAGACATGAAAAAGAATGATGGTCGCAAGTGTAATGGATGTGTACAAAAACCAGCCCGACACGACTTTTGTAACTGTCTCATGAATCCGAAGAACTAGAAGAAAGAAAATAAGAATGATAAGGCGTAGAAGTGAATAAGTAAAAAAAGAAATGCTTTTAATTTTTTGAAATACATTTAATTATACATGTTCAATACAATTTCGTAAAAGATTTTTTCGTTTATTCGAAGTTGTTGCATTAAAAATGAGTAAGGTCCATTAGATTTATTAAGAATGTTGCAGTAAGGGGTTAGAGGGTATGGGTTATTATGTGGTGATGAGCGAATAGGCACACAATTATAACATATCTGGCAAATTAGACATAACTAACGGGCACATAGTTTAAGATAAACAATAGTGACATGTAACAATTGTGAATGGTAATAAGTATAACCTCCGTGGCAAACGGTGAGAAAGTTCTAAGCACACAAATGAGTTTGGTGAAACAGAACCAAATCCAATTGTGTTATGAATGCAGTAGAATACGCACACAAGTAAAACCATTGTGGCAAAGTAGACATAACAATCGGGCAAACGGCGATAAACATAGATCAATAGTTATCTGTAACAGTTGTGAATGGTAACAAGTATAACGTCTGTGGCAAACGGCGGGATAGTCATAGGCACACACACCAGTAGAACGCACTTGGCACACTAGTATAAGGAGATAAACATAGATCAATAATAAACATTGTCTTAGGGAACTATGTAAACCAAAACAGTAACAGTGTGAAGCAAAAGTTGGGGATAAACATCGTTGTAGTATGCGATAAAAAGTCCAAAAATGTGTTTGTCTAACAAAAGGAAAATACCAACTAAATAAGAATAAAAACCAAACGAAATCACTTCTAACAGGTATCCCCCAGGGATGAAAGGAACTGAATAGCACGTGCAAAGTTGCTGGTGCGGTGAGAATTTATAGTTGCCGTGCAAATCTCATGAATGTACTGCAAGCGAAAGTGATCCAATGTAGCTTGGTCACCCTTAACGAGACCACAATCCCATGCAGTTCCAACCTGTCCAGCGTAAGTCTCCTTGTGGCGCATAAGGTACACTCCACAATCAATCATATCGTTAGTGTCACACCTTTTCATATTCATCCTCATCAGTTCATAATGAAGGCACCACTTAGCCTTTGCAACTTGAGTAAGAGTGGAAACACCCATACAACAATAGTAGCTGAAAAAGAAATGATTCAAAAGTTCAACTTGGGAGTATAACAATTCTTGTAATGGAAATAAAAACCCACAAACGACAACATACCAAATTATCCGGTATGTGACCATACTTGTTGGAAGTAGACAGACATCTTGTGGAATTATCTATAATCTCTAACCGCCAAGAGACAAAATTCATGCACAGAAGATAGAAATGGCCACTCTGAAGCATGGGGAAGAGCAGTTGCAAACAGAGCAAACATATGTCAATTTAAAAATACCCAATTAATAAAAACTAGTGCACAGAATTGCTAGGTAATTGGCACACAAGTTTATAGGTTTAAGGTGAAGTAAATATCCTGACATCATTGAGGAGTAAAAGAGAACAGTAGGGAAAAAACATACAAGACGAACATCTCCCCAGTCCGTATAAGGGGAAAGAGCAAGATTAGCTTCCAAAGCCTTGGAAAACCGTTTCACTAGTTCTGTATCTAGTGATTCGGACGTAAACTAGACATGATCAATCTACAAGCAAAGAAAGTCGCATAAATGAATACGAAAACAGAACAACAAACCGTGTAATGAAAAATCTACAAAACACCAAAGATGCAATACCAGCAAAATACAAGAACAACAAAAACGAATTAAAAACAAAAAACAAAAAAAAACAAAAAAACATAACCAGCGAACAAAATTCTTTTTTATATAAACAAAACAAGAAAAAAAATAAGAAAACCAGAAAAAAAAAACACAAACAACGAATTAAAAACCAAAAAAAAAAATACCTGGAACGCCAGATTGCGACGCCAGACCGGGAGGGCGACGCCGGCGACTCCCCTCACCGCCATCGTCCATTGATATAGTCTCAGACTCCAACCCACAAACGATTTGAAACATGTAAACGCCGGAAAAGACAATGAAAACACCAGCCACCTCGCCGCTCCCAACACGCTGCCCTTGTAAACGCTTTAAACCACCTCGCCGCTTCGGAAGCACCGACGCCGTAGCCACCACCAGTACACTACACTCGCCCCGCCGCCGTTCAACGGTGAAGAGAAAAAGGCAACGACAACCAGAATCGGAAGGCAAAAAGGCAACGGCAACCAGAACTAGAATCTCGAACACTACGAAAATAAGAAGCGGAAAAGTTTTGGAATAATAATAACATCCACTAATAATAGTCTAATACTACCTAAACTAAATGGTATAATAATTATACCAAAATTAAAACACTAGAATAAAAAGGGTAAAGAGGTTTGGGAGAGTTCTCCTTATTTGAACTTCAATTTTGAAGATTCCAGTTTAATGTGAGTATTAGATGTCATTTATATCTCATTAGAGTAGCAGAAAAACAAGTCTCAGACATTAGATAAATATAAAACCACTTGTTGAATTAGTGTTTTTAATGAATTTCATAAGATGGAGAAAATTCAAAGGGTACTAAGTTCAGTTCATTTCTTTGTTTTTCATGCATATCTAAAGCTTGGAAGTATTATGTGAATAATGCTTTGAGACATGGTAATCAGGGACATGGGTAACAATAGATAATGCTCTTTTTCTGCCATGTTTATATGCCCTATTCTTATGATGTTCTGTTTTGCATTTAGTAAGCAGTACTGTTCATTTAATTACTGCCATGCTGCCCTCTTCATGTCAACACTATTCTGGTCTTGCTATTGTAACATATTCATTAATTACAGACTTTACTCTCTGTATTCAGTATAAAAAGCTTACTGTAGACATCCCTTGGAGAAAAGGGCAATTGAATATGCTTCCTTGAAGTCTTTTTGCTCTTTACAACCTAGTTAGCTCATTTGATCTTGTTATCACGTATAGGGAATTTAAAATTTTAACGAAGAGGCGACTAAGGAGGCGGACGAGATCTTCGACTAAGGAGGCGACTAAGGAATTTAAAATCATTAGAACATATAATGATTAAATTGTACATGTTAACATGCTTGCTCTCCTATAGTTTTGCTTTTTTTCTTTTTCTTATTTTTTGTTCATTTCTGTTTTATTCTTTGAGATCACTAATAGCAGGCTTTTAATTGGTGGATATGTAGGTATGCCAAGATCAAAAAGGTTTAGTGGAGGCAACTGCAAGTCGTTTAATGTTTTATTTTAATAATATGGTTTTAGCGGAGCTTCCTCCATAGTTTGTTGCATTTCTTCTCATACAATTTCCAAGTGCTATCCCCATTCTACTAGAAAGCAAGTTTACAGGTCAGGTACTAAATGCCAAAGAAAGAAAAGAGGAAAACACCAAAGTATTCCGGTCAGTCAGTCAAGTACTATATGGCGTCTCAATTTAATGCATATGCTTGGTTTCTCATATTGATAGCCATAAAATGTGAATATTCATAATTGTTTCAATGTACCATAGAATCATTGCATCCCACCTGAAACACAGAATATTCGATTTAGTTTTTTTTTTAGTTGTTTGCCCTCAGCAAGAATTATTGATGGATTCAACCTAACAGAATTGTTGATTAATTTATTGTTGTTAGTTTTCTTCATTCTTGAAGTTATTTTATTCTGCAAATGAAGTTGCTGAAATTGGAATATTGCATCTGTAGTATATGTTGATTGTGGAATCTGATTCATTCTAAGCTAACTGGAGAAGGGAGATGAAAACTTATGCACACATGGACATCCTATTATTCTTCAATTCTTGTTTTTTTTATCCAAGATTATTTATATATCATGAACATGCGCAGTGTAGGAAAGAAAGCATAACTCTTGTAGTATCAGAAATCATCAAGTTCCCAAAAGAAAAAGGGCATCACTTTTTTTTGGTGTCTGATACTTGTAGTTATGCAGATTTTTCTAAGTAGTTACAACATTTGCCTCTTTCATTTTGAAATCTTATAGGACCAGGAAGCAGCATACTTTTATGTGAGATTGGAAACAATGGAAGATACTTATTGACTAAATTATTTAAAATTATTGTTGTATACATTCATCACAATGAATTTATATTTCTTGTGTTAATTTCAAATACATCCACAAAATAAACTTTACATAAATATTTATGCGATTTCGTCAATCAAAAAAAAATTACAAATACATTTTATATATTTCAAAATGATTTACTAATCGAGTTTAAATATTGGGCACAAGTTTTCGCACAAAGCGCGTAGAAAAAACTAGAACATCTGAACATTTACATTAATATGACATATTGTAATTATTTAATCAACAAAATAAACTTTATATATATATACACACACACTAATAAGAGCCAAAGAGAGTTAAGCCTAAAATGGGTAGAAAAAAAGGCAGTCAAATTATTTAATCAAATAGATGGTTAAGATAATTCAGATTAATATTATTAATAGAAATTACCTAATTTAACCTTAATTTTATGATTATCCATTAAGTTTTCCGTTAAATATTTTCTTCTCCGTTAATATTCCGTTAACTTTTAACTTACCCATTAATTTCTATAAGAAAGATCTTAGGTTCGAACCTCATCTCAATCAAATTGGACATAATTAAGTTTCTCACTCTATTTACTCTTATTAAATTAAATAAATTAGTAGATACAACAAAAAATGATACATATGTATTTCTTTAATTTAGAATTATGTGTCTCCAATACCTTTATTTGAAAAAAATATTCATTATCAAAAAATTAAATTAAATAAGAGAAATAATTTCATTAGTTATATTGTCTTTATTTTCTCTCATGCAAAGATTCTTTACATTCAAATTTTTCAATTGATATTCATTACATTGTCAACTATCTTATTTTTACAATATCTTGTAATTAAATATCAAAGTTATAGTACAAAATAATGTTATATATTTATTTACCAAGTATTTTATTAATACTATGAAAAAGAATTTTAAAATAATTTGAAGCTAATTATATTAACTACTTGGAGATTGGTTGACAAAAAGAGTACTCAAATAACCCAACAAATTGAAGCGGAATCGCTCTATTTTACTCTTATTGAATTAAATAAATTAGTAGTTGCACCAAAAAATTACACATATGTATTTCTTTAATACCATGAAAAAAAAATAAAAAAGAATAGTTTGAAACCAATCATATTAACTACTTGGGGGATTTATTGACAATGAAACTATTCAAATAACCCATTACCTAGCAAATTGAAGCAAGAAACTACCTTTTAATATCTTTGGAATATATAATATTTTAAATTTTCAAATATTTTTTCTTATGCGCGATGCGCAAAAAATAGGTGCCCAATATTAATATTTTATATTAAAATTTTAAATTTATTTAGATTTTAGATATTTAAATTATTGTAAATAATAATAATAATGTAAAATATTTTTATAAATTTTATATTTATATTTTAGTAAATAACTAACATATAACTACAATATATAATGTGTATATATTATTATTATTATTGAAGAAAATAAGAAAATATATAGTGGTATTATTATTATTATTGAAGAAAATAAGAAAATATATAGTGGATGCATTATTATTATTGAAGAAAATAAGAAAATATATAGTGGATGCATGTGCATGATAACAATAGTGGAAAAGATAACGGAAGTTATAACGGTAGGGGTATATTTGTCTAATATATTGTAAAGTACAACTTTTATAGCATAATGTACAAAAAAACTTAACGGAAAAAACGGACATAAATGAAGTGTATAACCTTCATTCACACTTATTATGTTTTTAGAAAAATTTATATATATATATATATATATATATATATATATATATATATATATATATATATATATATATATATATATATATATATAGACATGCGTACAAATTATATAATTTATGAGTAATAAATGTACATTACATATTATAGTGTATTAGTGTCGTACTCATATAAGATAGGATTGTATTACAATTTTAAAATAATAAATGCCCAGAGTTTGCAGTGCTACACTATGGGTGAAACTCACCTTGTAAAAAGCATTATAATGAGATAAATCCAAATATGCAGGTCAATAAATAGCTTTTACAAAAATTTTAATTTGAAACCTTGTGTATTATTAAGACAATTGTCTAACCAACTTTATTGGGTTGCCCCTCTTCAAAACTTAAAACTCTACTTTAGTACCCATAACCCATGTCATCACGTTTTATATGCGTTTAAAAATAATAAATGTCCTGTACATATTGTTGTGGCATATAGGATAGTATTATAATTTAAAATAATAAATGTCCATATTAAATAGTTACAGTAAAAAATCAATACTCTACGTTAATAACCTTCTCCAAAGCGTTATGTATTAGGGAGTATTTATTATTCAAATTAACTCTTATTTTTCTAAACAATATTTTATATTTTCAAATTTAATATTTATATAATTTTAAATATATAAATTTTATTTACTAAAACTATTATCAAATATTACAAAATTGTAGTATAAATAACTTAAATCAAACTTAATCATCAGTATAAAGAATATATTTTGAGACAAAGGAAGGAATACTTAAACCTGATTACAAATAAATAAATAATGTTTGGGTATCCTAATTGAATTATATAAGGTTTTGGGTATCCTATAATTGAATTCAAGGGTATGTAATAACTGTAGAAGTATTTTTGTCAAACAAATTGTATAGTACAACTCATATAACACAATGTATAAATAACGAAAAACAGATATAAATGAAGAGTGTCAATCCTAGAATTAGGGAAATCACAGGAAGCTATAATAGGAAATCATAGGAAACTAGAATAGGAAATCATAGGAAGCTGCGCAGAATAGGGAGTCATAAAACCAATTTAAAAACTAAAAGAACACTAGAAAACACTAAAAATCATTTTAAAAACCAAAAAAAAAATACTTAAAAATGCTAAAAACAAAAAGAAATTTCAGAAATATAAATACAAAATTGTAAAATAAACTATGAAAATACACAACAAAATTGAAAATAAGTAGAAAGTACACCAAAAACACATAATGAACAATAAAAAAAGAAATAAATTATCCAAGAGAGAACTTTAAAAACTAAAAAGAATACTTGAAAATGCTAAAAATAATTTTAAAAACTAAAAAGAATACTTGAAAATGTTAAAAACTACAAAAAAAAAAAAAAAAAAAAAAAAAAAAAAAAAAAAAAAAAAAAAAAA